>NW_016690212.1:2103116-2107990 GCF_001604755.1 Lepidothrix coronata
TGTCATTTATACAAATTTCAGCAAGACTTTCAACATAGCCTTCCCCCATGTTCTTGCACATGATTTAGAACACTAAAAGCTGAGTGAACAACCAATGGGTAAAACTCTAGTAGAATGATATGGCTCAAAAATAGTGGTTAATGGGTTGTGGTCATACTGGAGACTGATAACAGAGTGCCAGAGAGGTCTAACTTGGGAACTGTTGTGTTTAATGTCTTTAACAATAGTCTGGAAAAAGCAGTGGAGTGTGCCCTCATCAACTTTGGAGATGCTACCAAATTGAGGAGACTAGACAATATGCTTCACAGACAGGGCTGCTGTATAGTAGGAATTGGATGATGGGAACCTTTTGAATTTGAACAGGGCCAAATATAAAGACCTGCACATGGAAAGGAAGAATACCCTACAATGAGCAATGACACAGAGACTGGGGACAGACTACCTGGGGAGTAGCTCTGCGAAAAAAGGCCCTGGGGCCTTGTGAGACAGCTGGTTGAAAATGAACCCACAGCATGTCCTGGCAGAAAATAAATCCAACAGCCTTCTGGGCTATATTAAGACAAGCAGAGCTGGCAGATAAAAGGGAGAGGTTTTCCTCCTCTCTTCACTACTTATTATACTGCACCTAGAATACAGTGTCCAGTTTTGGTACCCCAACACAAGACAGATATTAACGAGCTGTAGCAAGTTCATCAAAGGGCCACTAAAGTAGTTGGAAGTTGGGATCCTGTCCTGTTTAGCACAGAGAAGAAAAGTCTTCTTCAGGCTAAACTGGAGAAACTGAAAAGAACTGGATATACTGAATAGATGCCCCTCCCAGGTCCTATTGGGGGGTTATAGAGAGCCAGGGTCTGCACAGTGGTGCATGGAAGGCCAATGAGAGGCAAGGGGTGCAAGTTGAAATATGGTTCACACCAACTATAAGAACGAACTCTTTCTGCAGAAGAAAGGGGTGAAAGCTTGGTTGCAAGCAGGTTAACCAGAGAAGTTACATTCCTAGAGGTTTTCAAAACCCAGCACTATAAAATCCCGAGCAACTTGGTCTGACCTTAGATGTTACCTTGTTTTGAGCAGAAAGTTCAACTAGAAATCTCCACAGACACCTTGCACTCTAAATTATCACAAGATCTAATCCTATGAGCCCATGAACCTAACACAACAAATTGCTTATATGGCTGGGTATACACGAGTCTTCTTCATAGTCGCTCTTCCTCCCCTTCAATATCTTAGTGGTTTTGAAATTCCCGTTGCTCTTTTTCAGGGCCTTTTGACCTTTGTGTTTAACTAGGCTGTGCTCCTCTTCCACATTTAACTTTTCTTTTCATATCGAATTACCCTCTTAGATTTTTTTCTCCTGTTGGCATATCAAGCCTGATGCATATAAGAAGAAAATATTGCTTCAGCAGTGGGGGTTAATTACCATCTCTACTGTCTTTAGTTCTTGCAGGAGGTCTATTTTATCTTACCATCCTAATCGGGGCTGCTGGCAATATGAAGTCCATAAAGATACATAAAATATTTGAAATTTTAAAATATTACACTGGCTAAATATAGCATAATGCTATAGCTTCTCTCTCTAATCATTGACATTATCGTTATGTGCACTAACTCCTGCAAAGATAACCTGATCAAATGGGTGACCTGATTAAGCACTTCCTGATTGAACAGAGTGCTCCATATTAGCAAGCCTTCCGTTGTGCTTCTGTATGATGGGGGAATGATCTAAAAAAAGCGTATGAAGAGAAAAGAACTGAAATAAATTTAATGTAGAAGTATGGAATATAAACTGTGCGCTCCCAGCTAAGAGAAGAGGAGCAGAAATACAATTCTGCATGTAAGGAAGAAATTTGGTTCACTTGAATATTGCAAAATCTTTTTCATGAGTGGCTCCTTAAAGACCTTAATTGTACAGTAGTTAATACTAAATACAAAATTTACTTGGGAAAGTGGAAGCAGCTACTAATATCTTTGAAAACATGTTGAGAGATGGTATCAGTTTAAGTTGTGAGTCAATCAGGAGCTGTGAAAGGGCTGGAAGGAATGTCCTCTAAGGAGCACCTGAGGACTCTGTGTTTGTTGAGTTTGGAGAAAAGGAGGTTGAGAAGTGACTTCATTGGTCACAACAGGTATCTGAGGAGGGGAAGTGAAGAAGGAGATACTGAGATCTTCTCCCTGGGATCCAGTGACAGGAATGGTTCAATGCTACACCAGAGGAGTTTGGGGCTGAATATTAGGAAGAACTTTTTTCTGAGAGGGTAGTCAAACATGGGACACATAGAAAGGTGGTGTAGTGGGTTGGCCCTGGCCAGATACCAGGTACCCACTAAAGTCGCTCTCTCACTCTCCCTCTGCAACTGAACAGAGGAAAGAGAAAAAAAAAAAAGACAGCTAAGAATTCATGAGTAGAGAAAAGAGCTGGGAGAGGTCAGTGACTGATTACCTTCACGGGCAAAACAAGACTCAAAGTGGGGATAGTACTTATATTTATTACTAAAAGCATAAGAGCCAAAGAGTGAGAAATAAAACAGTCTTAAAAACACCTTCCCCCTGCCCCTCCTTCCTTCCATGTTCTCCCTCCTCCCCCCCAGCGGTGCAGGGGAACGAGGAATGGGGGTTATGGTCAGTTGTTTCTGCCACTGCTCAGAGAGAGAAGTCCTTCCCCTGCTCCCGTGGGGTCCCTCCCACAGGAGACAGTCCTTGATGGACCTCTCCAGCGTGAGTCCATCCCTCAGGAAGCAGTTCTTCCCAAACTGCTGTCCTGTGGGTCACTCCTCCATGGGGTGCAGTGCTTCACGAATGAGCTGTACCGATGTGGGTCCCCCACAGGGGCCACAAGTCCTACCTGGGAAAAACCTGCTCCAGCATGGGCTCCTCCATGGGCTGCAGGTGGGTCTCCGCACCCCGATGGTCCTTCATAGGCTGCAGAGGTACAGCTGCTCCACCATGGTCTGCACCACAGGCTGCAGGAGCCACAGCTCTGGCGCCTGGAGCACCTCCTGCCCCTCCTTCTGTACTGACCTTGGTGTCTATGTTGTTATTGCCATGTTCTCACTCCACTCTTCCCTGGCTGAAATTTCTTCTGCACAAAAATCTTCTGTTCTTAAATATGTTATCACAGAGTCATTACTGTTACTCCTGATTGGCTCGGCCTTGGCCAGCAGCAGGAAGTCCATCCTGGCATTGGCTCCATCGAACAGAGGACGCTTCCAGCAGTTTCTAACAGAAGCCACCCCTGTAGCCCCCCCCCTCCCCTCCGCTACCAAAACCCAGCCACAGAAACCCACTACAGGTGGTTTATACCACAAGCCTTCCAGTGTTTAAGAGGTATTTGGACAATGCCCTTAACACCATGAATTAACTTTTGCTCAGTCCTGAGCTGGTCAGGCAGTTGAACAAGAGGATTGCTGTAGGTCCCTTCCAACTGAACTATTCTAGTGTAATCAAGTCTAATTTTGGTTTTGTCTGTCTTCATAATCAACTGGATTAAGCTTTCTGACCAGACTGCATTTTTCATGATGTACTATGGTTCTCTGATGCCAGTGAATCATTGAAGAGGCAGCTTCTTTGGGAACTGAGACCACAGGAGAAAATCGAGATTAAAGCAACTCAGACATGCCTCCCATAAATCATTACAGTAAAAAGAGATTATTTCTTTCATCTAAAACTGGAGATATTTAGGTCATTCACTGCAATGAAAATTAATACCCCTCAAACCTCACCTCCTGCCCCTGCAAAGCGATTTTTTTTATTTGCTTTAATAAATTGATTAGTGACCTCTGAGCTGGGCATGCAGTTAACACAATAAATAGAACTATGTTTTGAGCAATATACAGGTAGACACAGTTTTGGTTCAGTCTACTTTCCTTTTCCAAGAAAATTGTTTTCTAGCCTTTTCTGAGTCATTTGTACTGCTTCCTCTTTAAAGAGGCAGTATGAGTAAATAAACAATTATTGTTTACTAATCATTTAAAAATCTGTGCGTGACTTGCACTATTTTTGGTGTTGTTCTACTCAGCTGTACACAGTAATAGATTCTTCACAGCATTTCACACAGGTTTTCAGAAGATTATATTTCCTGCAGAAACCAGACTGAATATGCTGAGGTTTGGTCTGCATGTTGGTTATGTTCACTGTCATAAAAACGCATGAAAAGGTTGTTCCATTCTTTTGGCATGGGTGTAGTGCATTGTGAACAATGACACAATATTCATGGCTTGAATCTCAAGCCCACACAGATCAGTAGTCTTAATTCTTAGGCACTTATGACTTTATTGCATGCTAAAGGAAGAACAAAGAACAAGTGGGGGAAATTCTCTACTGATAAACAACTGCTAAAATCTAAATCTGTTTAAGGTTTATAGACAAAAGCAACAATAACAAGCCAGCAATAGTTTCATGTATTTCTATCCATAAAGGGTGAAATCTGTTGCTTTATGAATATCAGCATTTAACATTATGAATAGTTCACAGCATGCCCATCTGGGCCTAACATTCTCTATGTTTAAATATCATCCAGCAGTTATGAAACTGTCTGAAAACGCTCTCCTGCTGATTCTGTAAATGCATTTATTTCTTGGTTCTTTTTTTACATATATTTAAATATCAGTATTATATCTCTACATTATGGGTTATTAGACCTGGAAATATTTGGAAAGTAGCTTCCTTTTGAATAATGTTCCTCAACTTCTTTGAAAAAGAAGAAACTTCTTCATAAAACTAATGAGTTGTTGTTTAAGTCTGAAATTTTCAAAATGGTATGCATCCAGATTCCAGATTTTTACCAGCTCGGGATATGTAGTAGCCACCTCTTAATCAGACTGAAATTAAATTAGGTTTCTAATTCAAATTTTTGAGCTTGATAGGCTCTTAAAATC
>NW_016690212.1:2108052-2185488 GCF_001604755.1 Lepidothrix coronata
AGCGCACGCTGTGTCTCACCTAAAAAATCCACTGCGCAGGCTCGAAGGGTTAATGACCTTTCCCAAATCTTCGCTCGCGAAGACTGACCATCAACATTTAGTGATTGCATTTTAAGTGAGACTATATCTCATTAAAAAAAAAAAATTAGTCTTGATTTTCATATTTTAGCAATGAACTGCCGAGTGATCCTTTGCAAACTTTTCCAGTAGTTAATTTTTCAACTTTAAAATGTGCAGAATTTTTGTGGTTTCAGTTTTCAGACACTGGATTCTGTCATAATTTGTTTTCCTAGACTGAAAAATCTTCTTTTATCTCATAGTTGTTTCCTGTGGCAATACCAAGAGAGAAATTCACAGAAAATAACTTAGTCTACATGCAAATCTAGATGCCAATCCTCCCTAGATTTCTTCTTTTTTGAACAGTCTTTCTGTGTGTCCCCTCCCAGTTCCTCGGGCACTCCCAGTGTATTTGCTGGCAGGGTACTTGCTCACAGTGTGAGAAACAGACAAAGCTTTAGCAGTGTGCAAGCACTGCTCAGCAACACCTTAAACAACCCTGTGTTATCAGCACTGCTTTGGTCACAAATTCAAGACATAGAATAGGAGTATGAGCTGCTAGGAAGAAATTTAACTATCCCAGTCAAAACAAGTATATTTAAGAATTACTAATGTTAATCAGATTATATTGTAATAGGTATATGTAGAAAGAACATATGCTTTCCAAAAACCATGATGAATAACAAGGAGTAAAAGTGGTAACTGGGTATGACATCAAATAAAATACAGCTAGCAAAGGGCATAAAGAGTTATAGAATGAAAGATTTCTATATGTAAACTCTGAGTTACCGTGAAGCCAAAGAGAGGATATTCCAATACATATCAAGTAAGAAAGGCTGATAACAGATGATGTGAAGAGGACTGGGGAGCTTAACGTCCCTTCTGATGCATTTTTATTAAAAAGGTCAGCTGTGATCAGAGAGATAACACGACTACCATCAGTAGTGATAGATCAAGAATTAGGAGGTAATAAAAAAATATTAAGTTAGAGATTACTCAGGTTAGATGATATCAGCTCTTTTGGGTATGACAGTAGTTATGCCAAGGAAAAGGATCCTATGTTTATATTGCTTGAGTACATGTGGTAGTAGTTGTGAGTACCAAACAATAATATGGGTATCACAGCTGTTTACAGCAGCAGATTTAACAATTTCTTAATTAGCACTGCCCGTGAATTAGGAGTAACTGCACGTAAGTGCTGCCACATGTGATAATTTTCACCCTAGGCCTTCCTGGAGACCAGCTTGTAACCAGGAAGGAATTAGGGTAATGACTTAGGAAGTATTCTATGCTATTCCTTTCAGTAACACAACATATAAAAAGGCACAGATAAGAGAGTTCACTCTCTTCTGGTGGCTGAAGGCGACAGGTCTCTCTGTAGATGGGCTTTGCTTTTATAGGCCAGGGCCTGCTACTCAGACCTGCTGTTATCTCCGGTCTCTCCGGGAGGCACGGAGGGAGTTGGCTGCTGCCTTGCACAGCTCTTCTGTCCCGATCAGGGAAGTATTTAATTAGTTTTTATATTTATTGACTAGCTCTCTATTAACAGGTATATTTAGGACATATTTGTTTTTAGGTTTCTTTTTATCCCTGTTTCCCCCTCCTTTTTCCCTTTTTCCCCCCTCGGGAGCTCCCTGTTGTGGATAATATATTCAAATTTTATATATGTAATTGTAAATATATATTTTTGACAGAATCCCGTTTCGTTCAAACTTCTTTCAGTTTTTTTCTGTGGTTTGTTTTTTTCCTCCCCTCTCTGGGAAGCAGGCCTTGTTGTCAAGTTTTGGAGACTTGGCGGGAAGCCAGCTCGAAACTTGCACATAACATTAATTTGGTCTTTAAAAAAATCCTCAAATGAGTAGCTATCTTGGCAGAGTAGTAGCAACCTTTGAACAGGTGTTTAGATCTCCATTAGTATATTTTCACTTAAATAGTTCCTGATGAGCCTAGCTGAAGATGGTAAGTATTCTTATAAAAAGTAAAGAATATTTTGTATTCTGTGGATATAAATTGTGGATAAAACTTTGGAATAGCAAGTTTTCTAATTCCAAAATCCAAACCAGATCAGGAACAGTTTCTGTGCTGAGTTTGATATTGTCCATTCAAACTCATATAAGTGACATTATTGTGTCTAAGTATCATCTATATAAAGCAGCTTTCCGATTCACAGCTGAAAACGGAACAATGGGAGAGGATTTTATTTTTAGCAGCTATATTATTGATCCAATTGATTTTAGAACAGCTTTCATAGCTTGGCAGAAGTCAGACAGTACTTAACAGAATATTGTCACTAGCATTCATAGCATGATACAATACTTTTTAAGATAAATTCTTGTTTAAAACTTTTAGGCAAAGGTCCCTGAACTAAAGTAGCATGGTTTCTTTCAAATACTGTTCCTGTAACATTTCCCTTTATCCACAGCATTTTCTTCTTCCTTTTTTTCCCTCCATGACTACTTTATTGCAATACTATCATGTTCTTTTCGTTGCCCTTCTCTTCACTCAGTCCTTCCAGTGTTCCAGAATATATCCTACTTTTGTGCCCACACACTTTGCCAGATTTATGATGATATGCATTACTAAAGGTTAGCTACCTTTTAGGATATGTAGTGTTACACTCAAAATCTTGTTAAGGGCAAAGAGGAAGCAAACCTTATATATAAATGAAGTCATGAATTTTTTGTTCGTATTATGAAAATCTTAAGAATTTAGCCATTATTAGTCTAGAGCTAATTGTTAAAGAAAGAAGAATAATGAAGTTAAAATAGTTTTATACGCACTTAGTGTTTACCCCATTCCCGGTGTTATTTTTGTCCTTTCCCTGCTCCTCTGAGTTCTAATATTGCGAGGTTTAATCTACTAGGGTTGAGGGTTGGGGGTGTTGTGGAAAGTCAGTAGAATTTGGGCTTGTTTTCCAGAAGTAATGTGATATTGATGGTTTCTTCTTCCTCCTCCAGTACCTGCTCCAAATAATTTTTAAGTTTGCTTAAATATTTTTATGTCTTTCTCTGACTTCATTGGTTTGCAAACCACATTACACCCAAACTTACTACATATGTTGCCTTTTCTGTATATTTGGTACCATTTCTTTGTTCTCCTTATTACCCCTAAAACCAGCTTTTTCCAGCTCCATGTTTGCACCTCTGTAACTGATTGTTGCTCAGTTGCTTACAGCTTTGCAGTCCCCAGTGCTAAGGCTGTGCTCCTTCTCTTACCATCCCAGTCCCACACTCCTCTGTGCCACATCATGGATCTCCAGCTCTCAGACTTCTGCTCTCATACACAGTCTCTATATTACACAGAATAATTGCTCATTATTACACTGATATAAAACTATGATTGAACCATCCAAATATAAAGTGTTAGAGGAAACTCTGCCATACTGGATCCAACAACCTGAGAGAGAAAAGACTGCTGCAGTTCCATGCCCCAAGGTCTTATTGTAACGAGCCTGAAAATGTATTCTCACTAGGCACATGTACAGGGCAGGTACACACCATCCATTTTTTTGTATTTGGCCACACAAATAACAGAGAGGCACACAGAGCAGTGATGCAAACATAGACAGCAGCAATGGCCTCATCCTGCTCCCCTCTCTGGCTGAGCTGGATGGAGATATGGTAGTAGGAGTACGTATCATATCACAGAATATGCTGAGTTGGAAGGGATCCACAAGGATCATCTAGTCCAACCCTTAGCCCTGCACAGGACAATCCCAAAGAGTCACACCCTGTGCCTGAGAGTATCATCCAAACTCTTCTTAATCTCTGTCACACTTGGTGCTGTGACCACTTCCCTGGGGAGCCTGTTCCAGCTCCCAACCGCCCTCTGGGTGAAAAACGATTTTCTAATATCCAACCTAAACCTCCCCTGACACAACTTCAGGCCATACCCTTGAGTCTTATCACTGGGCATCACAGATAAGAGACCAGTGCCTGCCCCTCCTCTTACCCTCAAGAGGAAGTTGTAGACTGTGATGGGGTCTCCCCTCAGTCTCCTCCAGACTGAACAGACCAAGTGATCTCAGCTGCTCTTCATATGGCTTCCCCTCAAGGCCCTTCACCATCTTTGTTACCCTCCTTTGGATGCTCTGTAACAGCTTAATATCTTTTTTATATTGTGGTTCCCAAAACTGCACACAATATTCAAGGTGAGGCCCTCCTGGCTGCCAGGGCACTGCTGACTCACATTCAACTTGCAGTCGACCAGGACCCACAGGTCCCTTTCCATGGCACTGCTTTCCAGCATCACATTCCTCAGTCTGTATGTACATTCTGGGGTTCCCCATCCCAGGTGCAGGATCCAGCACTTTCTCTTGTTTATCTTCATATGGTTGGTGATTGCCCAGTCCTCTAATTTGTGAAGGTCTCTCTGCAGGGCCTCCCTACCTTTGAGGGAGTCAACAGCTTCTCCCGGTTTTGTGCCATCTGCAAACTTTCTTAGTATCCCTTCCAATCCTGAGTTCAAGCCTTTTAGGATGATGTTGAAGAGCACAGGGCCTAAGACAGAGCCCTATGGAACCCCATTAGTGACACGTCACCAGTCTGATGTCACCCCATTCACTATTACACTCTGCGATCAACCCATGAGCTGATTGCTCACCCACCACATGATGTGAACATTTAGTGTGAGTCCCTCAAGCAGCTGGCTTGATACACCCAGCCTGACCAGCTACTGTCCTTGGATCCCAGTTTCACTGGTTGCTAACACCTGGACATACAAATCCCCAAGGTCACAGCACCATGGTCCTAACCTAGCTGTTGGTGCAAAGCATCACACATACAGACAGATGTTCACAACGCTCTGGTCTCATAGACCACCTGTGCTCTCACCCTTAGGGAGCCATAGATACTCTCTCACACATAGAGACACACACAGATACCCACATACCCCCTTGATCCCAGGCCATTTCACCTTCCTGCTGGCTCCTTAAGCTTGATTTTCACTAGTGGTCACACAACCAACTCGCACACCTACACTCACTCCGGTTGCTGACACCACAGGCCCATACACAGCACATGGAGCGAAGAGCCTCTTACTAGGAAAAAATTGAAGGAATTTAACAAGGAGACAGAACGGACTGCAGTGATCAGGGCCAGGGCATGGCCAGAAAGTATAATGATCAGCCCCTGCTTTCATGCGAATAGACTCTTCCCTCATCCCTCTGTTTCCCATACTTGTTTCCCCCCAAATCACCTAAATGCCTCCCTTTTCTTGCTTTTTGTTCCTCTCCTAAACATGCCGTATAAAATTTTGTGTAATCCCAACATCTGGTTTTCCTGCCTTCCATACTGTGTCCTACACCCCTTGCTAGAAACTCACCTTAGTTCAAAAGGTGCAATGGAGGTCTGGTCCCAATAACTCATTATGATGGGTTTCACACCAGGACTGTGGGGCTGAGGCTTGGCTGGGAGGGGTACATATAGGGTGTCCCTTTCTTTGAGCCCTTAATTTGGGTTCCTCAGCCCTCTGCCATTGTGTCCTTGTTCTCTGGGTTTGTAGAGATGAGGTTTTGATGGGCTGATGGCTCCCTGGCAATGGGCCTGGAAGCAGCCAGGGTGGGCTCCCTGCCTGCCATTTTGCCTCTGTGTTCCTTTGTGGGTGTGCAGATGAGCTTTTATCGCACAACCTAACAAAGAAACCAGCCACTGTCACCTGCTCAATTAGATAAATTGCCATCATAGATAAACCACGTGAAACAAAGATGAGAGTAGGTCAAGAAAAGTTCAGACACAGCAAGAGTGCCAGGCCTTAGTCCTTTGGGGGTACAAAGCTTACAGCTTGCTACTATCAAAGGCTGTACTGTATTACAGAGCTATGTAGTTACCATTGCCAGTTAGCTGGTATACCAGGTGACAGCTGGCTTTAGGCCACATGACGCATGGTGGCACATTTGAAAGCTGTGCTGCCATATTTTCAAACTAGTTGGTTAAATGTGGCTCAAGAATGTGTGGAAAATCTAAGGTAAAATTATATCTCTCAACGGCTGATTGGATGCCAGTTTATGAAAAAAAAAATTATATACCCTGTTAGGGTCTTGGGACATCACCTTGAAAATACAGGTAGTGGGTAATCTGCCACTATGCTTTAATGCATATCATAATCACAGGCAGGGGCAGTTTCTTTTATTTGTATTTGTCTCTCCATCTTCAGGCAGTGAGAAGAATCTGGTCACAGCAGAAATTTTGTTACTAGTATCAAAAGGAGCAACGTTTCTACAGAGTTTAGGGAACACAAAGGTCCCAACCCAGGTTTCTGACTAGTAAGAGCAGCGCGAGGCAATAAATTGGTTATCAAGAAAGAAAATCCACTCTAATTTTCTGTTCCCTATGTGGAGAAATATACTTTGTTCTATCTTGTAAAAAGGTAGGGATGGGGAGAAGTCAAAGGAAAGAGTTTTTCCTTTTTCTTTACTGCTTCTGTGAAATTTCAATTATTCACTGCTCTTTCAGGTACAAAATTGTGACTAAGCATAAGGGATAAGGGCTGAAATATCTAAGAATCATTTGCAATTTTTTTTAACTGAAAATCCCAGTGTTCGTTTATGATGATATTATGAGCTGCAGTGAGGTTCTCAAACATCATTAATCACTACAGATGGCTACAAACCCATTAAATCTTTTAAGCACCTGTTTACTTATCAAATGCTCACATGGTAAGCTACCCTCTGGTTCACATAAGTACATTAGTTTTGGAACATATAATTAGCTTACAATAACTGTACTTGTGCTAATTGTCAGTCCCCTGAAAGAAAGAAGTGGAACCTGTTGACTAGTGGGGGTTGCTAGGACTTTAATACAGAGCGTCTAGACTGAGCAACAGGGTTTGATGACTTGTAAAATGTTTGTCTTATTTCTGGTAAGCCTGGTTGAATTCCACAGTGAGTATCTAAGTGAAATAGCTTGATTTTCTCTGCCATCAATCACAAGAGAACACCACCACACATAATTTATCACAATTTGTCTCTTTTGAAGAGAGCTTCGGGATGAAAATAGCATAAAGACCAAATTATTTCTCACTCAAATGTGTTGCACGGTATTTGAGGATGTGGTGTTAGACAGAAATTGCAACCTCTTGTCATACATCAAGTCTTATCAGTATGAAGCTCTGCTAGAGCACACACGAGAGTGCTCACTTTCCTGGAAGTATTTGGTGGTAATATCATTTATTCCCAAAGTAGTAGCCTCCTTATTTGGGATGGTAGGGTTTATTCCATCCTGTAGAATGGTTAAATTAATCAAACAAACAGACAAACAAACATATAATCAGGTAAGTGTACACCATACTTGATGAGAGGGTTATTTCACTAAGAGATTTCTGTGGCATATATGCAGCTTCACAATAAAGACAGAAAAATTCTTAACCTGTGTAAATCCATATATTTTTTGCTAGAGCTATGCATATTTCTATAATTTTTGAGTATAACCTACAATTTTTTTGATTGCAGAAATCCAAATATGGTCTGAACAGCTGTATTCTGATGACATACTACAGAAAGAGTGCCATATGAGCAGTCAGATGTCATCTTGACAATACTGAATACTGATCAGCTTTTTTTCATAAATTATTTCCCAAATGTCTGTCTCTGTATACTGTCATTGTACATACTTGTATATAATCACATCAGAGAAAACACACCAAAACTATGACTAGAACCTTATCACAGTACCATGCTGTGAACTAGAAATGCAGTAACGTCAAAACGTATCTACCATAACTGTATACCATAAGAGTAACCCAAACCATCCTCCATTTATAAACTTTGATTTGAATTTGATTAATTAAAAAGTAGAAAAATTCTTCAAAAAGTTTTTGCTTTGTTTTCTCAAATAGCTTTTCATGCCACAACATTCAGAAATTTGAAGACTGAGATATGGTCACAATGCTGTACAGTCATTTTGCTGAAATTAATTAGCAGAAATTTTAATAATGGCTGCAAAACCTGGACTTGTTTCTAGGGCATTATTTATCTACCCATTCTTGTCCTTATTTACCTAGATACCAACTGTTCCCATTTCATTTGGAACACAGCCTGGATGATTGTCCAGATGCTAGTTTGTTCTAAAGGACATAATAGGCAACATCATCAAAGAAGGTGAATTGTAAAAATCTCAGATATCTACTACAGGTTTGTGAGTTGAAATGTGATTCTTCTCAGTCTGGTACTGCCTGAAGGATTTTACCAAAAGTTGACAGAAGTTTCCCAAAGTTGTACAAGTAGCTGACTAAAGTATGTGCTGTTGAGGAGAATGTTCGAAGTCATAGATTGAGATAAAAGATAGCTGGTTGATCGAAACTACTTTCAAACACATCTCAAAGAGGACTAAGCTGTGTAGGAATATAGAAAATATTGACACCCTGAATATAAGAGATTCCTGTTTTAATCCTGCAAACATTGAGTCCCTGAGAATTTTTGTTAAGAAAGTTTTTAAGCTCAGAGAGTAGAAAAATAATTTATAAAGTCAAAGGGCGGTTGGGTGGAGGCTTGATGCTTTATATATCCTCCAGTCTCCTCTAGGCATTCAACATTAAAAAGTACATTACTTTATATCCTTCACTGTCTTACTCTCAGACAGAATAAAATTTAGGGATTTGATTTGTGACTTATGCATTGACCCTAGTAAATCAAAGGCTATGCCTTACAGATAAAGCTTGTTCCCAAAATCCATGGCAAAAAAATTGTTGTTTAATTATATGTATACCATAGTCTGACTTTGAAAAGTACTTGCAAGTGAAATCTCAACCCCTTAAATTGGTGTCAGTTCAACTAATGGGCCAGTTAATCAACTAATGGGTGTGAATTACAGGCCTTCTCCTCAGGTAAAACAGATTAACTATATCACGTAATTGACTAGTATGTATTGACACATTTTATTGGTGAGACTGGCCCAAAGTTTCCACAAAATTTCTTGGAATGCCTTTCCATTGGAGGAATATGAACAGGTAAAGGAAAGGAACAAATGGGACATATCGTAATCCTTCTAGAATGTTAATGTGTTTCTCTTTAATACAATGTGATGTAAGAATAACAATTACTGCCAAATGTGTTGATAATTAATCTAAATTTTTAGTAAGATTTTTTAAGAAGAGAGGATTGACCTTTCAAAACCTCATAACCTGGTTGGAGATTTTTATAAGTAAAAAGTATATTATATAACTCAAATAAGATATTGGAATTATCAGCCATATTCTGTGAAATTGATAATAATTCTACTTAAATTTCTTTGAACTGCAGTATTTTTGTTTAGTATGCAAGATTCTGAGTACTGCCTCTTTGTCTGGACTCCAAGATGCGTTATTACATTTTAAAAATAAGTTTATTCCTTAATTGACAGTAGTCTACCAAGATTCAGTGAATACCCCCATATCTGTCATTGAGAGGAACATGTTTGATGCAGGTAGCACCCTCTGCAAGCTACAGTGTGGGATGCAGACTGAGGTGCAGATTGAGCTCTGGGTGGGACACCGAGACAAGAGGCTGTGAAAAGCCAACCTCTGCATAACAAAGGGCAGGGAGACCTGTGGCACCATTTAGGTGAACAGACACTGGGAGACACAGCAGGAGATGTAGACTCGGGAGGAAGAGTGAGACTTGTGCATGCTTGGATTGTGAGGGTATAAAAGCCCAGGTGTTCTTTTGCTGGGGGTCCCTCCTCAGAGGCAGCTACTCAAGCTGTTTCTGTGTTACTGCCCGGTCAATAAATGGCCTTTTGGAATGAGACATCTGAGACCCTGCTGTGGGAAACCTGGGGTCACACTATTAAGGAAATTTCCCAGTCTGACCATCCAGGAGACTCTCTCAGCCACAATATCAACGCCAGAGATTTTCACTGCTGGTACTGGAACCCCTTCACAGCAGTGGCTCCAGTGAGCGATGGGTGCCCCACTTGACTCACAACACACCCCACTCACACGCAGCCAGACCAATCCTGCTTGTTATGTATTGGATGCAGAAAGTCTACTACCTTTGGTAGTAGATTTCAACTAAATATCTCCTTAGTCCTTCTCATTTAAGAATTTTGTGACTGGTATGATATTGATGCTAGATTAAGTGAAGATATATTGTTAAACCTTTCATGGAGATATTACCAAACATAAGTCAGAATTTAAAAAATTGTTTTAAAAAAGTTTCTCATCTTCTGGTTTCAAGATAACCTTACTGTGCATCATTCTGTAAGGCCTTTGTTGAATTTATAACAAAACAGCCTAAAATAATGTCACTAAAAAAGGTTAAATAATAAGTCTTTTAACTGGCTTTAAAAAATCCTAGGTCTTTGCTATCAAAAAGAAACAGCTTCCCTCAAGATTGTTAAAGACTTAAATTTTACATGGCCTTTAGAGATTACTCTACAAAATTATCCAGCTTGCTCCAGCAAGAGTGTTCCTGTGAAGTGATACCTGATAATCTCTTTGACTATGAAAAAGGGCCTTTAGAATTTAGGCTTATATTTGGTGGACTTTAGAGTTCAAACCTGATCACACATTTTAATTATGGATGACAGCATTAGCAGATCTGCATGGCAGACTTTTAAAGAAGATTTAAATATATAGCATGTCATTACAAGTGGTTGGAACATTTTCACCTGTATGACATTTTGGCAAAATACAGGTGAAAGCCCCAGCGTTCCATAAAGACATAACTGTTTCCATGCAAATTTCAGCTGGAAAGTTTTTTGTTCAAGAAAGAACACTTTGTTGAGAAGAGTAGGATATAGCTTAGTATCTGGAGTACGGTCTAGAATGTTAACAGTATAGATTTACACCTCTGCATTGGGATTGAAAAGCTCTGCTCTGCCATAAATACAGCAGTGACCTACAGCTGGGATTAATGTCCTACTACCTGAGAAATCAGGTAGCAAAACCTGATGCATGTAAATAGTAATAAAAGGACACATAAAAAAAAATCTCTAATTTAGATAGATTTTCTTTCTAAAATGTTGTGAATTGTAATCATTCTGTTTGTTTGGGGGTTTGGTATTTTTTTAATGAAGAGCTGTCAAACAGATGCCAGGTGTAAATGATTGATGAGAGTTCAGATCCTCAAATATTGTAATGTTTCTACACCAAGAATTATTGTAAGTAATGAGTGTAAAAACACATGTAAAATGTAGCTTGCTTTTTCACCCTTTTCCAATTTAGCTGCACCAAATCTAATAAACCAAAATTACAACTATTCCACAGCTGATTGAATAAAATGTTCATGTAATGAAAAAGTGTCCATTCTTGTTCTGACTAAAGTCAATGAAAGGTTTTAAGTCAAGACTATAAAATTAATGAAGAATGTGTTTTTCAAAGTACTGAGTTATTGATAAGCGTAAATGCAAGTGCTGTCTCTGAAGTATGTATCTCATATAATTCTAAAATGTATTAACAAAAAAGTATTTTTAAAAAGTCTTTTTTCCAGGCTTCTTGATATGAAAAGACAGAAGATACAGTCCCTCTTGCAGAGAGTTTATGATTAAGTAGACCAAATAGATAAAGTATTGTAACAGGGAAAGAAAATGCTCAGGGGTCCTGATTCATCCCACCTGTCTTCAGGCATTGCAGGTAAAAGTATATGTAATGGATGCTCCCTGTATACTCAGCAAGGAGAGAGAGGAATCTCCAGGGGGAGATTCAGATCAAAGCGAAGGTATTTTTCTCTGGGGGTGCTTTTCTTTCTCATCAGTATCATAAGTAAAGAACCTGTGGCAAAGAAGAGCCTAATTTAGGAATGTCTGCAGGTGCCAGGATAGGAGATAATGGATATTCAGCCAGACAAAAGTCCTGGCTGTACAGATAGAAATAATGTCTCGGTTCCTGCTGCAAGGTAGAATGTCACATTTTACAAATACTATGAATTGGCAAATATTACAAACCTCTCCAGTTTTAAAGAGAACATGACCAATATGAAAACACATGCAAATATATGTCCTACTTCACAACAACTTGTAGTCTTACTGCTGGTTCAACAAGTCCAAGTGCAAAGTGCTGAGAAGGACTTGGGGGTTCTGGTGGATGAAAAGCTGGACATGAGTGTTACACTCCAGATTAAGCTGTAAGCTGCCCAGAGCAGTTACATTTTTATTTAAGACTTTTCAAAAGCCTTTTGGTTTGTTATAACCTCTAATTAGCATCTGGAGAAAGAGTCACACACTCTTCTCTGAGAAATTATTTTTAATTTAGAGAGAAAAATAAGATATTTTGGCAAAAGGGTTTTACAGGAGTAAAATACAACCAAGAAAAGCATTTTACTAAAATATTCAGCACAAAAAAAAAAAAATCCGCAGAAAACACCCACAAAAACCAATTAATATATTAGCTTTATTAAAAAACAATTCATTGGTTTTAAGTTAACCACAAGAGAAGGAAAAGAGTAACAGGAGAAAACAGATTAAAAGGGGTAAAGGAAGAGAGAAGAAAGAGAGAAGGACAGAGAGAAAGGAGAGGAGAATGGTTACCAACAAGATTCGATGATTCACATGGTGCCAGCTGGAGAGGGAGGCGAGAGAAGGAAGGCTCATGTGGAGTCTCATGTATTTATATAGAGTTCAGTTTTCCCTCCCAGGCAGGATATTCAGTCAGTGCCTTCCAGGCCAGAGGGAATCATAGAAGCATAGAATCAGCTGGGTTGGAAGGGACCTCTGAGATCATCAAGTCCAACTGTTGATCAGCTACCACCGTGGTTACTAGACCATGGCACGGAGTTGTGCTGTAACCAGTCACAGGCTGAAGGGGTGTGGTGTGGGAGGGCTGCCAGGCAGGTCTGCCTTGACTGACAGCCCGGCTGCAGGGCCTTCAGCTCTGCCATGTGCTGTGCGGGGGCAGCAGGCCTTGCCTTCAGCTCTGCCCTGTGCCCTCAGCACAGCCCTGTGTTCAGGCCTTACCACGTTCCTGCAGGTCCAGGCCCAGCCCTTCCCCACACACATACACCCACACTCACAGTGAGTTGGTTCTGACCCATATCAATAATTCATTGAAGTTTGGATCCAGGATCTCACGATGAGCCAACAATGTGCTCTCACAGCTCAGAAAATCAGCTCCGTCCTGGATCGCATCAAAAGCAGAGTGGCCAGCAGGTCGAGGGAGGTGATTCTGGCCCTCTGCTCTCATGTGATCCCACCTGGAGAACTGCATCCAAGTCCGGAGCCCTCAGTACAAGAAGGACACAGACATGTTAGTGTGGGTCTAGAGGAGGGCCATGAAGACAAGGAGAGGGCTGGAGCACCTCTCCTGGAAAGACAAAATGAGACAGCTGGGGTTTTTCAGACTGGAGAAGGCTCCAGAGAGACCTCACTGTGGCCTTTCAGTCCTTGAAGGGGGCTTATAAAAAAGAGGGAGAGGAGCTTTTTGCAAGGACATGTAATGATAGGACAAGGGGGAATGAGAGATTTAAATTAGATATTTGGAATAAATCTTTCACTCAAAGATTAGTGAGGCACTAGCTACCCAGAGGAGTTGTGGATGTTCCATCCCTGGAAGTGTGCAAGGCCAGATTGGATATGGCTTTGAGAAACTTAGTGTAATGGAAGGTGTCCCTGCCCATGACAGTGGGGTTAGAACTAGATGATCTTTCAGGTCCTTTCCAACACAAACCATTCTGTGATTCTATGATTCTATGATATTTCTTGGGGACATGAAAAATTACAAGCTTCTATAACATTGTTTTGTTAAAAATCTTTCTCCAGGTGTATGAAAATATCCCCAGAACCTATGCGAAGGAAGAGGAAGGACTGTGATTTTTTGCTACCCTTTCCTTCCCTTCAAAGCTCAGGTTTCTATCTTTCAATGAATTATTGGACATATGTGGTTGCTATGCTTTTCTCCAAATTCTTTACCCTTTCTCCTGCTTCTGTCTCTCTGTTCCATATGATTTATTGGGTCACTGGCTTCTCTGTACTGAAAATGCCACCAGAACCATCCTAATTAAAGAACTGAGTCATGAACAGAAAAGCAAAGTGTAAAATGAAGATTTCAGCCCAACATCCATAAACATTGTAGACAGGCAATTTCTCTACAAGTATTTATATCATCACTCCCTGCATTTTCCAGAAATAATTATTTCTCCCAGTTTTGAATAATTGTCCTTTCTTAGTAACAGATTATCCTCAGGTGTTAATTAATGAGATAATGCTAAAGATGGATTTTTTTCTTCTAGGTTTTTGAAATATATTTTGAATACAAAGAGATTTGAGATGTTTATTCTTTTAAAACTTGTACTAGGAAAGCCCTAATGCTCCACTGATTCATGATTTTCACTGGCCTTTAAATAAAGTAAAACCTCTGCATACTTTTCTCTTTAACCTGTGTGAACATGCACACACATATACAAATATATATACATCTATATTACTCCAATAGCTAGATAAATAGCAGGTATAATATTCATATAATAAAATAATCCATGGAAATACTTATTACTTTAGAAACAGCAGTTTGTGGAAAATAATTTTTTGATACTTTTTAATGTCTTAATTTTATTAGCATCTCTTGTCTTTACCTGTGCATTACAGTGTGTTCTTACTATGAAATGTATTCAGGACAATATATCACTTAAATATGAAGAGTATGTAGATGATTGATTTTACGTGGTCATGGTGAGATAAACAGAGGGTTATGCCTTGTATCTTCAGAAACATATTCATTCTAACACAACTGACCCCAAAATACATTCAGCTAAAACTTGCTTAAATTCCACAGAAAGATTATGGTAGATTGTGCAGTTTTCTCTCCCCCTTTCAAGTAGCATAAGCATAGGCTTAATGCAAACACCTAGTCAAACAGATGAATAAAATAATAAATCTTCACTGGATTAGGAAACATAGTTTTCTCTATTGCTTTCCTATTTTTTATTTTCAGCCAACTGTACACGTTCATGTTTTGTCTATGGATGATAGCCTTGGGGGACAAAAATTGTAGTCTACCAAGGCACAGTAGTAGATCTTGTCTGTGTTTGGGAAGATTTATCCAAAAAAAATGCTAAAAATGAGAAAAACTCCTTCTAAAACTTTGTCCTCATATTAAAATTTTTCTGATGAAGGAATGGAAGCTTCTGTTTACAATCATCTCCTGTATAAAATGAGAGCACTGAGGCCATTTCCTTTCTCCACCTTTAAGAAAGAGAATTCTCAGCATCCTGTATCAATTTTTGCTGGTTTTGCACTATTGTGGTTCTATACATCTACCAATTGCAAGAAGGAAGGATAATGGTATGTTGTGATGATCTTAAAATTTCCCCTTATCCTGCTGCCTTCCACTGAAAAGCCAGAATAATTGCATTTAAGGAAATTCTTGATAGAAATTTAGTAGAATAAGCTTGAGTCTATTTATCTGACCTGGCTTAAAACTCAGTATAGGAAATACAACATTTATCCCCTAAAATGGTATTTTACTTGTCATTTCTTAAATATAACTCATAGCTGAAGATTTGTTGTCTGCCTGTCTTCATTTAACAGACTATGCCCTCTGTTTATGGTTTTACAAAATGTAGGAGCTTGTTGAGTGAATTTATACATGAGATAAATTCTGATAAATTGATCCATAATACTTAGCTGATTTGGTTTTAGTTGCTAAAAACATTACAATAATTTAATACTTTGGCACTGTAATTACATTTAGCTCTAAGCTAAGTTTCCTTGTAGAGTAATAGGATTTCCATGAGATCTGTGCTGCCTAAGCTCTAGGTTCTTCCTCCTGAAAGGGTAATCCTGCAGAACTTTATGGAGATGGGAATTCACTGATTCTCTGCTTGCATAAGTGTGAAGAGTTTGGCTGTAAGCAAATCTGTCTGTGACACAAGAGAGAGAGAGAGATTGAGAGAGAGAGAGAGAGAATGTGAAGTCCCTTGGGAAGCAGTCTTGAAGAGGGGAGAGCTCAACAGAACTGCCATTTTGGAGTTCTGAGAGAGGAGACTTTGGCCTATTTAGTAGACTGGTTCAGAGAGTCCCTTGGGAGGAAGTGCTGAAGGTGAGAGGAGTCCAGGAAGGTTTGACAATTTTCAAGAAGGAAACCTAAAAGGTGCAAGAGCAGGCCATACCTGTGTGCCAAAAGACACTCCATCAGGGAAGAAGACCAGCATGGCTGAACAGAGAGTTTTGGCTCAAACTCAGAAAAAAAAGGAGGGTGTAACACCTTTAGAAGAAATAGCAGGCAACTCAGAAGGACTACCAGGATGTTGTGACCAAAGGACCAAAGCCCAACTAGAACTTACTCTGGCACTGTCATAAAAGATAATAAAAGAGTTATACAAATATGTTAGCAACAAAATGAGGGCTAAGAGGGATCTCCACCCTTTATTGGATGTGGGGGTAAAGGATGTGACAAAGGATGAGGAAAAGGCTGAGGTACATAATGCCTTCTTAGTCTTTAATAGCAAGACCAGTTGTTCTACTGTGTGTACCCAGCTATTTGAGCTGGAAGAGACAGATGAGGAGCAAAATAAAACCTCCATAACCCAAAGAGAAAAGCTCAGTGACCTGCTAGAGGTCACACACAAGTCTATGGGGCCGGATGGAATCCACTCAAGGCTTGGGGAAGCTGGAAAGCTGGTGTTAAAGAACCTGGAGATGCTGGTCAACAGCCAATTGAACATGAGCCATCAGTGTGCCCAGGTGGCCAAGAAGGCCGATGGCATCCTGGCTTGTATCAAAAACAGTGTGGCCAGCAGGACTGAAGAAGTGATTGTCTCCCGGTACTCAGCTCTTGTGAGGCTGCACCTCAAATCCTGTGTTCAGTTTTGGGCCCCTCACAACAGGAAAGACCTTGAGGTGCTGGAGCATGTCCAGAGAAGGGCAACAAAGCTGGTGAAGGTTGTGGAGCACAAGTCTAATGAGAAGCGACTGAGGGAGCTGGAGGTGATTAACCTGGGGAAGAGGAGGCTCAGGGAGACCTTATTGTTCTCTACAACTACCTGAAAGGTGAAAGTTGGTCTCTTCTGCCAAGTAACAAGAGATGGGACACAGGAAATGGCCTCAAGTTCTGACAGGGGAAATTTACATTCAATATTAGGAAAAATTTCTTCACTGAAAAAATTGTTAAGCATTGAAAAAGGCTTCCCAGGATGTCCTGATCTTTTAACTATCTCCGAGTCATGATCCTAGGATATAGTTAAAAGATGTGTGGATGTGGCACTTAAGGACATAGTTTATTGGTGGACTTGGCTGTGCCATGTTAATGGTTGGTCTTGATGATCTTAAAGGTCTTTTCTAACCTAAATGATTGTATGGTTCTATGGTTCAATAGATAGATAGATAGATAAAGGCACACTGACATTTCAGAAAAAGCTTATCTTAAAGCTCATAATCTAACCTGTAACTGAAAGAAGTAGTATTACTAAAATGAAATACTTTTCAAACCATTTCTTCTGTCCCCATGGACACAGACATTGACTGAAATATGCATAGCCCCTTGTTCTGAAAGGATCGGAGAACCACCTGCTCACAGTGAAACTGTGGCATAAACTTCTGTTTCTAACACTATTAGAGTAGGAAATGAATATGAAATCTAGTGGGCACTCCACAAACATGAACACATACCTTTTTTTTTGGTGCCCCAGGATCTACTGTCACATTCTTTCAATCAGCTGTTCACCTGCAAAGTGCTTTGTGCAGAGTCCAAGCTTTTTCAGGCACTAATATTTTTGAGACACTGAACAAATTACAGTGGATTTGACACTCAGATTATACACAGTAAAATCACATGATTAAAAGAAGTCATAATTTGTAACTATGTAACTATTGATTATCCAGCAATAAAATGTAGGTTATATGGATAGAATTCATACTGACCCTGGTATGTTTACATAGTTTGTGTTCTTCTGACATGACATTTCAGGGATGTGCTTGCATTTTAACAGCATTGTGAAATGGCACCATAACATGATGTGAAGTTATTCCACGGTGAAATGATTTAACAGAATAGCAACAAAAATAAAAATAAAGGATAGTCACAATGCTTGGCAAACCTGTAATCTCCAGGGGCCAGCCTCCAGCAGTTCTGCAGCAATCTAAACAATACCATAAATAAAAGTAATTATCCAAATGATGTTATAAAGCCAGGTTAAAAATGGCCTTGTGGAGAAGTTGCATGCAATTAAATGGGGAAAAAAAGGGAAAAACCTGTACAATCATGTAAGAAGAAAATAACAAATTTTCACTCTATTTTGTAAGATATTATTATTTTTTTAAATTTCTACTACAATACAAAAGTTATATACAAAACCGAATATTTTCTTTCAAAAACCAATTTATTCTTTTAAAGAGCATGGGTTTTTTTCTGTAGCTGGACTCAATGTTGCTGTCTGATCGTAAAATACACAACAGTATTTTTATGACAGCTAATTCAAGCTAAAACCACAGCAAAGACAAAGCCATTCACAAAAGCTCACAGGTTAACTACAGTTTCTGACTTCTGTGAAAATAACAAACTGCCCTACTTGACATGTATTTTATGCTAAGTAAGAGGAGGTTACGCATATAGCATGTTTTCTCATAGTGAGAGCACGGTCTGTAAGGTTTCTGATTTGGTTTTGTCCTTCATCTACTGCTTGAGAAGTGTCATGACAGTGAAAAATAACAGGAAATAATTCCTTTGCTTGTGGGACTTCTTGATGGTGTAATAGGCTGGTGAATACTATGATCTCCTTCCCCTTTCAGTTTCATATTGGACACAGGGATTGAGGGATGTCTTCTATGGTGTCTGCAATTACTACTTTGTGGTTTTTCTAAAGACTCCAAGCTAATGCTCAAATAATGTGTATCTCCTAAGAATAATAAAGTTTGCTAGTCTGCAGTTGCTCGCTCCCTCCGTTTTTGGTAAAGAATTTTCTTTAGTTATCAATTTCCATGCATAAACTCAAAGTTACTGAAAATCCACCTGCAAATACTTCTGTATGTCTCTATTATCTTGAAATTGTCTTCAAATAACACACTTGGAGACTGAAATACCAATAATTTTTCCTGCTTTACTGTCTTTATACTTCGATTTTTTTTTAAGGATTACATAGATTTCTTTGCTGTAACAGTTTCCATCCCTTATCCTTAAAAACAAATTGTATTCATCTTGGTTTGGGTTGATACTCTTTTCCTTTTTTCCTTTTTAAATCCAGCTATCGGTGAACCCCAGTATATCTAATCTGTGTCTTCTCTTTGTAGTTTTTCAGACCTTGAATTGAACTGAATGGATTAGACAAATTACTTGTAGGCATGATTCCCTTGGATACAATGGAGTTACAAAAAATATGAGCTTGTCTTGATGAGAAATACTGGTGTACACATGAGCATTGTTTTTCTAAGTACCTTCAATGCCGGTATAAAGAACAGCATAACCTCTCTCATAAGCAAAGCTTAACACCTCAGATTTATGTGATCACAGATAAAAAGGGGATGCCAACAGCACAACTGATCCATGTCTGCCTCAAAACACAACAACATCAGTTTGCAGACCCTGTAGGATGGATGTTGGATGGCCCACGAAACAGGTCCTCATTACCCCACATTTCAGTCAGCCTGAAACGAACCATCTCAAACCTTTTTGTCTTAGTATGATATATTGAATATTGTGACATTTCAGGAGCTGCCTCCTAAAATATTCAACAAACCTTGGTATGGGAACAGACTCTATGAGACAAGTAGGATGAATGGCTGTGCAGTTTAAATCTACTGTCACATATGTATACAAACTTTAAGGATTCACTGTGGTTGTCCATACTTCTTTATAGTTACTTTTCTGCCAGATGCAGACCTATAGCGTCTGTTAAGAAAACACATTCTGTGTGGCACAAGACACCACATTTAGATAGGGATGTTGATAACAGAAAGCCACGTTTCCTATGACGGTTTTTCTTTCTTGTTTATTTTGAAACAAATGAAATTGGTTGACTTTATATGGGGTTAGTTTGGATTGCATTATTATTTGGTTTTGGCTTCTTTTCCCTGCCAGCAGGGATATCAATTGTGATAGAAGGCTAAGTAATAATTATTGGGATTTTTGAGAGCTATTAAACAGTTAGTGTCTGCCAAAAGTTACCACGCACTGGTATCTTAGATACCAGAGCAATTTGACTGCACTTAGCATAGTATATCTCTCTGGGATTTTACAATGTGGTAACAGTTGGCAATTTGTGACTTACTAATGGCAACAACTGGGTGTATGAAACCATAAGTACAGTTAGTAAGAGCATGCCTATTACGCATTATTCCAGCAACATGAAATGAAGACAGCTGTGCACTGTTAAACAACTTTAAAAAACAATTAAAAATATGGAAGGTGACTTCTAAGATAAAAATATAACTGGTACTAAAAAATAAAGACAGGGTAATATTTTGTGAGACTTGAAAACTATTGTTTTCAAGAGTATTGAAAACTATTGAGACTTGAAAACTATTGTTTTCAAGAGTATTTGAGAATGTATGCCAGGTATGGTCTTTATTATAAACATGGTTGAATGAATATTTTTTTGTTAATAGTTCACTTTCCAAGTAATTAAATTTTGGTCATCCAGTGCCCCATGGGAGATTTCTTAATATGCAAAGTACAAATGGGGACATAGTAAGAGACTGGTGCTGGTGAGAACAAGAGAGGTAACATTAAACCCCTAAGAATAGAATCATCTCATCCAAGCTCCTTCTTTTATCACAGAAGCATGATTGTGTTGCATATGTAAGCAAAGATTTCTGCAAAATCATAAGTAGGGAGGATCAGCCAGCTACAGAGATGAACACATGGATTGTCCCAGTGTATGTCATAGACCCAAGTTACTAAAAGTCAAAATGTGATGTAGGCATTACATGAAAATTAGGATTGAAATGCACATGAAAAGATATTAGTTGCCTATTTTTTTAAATCAGTCTGAGCTGATCAATCTGAGGATTTTGTCTTGGAGTTTAAAACACAAAGCAGTTCTGCATGTAATTTCTTACAATATACAACCTTGAGTAAGACTATGATCTCAAAATGCAGACAATATGCAACTACAGGAGAGACAAGGCAAAGGTAAAATTAACTCATCTTTATATTCTCCTGGTTGGTTTTTTTTTTGTCTGTTGTAAAGGACAGGGTGTATTTTAGACTAATTTAGACTTTCTGGCTTGCCTGAATCCATTGCTCTGTGGAATGTTAAATTCATCAGTCATGCCCAGAATTTTCATAAGGATTTGTGTTGCAAACATCATCATGCAACCAAACTTTCTAGAGAGTCTGAAGAAAACAACCTTCTGCTTTCCCCTTCATTTAGTTATGGGAAAATTCTCACAGAGGCAAGACAGACTTTCTAGGGATTCATTTCTACCAAACCAGGAATTAAATAGGAACTCCTTTCATCAGTGAACTTTCCAAATCATGCGTGAAAATAAGGTCAGTTAAATATGAAAAGTTTTGAAAGTCTGATACAGCAACATACTGCATTTTATTTCCATCTAGTTGTTTTTCTGCTTTGGATTCCTTATATAAAATATGCTCAAGGTCACATATATTTTGTGATCTCAGTGAACAGTTCATTAAATTCACCCGTTACAGAGTACAACATTATATTGGGATTATTTTGCACTACTGAGTATCTTTGTTAGGAAAATGGCCTGAACTGTTTTGGGTCAAGGCTGAAGGTACCACAAACGGTGGTGGATAAACTTATTAGGTATTCTGGTCACTGGTGCCCTTCCATTTTTGATAACCTCAAAGAGTTTGTCACATAAACCTAAACATATTCTGTGAAGGAAAAAATACATGCTACATTACTGAATATTGTGCTGTCCTTGGGCCAAGCAGGCCATATATATATATATATATCATGATTCTACTAAAACTAAGTTTTTAAAACAATGTTATAAAGTCATATTCTCAAAGTCATGTTCTATTTTTTATGAAAATATTGATATGTTTCTAACAATATGGGACCAAATCATGTTTTCTCAGAAAAAACTTACACTAAAGATGGACAGCTGAAAGAAAAGGCACAGAAAGAAAGAAAGAAAAAACTAGTAGGGTAGGAGTACTTAACATTAGGTCTCTGAGTTGCTTCTGAAGAGGGAATTAAGTACCATAATGTCAGGGATTCAAAAGCCTACTGTTTCCATATGAGCTGTCTGACATGCAGAGTCCCATGGGTCCATGCACAATACACAGAAAAGTTTATAGGTGACAGAACAGCCCCCAGAGAAATGAGGCTGCTGAAAGTGGATCTGCTTACAGCCATCCAGCAGGGACATGCCAAGGACAACAGTCTTAACTGTTGTCCATCTTTGTGGCTTACTTGTCTAATAGTTGCATCTCCTTCTGATCCCTCTGTCAAAGCAATGCAGATGAGCTTTTTCTTTTTTTCTGAAAGCTCAGATGGACCTACCATTCTGAAACACAGCAGACAGTGAGTGGAGCTTGTACTTTATACTTTACCAGTTGAAACAGTACCCCAAAACTGGTGAGATCAAAGTTCATTTCCCCCTTCAGTTTGTAAAAATTGAAGCCAACACTCCCTAGTGCCCTCCCCAGCAGGCTGCCCACAACCCCAGCATGGTGAATCAGCATTTGTCTTCAGAGCTGTTGAGCTCGGCAGAGAAGTATGCACAACTTGCCCAGGAAAAGAGGGAACGACATCATTCACACATTATAGAAGGCACAAAAGAAAAGATAGTCCTGAATCTGGATGCTGCTGTTAGGTCTGCTTAGTTCACATTTTACCCAATGATTGTCTAAAATGACTTCCATGAAGTTAGAGTCAATATTAGCTCGAGTCCTAACTCCATTTCTCGATGCTCAGGGAAGATAATTTTATTTTTAATGAGTGCTGTTATAAATGTCAACAAACAAATTGTTAAATACTTGTATGAGAGACGAAACAAATAGCTAGGATGTTTTTTCTAGAGTGCTTTGCACGACTGTAACTTGGCTCTGTGTCTCTGATTCTGACAAGATGCACTACTGTCTCTGACAATACTTTGAAAAGTTCATGAAATTCTGTTATTACAGAACTTGCTTAGAGAGGCAAGTACAGTATCTCAGTGATATAGTAGCACATAGCATAGGCAAAAGAAAAATCAAGAATATATTCTTACAGTTCTTCTAAAAAGACTTTATTCTTTTCCAGTCCATTCAAGAAATGCACTAGCATTGCAGATATTTATATAGTGTAGGAAGAACAGAAATCCCAAAGTACATTCCAATTATGAATATGTGATTTATATTTTATGGGCAAAAAGAGTTATTTCCCCAAGCACATTGTTTTATTTTATCTGTGTGTTTCCTTTAATCCTGTCAATAACCCAGCATGCAACTGCTTTCTGCTCATGGATTTTTTGGAAGATAATAGAAATAAGCATGCATGGTAGATAGAACTATTCATGGGTAACATAAAAATACCTGCTGTTCATCAAGATTTCTACTTACTAATTAACTGGAAAAATTTGGCATGATAATATTTCTGGTTTTCAATTGAAATAGTGGCGCATATTAGCATGAAAACTAAAAATAACTTCTTAGTTAAAGATATAATGAAATGCTAGATTTACATTTATGTTCTAAGGTGTACAAAATGTGTACTTATTATGCAAGGCTGAAGGAATATTTTAATATCTATATAATTTTAAGTATTAAATTTTTCAGCACGTTGCAATATCTATCATGATGGTAACCAAATTAAAATAATTTGGGTCATGGAAAAAAACCTGTAAATTTATGGAGGTAATAAATGAGGAAGAAGCTGAGCTGATTTGATGCACTTCAATTTCCATACTTGTTTTATGGTAGTTTGTAAATAATGTTACCTTCCTTTAAAGTGAATAATCTTATTATGGGAAGAGCAAGTTGGTAATATTTGAAAGGAAGATTTTAAGTTAATTTCTTTATCAAGGAGAAATCTTTTCAGCTGTAATAAAAACTACCATAGATATCTTTCACTCTACTGGTCAAGACAGAATAACATGCTAATGTCATTTTCCTGTTATGCTATTTTTGTGACTCTATCCTTGTGTATTTAGATCCCTTTCCCTAAAGAATAACAGAAGAAAGATCCCATCACAAATGGGCAGGAGATAAATCTATTTATATATATGTCTGGCTGCATTCCATCCATACAGCTTCTGAAATGTCTGAAGTAGTAAATACCAGGCTGGGATGCATACAAAGTTACCTAATGATCCAATTTTATAGTAGCTATATATACTGAAATCCCATTCAGATGAGTGTATGTGGCTAGGGACTGCACAGATGGCCCCTTTGGGATTCAATTTTCCCCCTCTCGTCTCTGCTTTTTTTTTAACATTGTGCACTAGAAAATCTGGGACATTTTGCTTGAGGAAGGTTTTCCCATACAAATTAGAATATTTCTCAAAGTCACAATACCCTTCAATTCATGATTCCTGTAAAATATTCTCTTATCACAGACATTGCAAAGCTTTACAGTGAGTGATTCTTTTTTATTAAAACTTCTAAGTATCAAAGTAATAGGTTTCAGAGTAACATACTGACAGTGTCTCAAGAGCAAACACCCTGATGTCTTATAGCATGCAATCTAGTATGCTTATGAAAAAGCATCATATAGATCATAGAAAATTGGCCTAGAAACCAGACCAACTCCATGCTCCATCACATAAGAAACTTTGAGTAGAGAAATAACACTTGTCGTGGTGAGTATAAAGTAGGTGATCAGAAACTGTCCTCGAAAATAGACAGTGTAATGATTTCTTGTTTTCTGAAAGTTTATCCACTAGAATTCTGCTTGCATATCATGATGAGCTATTGCCAATACATGAAGTGGGTTTTTGTTAAGATATAGAGCAGTAAATATGTCAATTTAATATAATTCAATAAAATTTAATTGTGCAATGTATGTCTATTATTTTGAAAACCATAATAAAATTTTAGGTATAGTGAAGCTTAGAGCAGAAAACAAAGGTAGAAACTACCTGCATTGGTTCTCTGCTCTTTGGAGAAAATAGAACTGCAAGATTATGACATTAATCATGGAGGAAGTCGACAGTTTGAAGTACTGTTGAAGTCCAACTTTTAGCTAATAGAACAGAATGGAACTGATTAATGAAAATACAAATTTGAAACTGAAGTTTTCAACTATATTTTGACAATATGACTATGACCAGGTGTATGTGTGGTCATATTTCTCCTTAAAGTATTACTGTAGAAAAAAATTAATTTTTCAGTAAATTTTTAATTCTTTTTATTTATTACTAATTATTTAACTGAATTTGAAAAACCAGTAATTTTAATCACAGAAACCTGTGTGAATGGATAGGGGTATGTTCTCTATTTTCTATGAATATGAGAACTCTTTACATTTCATTATAGGCACATAGGAGTTTCCTTTACTGTGAATTTCTTAACAACAATGTAGAACAATCAGGTCAGAAAAAAATACCCAGGTTGATAAATATTTCAGCTTTAAAAAAAGAATAAAAAAGTAGTTAAAATTTTTAATTTTGAAGATTCCAGATCCAGGTCCAAGCCAAATAATACAATTTTATTTTTTTTTTAAGGTTAACAAATAAGAAAAATTCAGCAGAATTTGGCAACAAATTTAAGATAACCATAAGAAACACAGGAAAAATGAAGCTTTTATAGTACACTGTGTGTAGTGAAAGTATCTAGAGAAACAAAACAGAATTTTAATCAAAATTTTAAAGTAAAAATCCTAAAAGTAAATAATTTCCAATTGTGGGCAAAGATATTACTCCCTACAGCTGATATTCCACTTGCCAGCTAGACTGTCATACAATTTCTGTAAATCAGGAAATGTTTTCAGTTTGGAATTTCTCTTAAAAATCAGAAATATTTTTTAACTGCTCAGGTCAAAAGCACAGACTAAATGCAGATAATGTCTACATTCTCAAATTACAGACAGTAAGTCCAAAAGAAAAAATTTATTTATCTGACACTATAGACTGTATTTATAACCTATACCATACATCAAGGCCAGATCCTGTACAAACTCACTTATAGGTAGTATTTTATCCAATCATTCCCCCAGCAGTGAGGATTATTGATTGTGTTAAGAGAAAGCTGTTGTATCAAAGGCTACCAAATCAGTTCTAATAAGTTTTTCTTTGCTTTGCTTTCCTTAGTTCAATTTGAGCTACATACTCCGAAACAAGCAGAAGAAGAATTTTTATGACTGGTTTATGGAATTCTGAAAATATAGAGTTATTATAGAAGAAAGAGCAATAAAACTCATATTTCAGTATCATGAGCAGAGCTATTACAATACATATATGAAAATTTGCAACTATTATTGCTGCAGCTTGGAAATGCACTTTCAATTTTTTTTAAATTATTGTATCATTTCTGCATATTAATTGTTACAAAAAGGGTTACAATGTGTGTTCCAATAACAAAACACTTCTACTGAATGAAATTGCAGTTTAATAAAACCCACTTCCTTTTGTGTTGTTAGAAACGCATCCATTTCAATCTTTACGTAGATTTAGCAAATGAGATTGCAATAAGAAAATGACCACACACAGCACTGCAGAAATTTCCTAAGTTAAAAAATGTTTCAGTTTCTTCAAGTATCATTCTGAAAAACTGAAGTTTCTAATATGTGTGGGAAGTACACTCCAAATGCTAGGAACCTAGAATACAATAGAAATATATTCATGTATTTTAAAGACTGTTCATCACTCATGTTACTCGTACATTTTAACAAACCTGCCCAGTCCTGGGAGTAGCTTTAAACAAGAAGGATCTTTAAATTCAATATCTGGCATCTCAATTATCCTCCAAGGCAGCCTGAATTTGCTCTCAATTTAATCTGTAATCTATATTTAGGCTACTTATAAAACTTTTCCTTAGAGCACATGATTCTGTATTGTTCTGGAATACATTTATAAGCATCATCTGTGTCTACCTCCTCTCTCAAAGACCACCAGAGTAGATGGAGATAGAGGTACAGTGTGTTTCATTGGGGTAGATAGAGTCATTTCAGTGCAGTTTAGAGCATATGTTTGAAATGCAGGGAATGTCAGGGTCTACCTGCTCAGAGGTCTTATAAGAAAGAGGCTGCTGGTATTTTTGTGTACTACAGATAGTAGTAATTTTATTTAATTTGCTTTACTTATTTTATTTAATATCTATTTTAATATTATAAAGCTATCAATTGGCTAACCTTTTAACAACCAAAACCAGTTGAATTTAACAAGAGCCATGATCCTTCCGCAATAGAGCAAGTGAACATTATTTTCAGACTATTTTCATATTTCTAAATTTTCAGTTTGGAATAAAATCCCAACTTTCACAATTTTTATTTATTTTTTTTTTTAAGAACAGTGGAATCTCCAGGGTATCTACTTGACAGGACTCTCCTCAGTAGTCAATATGGTAAACTATTCTTGAGAGTGTTAGAGTGTGCTCCATGGGAACACAAATGCTACTTTTTAACAATAAAGTGGCCTTCCTTGTCCTCTGACATGATAGAAAGAAAGCACAGTTTGACAAAGAACAAGAAAAGTCACCCTTCTTTCTGCAGTTCCAGGTCTTCATAACCCTATCCTCTATTTCTCACTTTTAATTTGTGCAGGTGTAAGCACCACTGAATGTGCAAAGCAGAGAAAAATTAGCTATAACACATTTTAAAATATTTTCAGCAGACATGATTTCAGAGCAATCTTAGAGGGTGTTGTTTTATGTACTAACTGCAAATTTATCCTAATGTTATTCTCATAGGGTGCTTAGATGAAACAGTAATTTATAAGTTTTCTTCCTCTACTCTAAAATCTACAATAGTTACTGTGTAAGAAGTATCAAGGGTTAAGATTATACTGTCAATATTATGTAGATGTTAATATATTTACTTTAAAAGAGGCCTATACTTTACTGCACCTGAAATCACTCTACTATTGTGGTCATAAACTTAATTTCTCATCTAAGATATTTTTCTTAAGTTTATTGTACTAATATTACCTGTACATGTACAACATGGTACAAACAAAAGCTAAAGTTGTGAATTCACATGCCAGAAGCAGCTAACTTGCTTTCTATTTTCACCTTCCCTTGTTTTGATGTCAAACTTTTAACAATCTGAGCCAATTTGGTTTACATCCAAATAAAAATCTACTTAGCTGTAAATTAAAATTTCATTTAACATCATTTTATGTCACATCAACCAATTTTAACTCAATTCATGGCATTTTATAATACTTTCTCATTTGCTTTTACACAATCTGAAGTTAAAGTATCATTGGTTTAAACATGCACATGAAATACATAGCAACAGTCAGTGGATAATTTATGGAAATTAAAAAAAAATAACAGATGCTCTAAAATGCTCTAATATCTATTTTCTGTGTAGTGATTTAAATCTTCACATTGATCAATGTATTTTGATTAAGTTGACAAATAGGACATTGTCTCCTTAAAGCCCTTTGTCCTAGTTAGGACAGCTGAGTTCATCAGGGTATGGGTGTAACCCAAAACTGTGTATTCTATAGCCTTCCATGCCATTTCCCAGAAACTGTTGTCAATAGACTATTTGCACCCTCTGCCCATAAGAGCCTGACTCCTCAGGCTATAAACTAGGTGTTAAGAGGCCTGTGAGATAGGAGGATGCTCTTACCTTTTATGGAACTCCCTGAGGGAAGAACTGACCATTCCTGCCTGAACTGGAGAATATATAAACCTGGAGTTTCAGAACTTTTCAACCACTCGTGGGATCCAGAAGGAAGACTGCAGCTCATCGCTCTCAACCTCAGCTGGACTGCAATCACCGCTTCTGACCAGACTGCAACACCTCTCCCACCAGCAGGTTTTTCCCCTCTCCCTTTACTTTGGACTCAAGCGGGGCCCAGGGAACACCATTTTGTTCATGCCCCCAAGGTACTGGGTTATACATTTGGGTTTTGTGGGTTAAGACCAATTGTTTGTTTGTATGATTGTACTTATTGTATTATTTTAATAAATTGTTATTCTGACTTTATAATCTCTCCTTTGAGTTGGGTTCATTACCCCTGCTGGTTAACTCTTAAACCTGCACACCCTTATACCTAATGCAAATACTTTTATTTTTCAGGTCCATACAATGAAAAGAAAGAAATACTTGATGACTCAAAGATCAAAATTGTTTCTATCTTTTGAATTATCAGTATTCTTCATGGATTCTAATTTATCATGTATTTGATTGCCAAGATAGGACCCTAACTTCAGTTCTATCATGTATTGTGTCCCCCCCAAGGAGAATTAAACATTTTGCAGGAACAATTAAGTAACAGAATGGTCACTCCTCTAAGGCCTATTTGGTCACAATATAAGAGAATAAATAATGTGAAGACATGAGAAATTGAAGATGAATGTCCTATAAGTTCAGGGAAGGCCAGAGTTACATAGAGAAGCCAGATTTTGTTCACAGGATGTGCATAGATTTTCGAACCTTTGAAATTATTGTCTTGATAAAAGAATAGTTTAATTTTTAAAGTTGAGTTCCTTTTTTATTCTCATTCAATGTGGTGCATGTAATACAGTTATTAACTGGAAGGGCTGAGTGCCATCATCAGAGGGAGTGAGAGGATAACAGAACAATAAAGAAATTACTTCTTTCTGATACCAAACTGTATCATACCAAGGTTGTGAGCAAGACCAGTGGACCAGAGGTTCCATCCCAAAGACATTTTCCTTGTAGAAAAGAGAGAAGAACTTGTGCTCGTGTTCACCTGCATGTATATCTTGAAGTCCTAAATTTAGATACTCCTAAGATTTCCAGAATCATAATGTTCATATGACTAAACCTTGTGAATAATTAAATGTTTTCCAAGAAGACACGGAATACTGTTGAATAGTTTGGTACTCAGTCTCACATTCTGTCACTCCTGCTGCAGTTGGCTTTGTAAAGACTCCTGGAGCAAACTCTCACAAAGGGCACATGAAGGAAATCAGGGTTTGTGTGATGGCAAAGCAGAAGCATCATGATTACTTTTGAAGACTTTTGTCAATGACATGAATTACTTTTGTCATACTCTTAATGTTGTACAGTTCTAAGTTTAGAGAAAATGGAGAAGCTGTGCTACAGATGGAATCCAAGTCTCATCTTTCTAGTTAGGGCCTCCTTTATCTACAGTCATGCCTGTCTTTTCTTGCTTTCTGTTCTCAGAAATATTATATGTGTTACTGCAGGGATGTACTTTAAAGGCTGGGTATGATTTCTTCACTTTTGTGGTGATTTTATTGCTATAAAAGTTAGTTACAGAGAAAAATGATATATGAAATAGGTTTTTGAGAGAAATAAACAGGAAACTCTGACAGCAAGCACTGTCGAGCTTACCAAGTGAAACACTATCACCAGTGCTCCATCCACAAGAGCAGAAGCCAGATGTTAGCCTGACTGGAATATTTGCAAGATTACTTTTGACTAATGTGTTGAAGAAGGAGGCAGCAGCTAATCTCCTTTGGTGCTTCCAAGAACCTCGCTGCACTTACCACATACTATGAGCTGCAGTCACACTCGAAGCTGGTGGCTTAAAAAAACACAGCCTTCCAACAGTATTGTTTGTTGGCATAGTACATCATGTTATAGAACAGCTGGGAGGTTTAGCAGTACTTAACAGTATGAGAAACAACAAGAAAAAAAGACAAAAATAGTTACTAAGAGCAAAAGGTACATTTTGGACATTGCAACTCTTCCCTATGAACTCTTGCCAACTGCAGTATTTTGTCAGCATCCTCTTCTCCCAATATGTAGCAAAGGGTGTCTCAGTCTTAAGACTATTGTTGAGTCTTTTGTGGTTATTCAAACCCATCCTGCTTTGAAGACTAATTGTGTAGTGGAGGATAATAATCAACTGTTATTTACAACTGAAACAATATTACATGACTCTAGAGATCTCTAACTCACATGTCAGAAGATAGACTGCAGAGATAGGAAGGCTAGTATTTCCAGATTTCCAGTCCCCTCAGAAGACAGGAGAAAAGTCTTTTCTGCTGCACTCTGATGTTTAGGGCCACTTCATGCAAGGAATACGAAATAAAAAGCAGCAACAATAAAAACACTCACAGAAAAACTCCACCAAACCCAAGCAAATCAAACTGACAAGCCTTGATAGCCCTGCAGTGATCTCTTCTTCCTGACAGCCTGGAAGAAACAAGAAAAAGTAGCATGTATGTCTCTCTCACTTTTTGATCTTGTTGCCAATAGAGTCATAGACTGGAATGAAAATGACAATACTTTTTTTTTCTCAGGAAGATATGATGAATCATAATTTCACCAAGTTGGAACAGTTCTGTCTTCATGTAGCATAAAAGATGAACATTCTGTAAACCACCATTGCCTGACTATTAGAATATTTTTGGTACTGTGCTGATATACATACATGGGAAAACTATATACAGTTTCCACCTAAGAGATCTCATCCAAGTAAGCATATAGCAAAAATCCATTTCAAGTATTTTGTGAAAAAACCTTTAGGTGAGACCATTGGCAAATTCTTCAAAAACCAATTTGTATTAAAGGAAAAAAAAAAAGAAAAGCAAAATTTGTATTAAAGGAAAAAAAAGCAAAAGCAAAGTACCAGGGTACCATGAAAAGGCAATGTCAGAAATTTTGCAAGGTATGGAGGTAGAAGGATGAGTCACATGTTAATATTTCCAAAACATGCATGGCATTGATCTCTGGATCTTTTTGCTTTGATTTTTTCCTCTCCTTTGAGAAAACGTTTTCTTCTATTCTGATTATAAGGACAGCATTCAATAATATCTCAATATCTTTGGTTTGTCAGAATTTCAAATTCACATTCAGGACAACTATAGCAGATATTCCTGTACTGATAATTTATTTGATAGGCCCAAAGGATACTTTGGGGTGGAAAGATGGAAAAAGTATGACATAAAGATTTATTCTTCTCATCCTAAAAAGGTGCTTGAAACCAGTCTACTGATTCTTATTCAATAAGTGCTTTATTTCTCTCCATTGACTGTATTTAAAGACTTTGGATGTTGTTTACAATGTAAACAACTGTCAGAAGGGATTAGTCTTATTTCAGGATGCAAATTAAAAACTGAACAGTTTTTCATTAGTAACTGGTTTTAATTAACATCACCATATTAACTGTTCCACTTTAAAATATAATATGATTAAAAGTTTTAAAAAATAGTATCAAAAGGCATAAATGTTTTCCATTTGCCTAATTTTTGAATTGTTTCAATCTTTGTCATGTTTTCAATGTCATAGTAGTGATTCTGTCCTTCAGCCTTCAAGAAGCAAATACATCTCCCAGAAGACTTCAATCATACTGCCAGACTCATGTAGATGTTTCAATACCTTACAACATCTCAAATCACATTGAATACCTAATGTTTAGCGAGCTGAATTAATTATTCTTTGAGTGCATGATGTAGAGGATAATGGAGAAAAAGGAACAATACTTTTAAAAAAAGTGAAAGCAGAGGAATTTCCCTTTTTTTTAAAAAAAAAAGGTTAAAAATACCTTCATAACTTGGTACAGTAACTATTGCAATCCAACTTTTTTATAGGTTGTCTTAAAATGTCTGAAAAATAATATATGTGAAGACAAATGCAGTACTTATTATATGTGGTAGTTAGATGTACTTTTATATGTCTGAAATTATGCCAGCAGTACTTTAAAATGTAAAAGCAAGATACCATGCACTCTTCCGGGTATGAAGCTGCAAGCAAAAGAGAACACTGAAAGAAGTGTTGGCTAAATGTCTTGGGTATTACAGCTCACCATCAGCCGAAAGCCAGAGCAAAGAGAAGTGATTTGGAACTCTATCTAGGTTTAGACATCGTCATAGGTGAGTATGTTTCTGTCTCAAGTAAGTTCCAGAGGTGGCCCGACTTTTACCTCGCTGATGACTTTTTCCTCCTCCAACGGGACAGGAAGTAAAGCCTAGAATTTGTTTTTAGGGTAACTTTGGCTTTTAGAGTGTGGTTAGTAATTTAATCTTCACATGCATGCCTTGGTACACTGCAAACGTTGCAGAGCCCAGGTAAAACACTGTCTCTCTCCCCAAACTCATGCAGGAGGTACCAGCTAAATCAGAAGGGGCTCTTTGGACAGACACAGATACAATCCTCATTGTAGGTAGCTGAAGGACTCCCAGGAGTTGAATCAGACCACCAGTAGAAGGAAGTCAGGTATTAAAAAGAAGGGATGAATGGATCACAGAGTCAAAGCAGTAATGTGGAAGGTACGGTTTCTGCAAGGCCTCTTGCATAGCACTGGGATACTTTGACTCTGATGGGACTCTGATGGGACACTGTGGTCTGACTGAGAAGCTTAGTACACTGCCAGTGAAAGTGTTTCACTCCATTACTTATTACATTAGATGCTTTATCTGAGTTGAATTTCAGCCAACTGGGTAGCATCCAGGCCTTAACCTCTGCAAGACTGAAAAGAACCTGACCAAAGAAACTACTGTATGAGTCAAATAAAAATATGGACAACCTAATAATTTCCTCAGATCTACAGCTATTGACAAAAATAGGTTGGAACAGAATAAGTTAGAGGATTGAACTGTGTGGGAACCTCCAGTCCAATTTGCTTGAGTTAGAAGGAGGTTCACTAGTACTGTCCTAAAATTTTGACTTGAGAGAAAAGAACTATACGAATTTGTGTGTGGCATTTTTCCAGGTCTCGCAGTGGTGTCAACAGAACTTTATAGCTAAATGTTACCAAAGATCAAGTTCCATTGCCAAGATACGCAAGCTTCAATATAGCTGTCCTGGCCAAAGATCAATGGTCATCTGGGTTGTTTGCTTTACTTTTGCCAGGATTTGCTCTTAAACATCTGAGGCTCATCCAAGAAGCCTGAGGTTTTCCCATGTTGTATTCTCAATTATCTTTTCACCAACATTTGTCAGAAAAGACAGACTGAACCCCAGATACTGACTGGAAAAGATGAAAGGTATAAGGAATTTCAATTATTACAAACAGACTTCTAAAAAGATGAATTAATAGATCGCATAGTCAAGGACATGGCAAAAGAAGGTGCACATAAGTGATAGACGGTGAGCGAAAATTTTTTACTACACAGTGGGCATTAAGATCCTGGTTATTAGCTGCTGAAGATCTTGCAGGGAGATTCAGAACCAATGAATTTTACCTGTGTAATAACTAGTTCTTGTGAGGTTTTTGTCCAGAACCTCATTCAGCAGAGCATTTAAGCATATGGCATTTTACAAACACAAATTGCCACAGTTTGGAAAGCCTGTCAGAGTTCAAGATAGGATATAGACTGAAGTCTATATCGTTTCTATGCATGCCTGTAACACCATGTATACCATGAAACCACTCTGACAGTTCAGAAATTACCACTTCATACTGTGTGCTGGGGTAGTGTAGCATTTCTTTTATATATTTAGTGGTTTCAGCGTTTACTTTCTGAAAAATTTCTATTTACTAGTTATGGAAATACTGAATTGAGAAGCTGAACCCCTTCCTTCTCATACCCTGCCCCTTGACCAGTGTTGGCAGCACAGACAGACTTCCAACAGCCTGCCCCTCCCTGACACCAGCACCATAGGCAGGATGCCCCACACATAATTGATACACTTCTCTCCAAGCCCACCACCACAGGAGGACACAAGGGGCAAATCAACTCTTACCTGCATTTAAGGTACCTGCACGATTGGCTGTTGCTTCCAGATGACTTGGACATCACATGTTCCTAGCAATCCACTGGAGCCATGGCATCTCTTAAGGGCTTATGCTCGCTACCAGTGACTGGGTGAGTTGCCACATGTGTGCATTGTTGCTCATCTTTTCTACTGCCTCAATAAAGTCATGATTTTTAATGTGTGGTCAGACTCCATTCCTTTCCAGACCACAGAGACATTTCTCCTTTGTCTAAAAATAAGGTTCTACTACCAGTTTGATATCAAAATGTTAAACCGCTAATACAATTTCTCAAGTATCTGTCACAGGTTTAGTTGGTACCAAAGTATATATGTACAGGTTTTATGCATATTTTTCAGTTTGTAAATATTTTGGATGCAGTTTACCTATGAATTCAAATTTACAAATTCAAATGCTTCTACTCTGTGATTTCAGTGGCTGTTGGAAGCTTCATTGATGATGGGATAAGAAATGCAGAATAGATGCCAAGACCCCTTTGCCAGATATGATAGGCTTTGCAATGTAACAGTACATATTTTAGCTTGTCATTTTGTTAGTGTAATTTTATCCCAGATTTTTTTGCATTTTAATGGAAATATTGAATATCAAAATGATGTGCCCACCTGCTTAGTCTTAATATAGTTAGATTTTCAAAACAAACAGAATAAAGATACGTGAGCTTTTTTTAATATAGTGAGAGATTTTGGTGTGAGACTCTTGCTTTCATATTATGAGTTAAAGACAAAGGTGACTGAATTGAATGATTATGAATATACACATTGGAAAATGCATTAAATACACATAGTAAAACATTATTTTCCCTTGGAAATGACACTTTTCTACACCCAAGGTTGTGAAAAAATTGAGAGATGTTTTATTGCAGACTGAAATCATTGGTACAGGTCTATTCATGCAAGAGGATTTTATTAATGGCTGGCTGATGAAAAATCAGCTTGCACGTCCATGATGTGATTGAGCACACCATCAGCTAACAATTCAATAACAACTACTAAAAAGACTCCAACACCAAAACTGCCCCCAGCTCCGCTCAAAATCCTCTGTGTAATATCTAGCAGCCTACAGAGGATTAACGCATTCAAGACAGTGATATAAGAGCATATTTCCTGAACACAAGAGCAACAAAGAATTCTTTTCCTGTTTCACCTTTTTTTTTTAGCACAAATTATTTCAACTTCTTTCCTCATTCCCCTCACAAGTTAACCTAGAATAAATTACTATTATAAACAGGAGTTCTGCAGGGATTTAATTTTGGTTTGCTATACAGCATAACACAAAGAAATCCTGTTTTCATGAGAGAAGAAATGAGAAGAAACTCCTATGTTAAATATTTTTGGGGAGCTTGTGTTGTTTGATAGAAGTATTAGAAGTTTACAGAACTCATTATACATATAGATGGAGCATGCATAGAAAGTCTCAATCATATAATTGAGCATTTGCATTGAAAAGCGGTTTCTCAAGAATGCCTCTCAGTCAACATCCCAACTAAATTACTCATACAAAAATAAATAAATATTTGTTTCCATCAGGTAGGGGGAAGACTAATATAAAACAAAACAAAAACAAAAACACAAAACCATGGACATTTACTACACTGGCAGGCAAAGTCTTTGTGGTAGCTTACGTAAAGCATAATAAATATCAAGATATGTATGCATTCCTATAGATTGAGTTAAATAGTAAAGATCCCCTAAACTTCAATGCACTTTGTGCCTTCCGCGTGCACCCCATCGAGAAAACAAACAATCAAACAAACGAACAACTGTTCCATAAAAATGCACGAGAGATTTAAAACTGTATACATGCCCATGAATCAGGAAATGGTTTTGCTTAGTGTTGGTTTAATTTCCTCCTACTCCTTTCATTCTTTCCTCCCTCCTTCCCCTAATGATTAAAGGCATCTTGACTATACAAATTTGGGGTGGTCTAATAAATATGACCTACAACAGGAAAACACAGAAGTTGTCTGTGCTTTTCAATGGAATAAATACATTTTAACATGGTCAAGGCACACCTGAGCCTGGTTTGCTCCAGGCTGCTGGCAGGATCCATTAAGTTGGTGCTTTTACAAATACCTAGCACTTAAGGTGTATGTGGCTGACCTTCAGCACAAGGTCAGCAAGCATGCCTCCATTTCAGTTACAAGTAATTCCACCTGCAACAGCTGCTCTTTGTGTGCTAATCCCCTTGTCTCATAAAATTAGTTCTTCAGTCTACTTTGAGCTCAGACCTTCCTTCCCCTTCACCCTTTGTTTCCTGCATTTTGAGAGTCGTCTGGACTCATCCAGAGTTACCTGTATGTCCCATTGACAGCAAGTCTTCCTCCAAGTGTTGTTCTACTGCCTTGGCTCCTGATGGTGTGAAGAGAGTAAAGGCTTTTTAATTGATGTTGGTACATTGCACAGGCCACTGTACAGAGTAGCTACAATTCAGAAAACAAACAAACAAAGTAGAATGAGAAAGAAAGAAAACTTTATTTATTGGCTGTCAAAGACCCTACCATTTTGTTCTTGCCTTCTGCATAGTCAGTATGGATATACTTCCTGTTTGTTACAATCTTTCTGCTCTCTGTACTGAACTGAGATGATGTTGAGATGAGGTTGAACTCCTGCTCAATCTTATTCCTCTACATGAGCATTTAATATACAGTATGCCTCTGTTTGTTACCGATGTATGAAGTTCCTCTTTAAAGCATGGATCTTTGGGTGTGTATTTTCATTGGAATCCGGAGGAAGGGAGTCAGACATAAAGCAGACTTTAATTTTTTACAGTAAAGCTCCTTACTGAGTGGAGCTCTTTCCCTTTTCAGCTCTTGAGTCATCCATCTAACTATTTTGGTACTCCCACTTCCCAGTGATCACAGTTCCCGATGGCTTTTGCTCTCATGTATGTTTTATCAGTTATTTATCCCAGATGATTTCTTACCCTTATCATGGGCTGCAACATTTTTAGTAAAGTAAACAACCAAGAACTTTTGGAGTTTTTCTTGGTTGTGTTTTTTTATGTTTTATTTATTTATTATATTTATTTATTTCCCTTTTTCCTTTCCTTTTCTTCATACCAAAACAATGTTTGGGCCAGTATCATGATGAGGCTCTAATGGTTTACCTGGCAAGGATCTCACCAGGAAGGCTCAGTACATTTCTGCTTCCAGTGTACATTGCCAGTTGAACTGGAAACTAGGCAAGTGACACTAGGCTTGGATCTGCCATGTGTCCCATCCACACTCAGTGCAAACAGGAAGAACTCAGAATCAGAAACTTTGGATGGATTCTATAGGTAAACATATTGAATGTTGGATTGTTACATATCTCACTTGTTGAACTCAGGCATTAGGCCATACATATTTTTTAGTCCCCCATCTATTGCTTTCTCCCTGATGTTTGGTACATAACCTCACAGGTAGACTTTGAGCTGGGGATATACATTGCTGCAGATGCACAATTCCTTACTCCAGACTCCTTTGTTTCCTTGTTCGCCCTCTCTTGTCCAAAGGCAGAGACAAGCCCGGGAAGATAGTTACTCCCTAGAATGATTCCCAGAAAAGATACATATGAGAACCCTTAACGCATCTTTTTGTTGTGCTCTTGAAGTAAAAAGTACAACTCAGATGTCTTTTCACATGTTCCCAAACCATTACTTAAGCTGTACTTTTTAAATTTATGTGTGTTTTTTTCCTTCAAGACAATTCAAAATAGAAGGTAAAAAGGTTCTGAAACCTGCAGCATTTTTATTTTAAAAGTTTTTGAAAGCTATGCCTGATTTGCAGTGCCTGAGTCCCCTATTTTTGGGTTTTTTTCAGTCTCAGTTCAACCTTTGAATTAGCCCTGAGACCAGGCCTGTCAGTGAGTTCTAGAGCAACCAGAAAACTAAGGTAACTAGATATCTTTGGATCACAACTTCTAACACTGGCTTCAGATTTTGTAGGATGTGTCCCTTTAATGTGTGCAAAAGACGAGTCCTTACTTCCTGACTATAACAAACTCAAAGCCAAATTCCTGAGCTTTAAATATAACTCTGGTTGATACATAGCTTTATAAAGTGAAATGCTACAGTCAGATTTAACTTGCCATGTGTCATGAACATCAAATACTGAATTTGTAGAGCTTTAAAAAGTTGAATAACATTTATGAGAAGTAAGATTACACATTATTTTCATAGCCTTAAAAAATTAATTAGAATTCATAATTTAAAACATAAATTCAATAGTGAAAAAAATGTAAAGGTGTTATTCTTATGTATGTTTAGATCCCTTGTCATCTGCTCTAAAGCAACAGCCATGACAAGGGATTTATAAACATTTTTCCAATTTGTAATAAATCCTATGGACCAAATTCTGATTCAGTGAATTCTGGGATTATTTCAGTTTTACCTAATTTTTCAGGCATCAAAACCTGCTTTGTGGACAAAAAGAATTGTTGCAATTCTAGTGTTACAATTTAAGAATGTACTTAAATATAGTGTTAAATCAAATAAGTACCTAAGGGAATGGCTATGGATTTACTTTTAAAGGTACATATAACACAAATATCTTTGAAATTTTAATGTGCTTTTACTCCATTTTACTACAGCATGTACTTAGCTGCCTGCTCAACAGTGCATCTTATCAATTTCACCAGGTGCAGAGCAGATAGCTAACAGTGAAAGATTAGAAGCAACTCTAAAGTGGAAATAAAAACAAAATAGCTTCTTAAATTATCTAGCATTCTTTTCACAGTTGTTGGAAGAAAATGATACTTGTGTAATTACTGCTTTTAGCACCAAAATAAATAAATAAATACACGATGTATCAGAATCACTTGCAACTTGCTCAGATTTCTACCATAAGAAAACACTCAGGAAATCTACATGCAAATAGATATTTTCCTCAATAATGTAGTTAAATTCTTTCTGGTTGCATTCCGAAATAGCCAATGATGTCTCTTAAAATGTGTAATGACTACCTATATTTGAAATGTTTGCTCATATGAACAGTATTTTCTCTATCTTTTTAAGTACTCCAGGAAGGCGAGTCTGCCTGAGCTATTCAGTTTAGGTTCTCTTTGTACCAAATACATAAAGGATTACTTTGCATGCTTTACTTCAGAAAGTACACTCATATATTTTAGCGCAAGCAGAGCTTGTGGGTTTTGGTTCATGTTGTGTGGGGTTGGTTTTTTTGTGTTGTGGGGTTTTGGTTTTGGTTGGTTGGTTGGTTTGGGGCTTTTTGTTTGTTTGGGGATTTTGTTGGGTTTTTGGTTGTTTGTTTTTTGTTTGTTTCTTTCTTTGTTTTTGTTTTATTGTTGTTGAGTTTTAAAATTTCCCCACAGCCTCCCCATACTAAAGCTTTAAGGGACTGCTTTTCAACACTTTTTATCAAAAGTGTCAAACTCTTGGGGTTTTTTAATTTTTTTTGTTTTCCTGTAAAAACATTTATAACTTCGTGTAACATATCTCTTTTACTTTCACTTGGAAAGAACAATGGTTTTTCAATGACTTGAAACTTTGAATTATAAATTTTCTCCTTCAGTTCTTAAAAGAAATCAAAATTCTGCTGCAAAAGAAATGCAGTTAATACATCGAACCAGATGTTTCATCACTTCTAATTGATAACAAAATCATTCTGGAATCTTTCATGTAGTTCCTATTATCAAGAAAAAAAATTTTACATAATCAAGAAGAACTCCTGCTGTGCAGGAAATCTGGCTTTCAGACCTATCTGACAGTATCTTTGTGATATTATTAGCAGTGAAAGGTTGTTTTAAACAGCAGCAAAAATATAGGATTCTTTCAAGTGGTTCAGGTAAATAGTTACTGTGACTTTAAAATAAGAAAATTTTTAGTGCTATTTGAAGGAGACAGTGTTGCAGAAAAATGTGCCATTTTGAGGACATATCATTGAGAATAATGGTCATGAAGATCACATGCATTTGAAACATCTTAATTCAAGTACTCCTGATATGCTGAAATATACTTACTTAACGTAATAGTGCGATTATTGTTACCCCAGCAGCAGATTTGACTTGTCCTTCCAATTTGTTTTTTCTGTCTTCATTTCTTAATTTTTCTGAGAGGGTTCCTAAGTCGGTAATTTTAATGAATTTATGAATTAAACCTGATGTACATATCTGTGGCTAAGGAACAACTTCATATAAAAATACCAGGCCTGCTGTTTTGGAGCTAAAATCCATAGTGTAACACACTTGTTTTGTCAGTCAGTCAAGCAGATCTATGAATGCATATGAAACTGTAGATTTTTAAATATCTTATTATATTAGACACACAGAAGAAACACTTGTTGCACAGACTAGAAGGACACATTAGTCTGGTAAAAAAATGTTATCAAAAATATTTTTCAAAATATAACACAAAACATATATTTTTAATATGTTTTTATTACACATTTAGATAACAAACTGTGATTATGATGGAGGTATTAGAATTTATGGTGTTAATTCTCCTGTATCTTCCACTATTACTAATTCTGCTTTTTAACACTCTCTAAAACTTTGCTTCCAAATGGTACTTAGTACTTCTTTCACAGAAATAAGGGGAAATTGTCCCACTGTCCGTAACCTAGGATTTAGTTTCAAATAGCCACATAAAGAACTCTCCTTAAGGTGAGAGTTACAAAGAATGAACTTAAATAATGTGCACATGGCAAAGACATTGACTCTGGAGGAGCTGAGTACTCTCATAATATGTATTTGAAGTTCCATTTTGTAGTTAAGAGTCATAATGACTTTGTATCACCAAACCAGACATCAAGAAAATCTTCACATCTGTATTTAAAGCTAATGACATGTAATCAACTGCTGTTGATGTAAAATGAAGAATTGTAATTCTGGAATTGTATCTGCTAAACATGTTCTACAAAACAGTTAACTCACTAAGATTTCTCATGAAACCTCTGTGGAAAATGCTTTACTGTTTGAAACATCAAATGCTGACTCCTTTTTCTTTAGCACAAACTTCCAAATTTGTGCTTGGTGAGTTTCACTTTAAATAATCCAAGGGTTTTTTTCCACACATATAAGACATGTTTTAGTATGATATCATTCATGTGGTTTGGTTCCTATCTCCCATAAGCATATGTAAAGTCCTCTTTGCTTCTTCTTTAACTTTGAGACGGGAGAGTAAAAGACTGGCCTATCACAGTCATTAGTTTATTTTTTACTAGGTTTGTAATATTGAATATCATGCACCTGCTTCTGGAACAGTCAGTTCCAGGATAAAACATAAAAGAGTTCTGCCATTAAGAGCAGATGATGCATAAAGAAATTTACAAGTTATACTAAAAATAGTCCCTACACTTTTCATTTTTTTTCTGTTAGTGATGTACATAGCCTGGGTAAGATATCTCCACTTGTTTTATATTTTTAGAAAAAAGTCAGAAAGGGGTTTTTTCCCATAAAAAGATCTTGTTCTTCTCTTTCATCATTTAAATGATGTTGTATTTTATCATTTTTCTTAATAGTTTCCTATGACTCTGAGTATCCTCCTAACTTTTACATTCCAGTATTTTCTGTTATTTCAAAGAGTAAACTAAAACCCAAAGTATCCTTGTAAGCAATTTAATCTTTGTTTGTGCATCTAAGTTTTAGCCAGAGAGCTGCTGAACTGGTAATATAAATTTAAATCTGAATTTTAAGAAGATGAATGTAGGCTAAATTCTCTACCAAGATCTACTTCTTCTTAAAATATACTTTTCCTGCAATGCAGTTCATGTCCCATGGTGCTTTAACAACTCGTCTCTGTAGCCTCTGATATTAAATTACTTTGGACATTATATATCCTCCCAGTGTGATAGCATCTCTTCTATCCAGTTAAACTGCCATAAACTCCTGTAATGGCAGACAAAATACAAAGCAGAAAACTAAAATAAAAAACTAGTATCTTTATTGTATGGCAGCTGTAAATGGTTCTGCCTCCTTCTGAAACCAAAGCAAGCAGAAAACTCTAAAAGAGTCTCAGCTAAAATAATAAATGATTTTCCTACCTCAAGATGCATCACATTCCTATTATAGTATTTAGTCTTTCGANAAAGACATCTCCAGAAACAAGTCTGTTGTATTTTAAAGGCAAGGGGTAGAAAAAACAAGTGTAAAAGTTGTGTTTAAAATCTTACTATCTCAGAAAAATATTCATTTACATTCCTCATGCTCTTCTTCAAAGATATAAAAATTCATGTCAACTGCCCTCAGTCAAAACCATAATGCAATTTTCAGGCATAATTAAAAATAACTTTGTCCTTTAGATTTTTGAAATAAAGTTGAAGATATTTATGTAGCTTTTTTTTTTTAACCTGAAAAAACCCACATTCATATAGGAAATGCGCGACAGGAAATTATTATTTGCACATTGAATACAAGAGAAGAGATGTCTGTGTGTGGGATGCAAGTGAAGACAGCTATAAAAGGAGTGCTACAAATAGAAATAAAACCAGCATAGTATCACAGAAGTAAAAGATTACTTTCCCTTAATGATGTGAAGGAACTGGGATGACTAAGATGATAAGGGCTTGCAGGCAAAAGGAAAGAATGCATAACCAGGGCAAAACAAATGCACTGGGCTGTGAGGCAGTTTCCCCAAAGAAAAGGAGTGTACTGGTTCCTGCCCTTCTGTCCACTCAATGGATCCCCCAGAAGCAGCAAAGAACATGTCATATGGAAGTACAAGAGGTGCTGTTTGAAGAGGGGAAATACTCTGCTACTGTGAGTGACTTGTGCAACATTATAAAATGACAAGACACTGCATAGTAAAGCTGTGACAAGTCCCACAGACTGTTCAACTGTTTATTCAGAGACTGCGAGATCTCTCCTTGTCCCATTTCCTCACGAGTAGCCATAGCTGTCTGCTGCCTGATAATTTTTTCTGGGGAAGGGAGACACAGAGGCCTGTCTACTCTAAAGAGTGCTAGTACCAGTATAACTGTCTTGGCATGCCTATCACATACCCAGCATGAAAAGAGCTTACACATGTTTCCACAAAAGTAAGCAGCAAAATTCAAACAAGGAGAGTAAAGGAATGACAGCTGCAGTAAATACCACACTACCACACAATGTATATTGCACTATTCTTGAATAAAAACTATTGAAAATGCAAAGTGATGAAAGCTAGGAAATTCAAAGTTAACATGTTCAGTCTATCCATAAGTTACTTGCTGCTTAAATAATCACAGTATCATTAAGACTAGGAGTGCCACGGGCAAATCCAATCAATCAAAGTCACAGAAAAGCTTTGAAACAGGCTAATCAGTCCAAGGCTTCCACTGTAACATTTTCACTACATGGCTTCAAATGTAAATTATTTCCCTTCTTTAAAGTAATATTCACTCCTGCTTTCGTCTTACAAAGCCTAAGGGGCAAGAAAAAGAAGAAACTGTATTATTTGAAATAGAGACTAATAAAGTACATGGCTTGAACAGCTCGACAGCCTAAGTCAGAACGTAGGCAGAGGAGAGGGACTAAAAAAGGGATGAAGATTTATATCAAACCTGCCTGGGATGTGTACATTATGGAATAAGTGGAGTAAAATTAAAGAAAATAGAAATCCAATTTCCATTAGAAATGGATGGTGAATTTAAATCAAATTTCTCTAAAGAGGAATTTTCTAAAATTATTATTTCTTATTTTGCAATTTATATATCATTAGTTTCTTAGCTGAAATTTAGTTTCTAGGCAATAGTTACGAAAATTGGAGTGTTATAAGAAAATCCAGGTTTAGTTATTTTTACTCAAAAACATATTTAAATACATCATTGTGTTTCCTTATAGAAATTGAAGTCACATCAAGAAATTTGACTGATCACATAAAATGAGAAAAGATTGCTTTGGGGAGATGTGGATTTAAGCTCAGCAGGTAGGTCTGCTGAATAAGAATGAAGGACAAAATAACCATTTTATTTGTAACAAAGACAATTTAAAGCTTTGTTGAGGATTTAATTACCACTAAACTTGATCTTCTCCCTGAAGGAAAAAACAGATGAAGCTTATATGAGTTTGATAAATTGTCCCTGAAGACAACAGGCAGAGTGCAGAGGGTTGGTTAAGTCAACAGAGTGGTTTACTTTGCTGTCTGTCTCCAAGATCATTCTTCCCTGAAAACAATGACGTCTCAAGTGCTGGCCTTCTCACAAGCTTTCTTTCAAATTTAGCTCTTCCTATAGCAGAGACTAGATATTAGATTGGTAGCAATGTAACTATGTTAAACCTCTTCCTGCTCTTAAGGTGGTTTTTTCCAATAGTCATTAACCCACTCATTTGTAATTAAAATAATGAGCTCTGATTCACCACCAAATAAGATTTCATAGTTTTTAAAATGGAGATGAAATGTAGAAATTGAGAGGCAGAGGACAATGTGGTGAGAAAACCTAGACTAAAACTGTATGAGATAGATGTAAACAAATGTCTATGTTTCAAAACTGGTTTTTATTTCTCTGTCTGAGGGAAAATGATGCAACCAAGAAAGACAGATGACAAAATATATATGTTTGTGAGTTTGGTTTATTTATTTTCTATGAACATTGGCAAGAGAGAGATACTAGAATTATTTATTAACAAACCAGTAACAGATGCAAATGTGTTTTTCAGTGGTCAGGAGTCACATCCAGGACTGCTGTGTGTCAGATGTTGCATCACTGTGAATGCAGTGAACAGTGAGCTGTCAATACCAGTAGGTGTAATAAGCTAGTGTCTGTTGAGTGTGAGTATGAGCTTGTATTCACATCCAAATCAGAACTGCCGAGCTTAAATCAAGCCTGAGCTGGGAAACCTTGAGAAGGGATTCAGGACCTGGAAAAAATGGACTCAGTCCTATACGTCAGTTTAGGACATCCTGGTGTGAAAGTAGCTTTAGTGCACTTAGTGTACCAGGCAGATGTTTTTGGTCATAATGGCTACTTTCTTGGTAGCAGTGGTCCACAGGCTGATATTCTTGAAGACCACTTTGGTGGCAGACCCATAATGACCAAACTCGGGTGTGCAGGTGGGCCTTGAAGCACTGTGGGATCATGCCCACTAGGCACTTGAGGAGCAGTTTTTTGCTCAACAATTCAGTATATCTTTGGCTAGAGTGAATCGCATGAAGTGCTACAGTGCTGGATGTGTAGCAAAGAAGTTACACTGCCAGTAGCAAGGGGAATGTTCAAGGCAGCCATGGCAGCCAGATGCTTGCAGGGAGATTTACCTTCAGCGGAATTATGAAGAAACCGACTGGTTTGATTCATGCTTTTAGGATAGATTAAAACTCAAGTAAATCTCTTGAGCTGTTTTGGACATGTTTTCCAGTCTGCCACCATTTATTCCTGTGCATCTTTGCAGGAATGTCCCATGACAACCAAGTCAAAAATGGAGTCCCACGAAGACAAACAGTGCTCCAAATACAGGAAGGAATTTTAACACAGCTTATTAAAGGATGAAATACACAGAAGTAGGTATATTATACTGCTTATGCAATTTATGACTGCAGAGATCCAGGACAGAAAGTATAGACAGATGTCTTTTATCTATTGAATGAATTATTTTTTATTAATTTTATTTCATTATTTTCTCAGGGAGAAAATATATGATGTTAATAATACTAACACTGATCAGGTAGATTCTTTCTTCTATCTTCTTATAGAGAAGACTCTGTAGTATGAAGCACCTCATTTTCTTAGGGTTTTGATCTTATTTTCTTTTTTAATTGGTTTATGAAATGTTCTTAAATATGTATATTGTTATGCACTTGTTAGAGCACTGTCAGAAAGCACACTTTCTGCTTTGAATGCTTGTGGTGGTGGTACATTTGTGTGGTCAAGATAAACCCATATCAGTCTGGCTATGTACAAGTACAAAGAGAAAAATAAAAACACAGAGAGAAAAATAGGAAAAACAAGTGTTCTGAAATAGGTAGATTAGAAAGTTTTAGTTGCAGATTTTCTAGTTAAAAAATATTGACAAACACACAAAGAATCAAAGTCAAAGGAAGGATTATTTTGTCAAACAGTATGTGATTAGTCTGTGGAATGCAGGATACCTGCCAGGACAGCAATGGCATATGAAGAGGACAAATGTGAAAAAAGAAAAGACTTTTACCTAAGATACAGAGTTTTCAGGCACAGCTAGAAGCTAGGAAGCTAGAAGTTCTTTTTTCTCTACTCTAGCTTTCCTCCTTCTGGTGAGGTTTTCAATGCTGGTCAGTGTAGCAATCCAAAAACTCAGGTATCAGCAGAAAAGGAACTTCTAGGATTATGTAGCAGGCCATGGACAACATGGGCTGAGGGAAATTCCATCAAGGACCAGACAAGACCCTCTGATATTCAACCATGTGGATTGTCCTGTCTCCTGCAGCAGGATATAGAAAGACTTTCTGATGATGCTATCAGTCCATGCAGAAGCCCCTTTGTTTTCTCCCCTCCCTTGTAATCCTTGTTTTGGGAAATGTTAACCATCCTTCACCTAGTGTAATCCTGATTGCTGGAAATATTAATCTTCTTCCCCCCACATGTAATCCTGGATACAGGAAGTGTTAACCCTTTTTGCCCCATATGTAATCCTTGTTACTGGAAATGCTAATCAATTGGGTAGTCCCCCAGTTGGCATAACCCAGCCTCTTCATTAGCATGTTCTGGCCCTGACACGCTTAAATAGCGTTTTGTGTGTTCAATAAAGATTCCAGTTTCTACCCCAAAATTGGGATTGTTTTAGTTTTTGGACCTTTACAGGTCAGCTTCAGAGTTGTGGTACAGAATTTGTGAATCAAGAGTCAGATGCAAGATAGTAATTCTTACATGTGTTGTGATCTGTTCTATTTTGCTACTCTCATTATAGATTTTCTTTTTTTTTTTTTTAACTTTCCTTGCTTTTGAGATCTGCACTACTCTTTTACTAACTCACCTTAGCCTTAAGTCTGCACCCACTACTTTCCCTTCTCTCCTGTGTTTTTCCTTTTTGCTTTGGGGCTTACTTTCTATCTCCGTGAACTTACTTCAGTTTCTCCTCTCTCTGTTTTCTGCACTGCTTGTCTCCTCTCTCATTTGTTTACTTGCAATTCCTACTGATTTGAGGCTCTAAGCATAGAGCAGAGCAGGTGAAAGTTTGCTAATACCTAATTCCTTCTCTTCTCTCTCTCTATTGCTTTACTAACTTCTGGATTAGGAATTGCTATAATTGGGCAATAGACAGAGATGTCCAGAATAGTGTGTAAAGTACATCAAATACTTTCTTACTGAAGGAAACCATCAATTACTTTTCTAAGTCCTACTAATTTCTTGTCTGCCTTCACCAGAGCTGTCACATTTTATAGATTATATCTAAGAGTCCCAGACAGAACAAAATTCTCATATATTTTACATATATTTTACATAATTTTACATAAAATTACACTTTTACATATAATTTGTTATATCAGGTATTACCTCCTATGCCTTTAATTCTGTGCCCAAAGGCTTAAGTGAAAAAGATACCCTTTATGCCATTCATTATTCAGAATATTTTTACCACATCTACTATTGGTAGTGGTGCCCCTGTTGTGTGAGAGCTAAAATCAGTAATGACAGTTTCTTTGTCAGCAGTACTTGACTGCTGGGCTGAAGTTTTCTTAAAAAAGATCTTCCATATGGAATTCACTTGTATTGCAGATCAAGATAAGTAAGAAATTTATCACCTTGCCGGCATTCTGAAAATCTTGTTGTTATTCATAATTCTTTTCTTTTAATTTTATTTTATTGTTCATTTTTTGTTTGAATAAAGCCTGCATTCCAGGAAGAGAATGAGTGTCCTGATGCCCAAAAAGCTGGGAAAATTATCACTTAAATCAGTGGGGTCTCTGCCATCCAGCATCTGGCCATGACGGGTCAGAACATGATGAAACTTCAGGTGTTTGTTTTCCTCCATGGCCCCATCTCCCTCAGAAGATGACAGTGCATAAATATATACTAAGAATTAAGAGACATAAATAACATCAGCCAGTGACTTTTGATCTGTCTAAGTGACAACAAAGCTGCAAGGTGTTTAGATCAATAAAAACAATCAATTAAATGACTAAGACATCACAGATGGATAGATCAATTAAAGGCAGTCAATTAAATATCTAAGGGATCACAGATGGGTGGATAAATTAATAGTGCAAATAAATCAAATATTCAGGATGCTCAGGAGGAATATAACCTGAGAAGATAATCATGGGGTGAGTGTCAGTGGGCGTAGTGTTTAGAGTGATGACTGTGTAGAATCTGGTGTAGTGGTGGAAGTGTGTGATGCTCCTTGTTCTACTCCACAGAGTTATTACTTGTACAGGTTTGCCATATTATCATTCAGCTCTCCTGCCAGTCTTTCATAACTTGCTGTTGATTTTTGACCTTGGTGAGGATTTAACTTTGAAAACCTGTAGATTTGTAGAACTTGACTGAAAAGGCAATGTGAGTCTATAAAAATGGTAATTGAATATTTAGCAGAAGTAAGTTTGTCTTGTAACTTCCCTCTCATGGGAATCTAATTAATCAAGTGGAATTATCTGCTTACACTAAAATCTACAGATCAGCTTTGTTTGTGTGTAGGAATCTATTTATATACAGATAATTCTGTAATAAATTCCAGACCTTTGTCTAGATTATCTGAAAAAGGTGATGCCCCTCTGAAGTCATTTGTACAGGTAATTCATAATACTGGTATGGAGGTCTGTTAGACACCAGATCAGTCATTATTGGGTCAGAACCACCTCGTGGATAGTGCATGTGCATGTGCCTGTGTGTGTGTGTGTGTGTGTGTGGAGGCAGAAAGGGATGGGTCAAACCTCACGGAGGTGGGGTGGCATTTTGTCCCTCGTGGCAGGTCTCTGGAGCCCATATAGGGAAGCCCTGGAGTAGCTGTCAGTCACAAGCAGCCTGGCAAAACTATACCACACTACAACTCCTGCAGCCTCTAACCCAGCTCAGATTGGCAGGGACAGTGAAGACACTGCCCCTCACCCTGGCCTGGAACCCCCAGAGTGGCTGGTAGGTCAGAGACCCTGACTGGAGGAGTTGGACATGGGGACCAGAGCAAATAAAAAAAAACCTACAGTCGTGTTTGCCTTGTGCTGTGGCCCTACCACTTGAACTTGTGCAGGCTGGTCTTCTGCAAGGCTTCGATGGTAGCTATACAATCTGTCTCTCCCTTTTTCTCCTCCTCTCTTCTTGATCCCTCCTCTTTCTTTGTTCTTTTCTTGATGTTGGGGGTGGTTTGGAGCTGGAGGGATTGGATCTTGCTTTAAGTGTTGTGGAATTGGTTGGATTTTGTCTTAAGTGTTGTTGGTTTATTGGATCTTGACTTAAGTATTGTTGGTTTACGAGATTTTGACTTAAGTGTTGTGGATTAATAGTATATGCTGAGTCAGTATTGTGGTGGAACGTTTTTGTCAAGCTTGTGTGGTGTCCTTTTGAACTTTGGCAAAGTCCCCTTATTTACTCCCCTAAATAAATAAAGAAATTCATTGGAAACAAACCTGTGACTTATTCTCTTGATACTGTCTTGAGCTATTAAAGAAACCTATATCTACATATTAAAGTAAAACTGGTAGCCAATCTCATGAGCCAGCAGCTCCAGGGCTGGAATTTTACACAGTCGTAGTTCTGTACACCCAACAATTTTAAATGGAAAAGTATGGTTTGATTTTTATTTTTGAAGAACTTGTATTCTTTCACAATTCTTATGTTTCCTTTCTCAAAAAAATCCTACCAGTAGCACTCCAAATATAACCTTTACACTAACTTCAGTTTCCAATTTCAATTTCACCCTTCTTGCTTTTCATTAAATATCTGTGTAGCATTGTGACTTTACATGGTAATATTTAGTCCTGGGCAAACATGCTTGTACATTTAAAAAGAGATAAACACAGTAAAAGTCAGATCCATTTGTCTCCAGCTGATTTGTATCATCCTACTGATGTAGGGTGGAATGATTTGAGAGCCCTGATATGGTGGTTGGCGTATTTCTAGTACCAGAATATTAAGAAATGGACAATTGGCACTGGCAGGAAAAAGCAGATTTAAAATTACTAATAATTCTGTGCCAGCAAATTTAGATACTCCGATGTCTTCAATGGATGGTGGGAACTGAAAAATAAGAACATTGTGACTGCTGATGATAAACTTAAGATGGGAAACTTAAGAGAATTTTTGTAAGAGTGCATGAGGATATTTAGGATGTTTTGTGTACTACTTGAGATGGCAGCAGAGTGGAGAGCTGAATTTTCTCACACTGTTGCTAAGTAATCTCTCTACTATGAATAAAATACATCACATATGCCAACTGTCATCTTGGGACATTGATTACTATAGATTCCTATGAAAAGTTCAGAGCTTACAATGGTGATATACTTCTTTTATAAAGAAGTAGAATGGAAGCAGATTAACTACATTCAGCCCTATGGCTCTGGTCTTTGAGGGAGGGATATTTTTTATTATTTTTTTATTTTACATTCAGATGGAGAGGACTTTTCCACACGTATAACACTGGAGTATTTGAATATTACTTCACTAAAAGATGAACCAAATGAGATAGAGCACTGATGTATTGCCTGCTGAATTTAAAAGCTCAGGAAAGTAAAAATTGTGCTTCCTCTCATTTGCTTTTATGTTCACTGAAGAAATACTTCTGTGAAATAGCTCTATACTTTTCTTCTAACTACCTATATCTACTATAAGAAATCTTTTCTGGATACTGTTACAGATAATGACTAAGACACAATGATAAACCTCTTGCAGTCCTGCTCTGTACTTGTCCAATCTGACTCTTTGCCATTTATTTAACAGTAGTTATATAGCCTTGACATTTTCAAAGCTCTATACAAGCACAAACTAATTAATCTTTCGTTTGCCTTTGAGGTAGGTGAGTCAGTATTCTCTCTTCTTTCACAGATATTACAGTCAGAGCAGAGGAAGTACATGAATAGCCTGAAGTCCTACAGAAAATTGGTGTCAAACCCAGCATTTTAACTTGGGCCCTCTTGGAAGAGAGGGTGCTTAACCCCGGAATGTTCCCGCTTTCCCATGGCAACTCTCTATGTGACGGGTTATATTTGCATTGTTGACTGAGATGACTTATCTCATCACAGAGGGAAGTTGTACAGCTGTTTTTTACAGTATCTGTTATGCATTTTTGAAGGGGCACCAAAGCTAATAGTTGTATGAAAGCCCATTTATGATGCTGCATTTGTACACTGTATGTTATCACTTGCTTGTGTACAGAATTGAACCCAAAATCTGCACTCTCCACATTCCAGCATAGTGGGAGTTAAAGGAAGGTTCAATTCAGCAGCTGCTGCTGCTCTTGCCATTATCTTGCAAACAATAAAGAAGTTGTGCTCTCACCGGTTACATATTTGTCTCTGCAGACAAAGAAACATATCCTTCATTGCTAGTATGATACATTACACAACCCATAAAATATTTAAGCATACATACCCATAGGACAACACCTGCTCTGTCTCATGCTGTCTCAGTTTAAAAGGAGGAGATGCTTTGTGGCTTTCTGACTCTGCCAACGTCCAGTCTGTTTTCACAATGACTGTACTGAAGTGATGCCTTAAGGTCCATCTGGTTTCTTGATTTTTCTAATTTTTATAAGTTTTATAAGCAGTTATATAGATAATGTGGGGCCTCTGGTGGTCTAGTGGTTAAGGTGCAGGACTCTCACCGCTGCGACCCGGGTTCGATTCCCGGCCCCCCGGGCAGATGGAGCTCGTCAGCCCTGTAAGGCAATCCATCTAAGAGAAGGTCACTCTAAACAAACCTACGTTCTGAGACCCTCACTGCCACTGTCCAAGCTTGCTTGGCCCCGGCAGATGAACCTCAGGATTAAAGGGTGGGCTCAGTTCAGCGCACGCTGGGTCTCACCTAAAAAAAAAAAAAAAAAAAAATCCACTGCGCAGGCTCGAAGGGTTAATGACCTTTCCCAAATCTTCGCTCGCGAAGACTGGCCATTATTATATAGATAATGTAGATTTAGAAGCAGCAGCATTTATTCCCTTACCCTTAGCATAGTAACTACAACCCTTTTACCCTGATTCCCCATATCAATACCCCTGAATTCCAGTAGAAATGTTTAGTCTCTCTTTAAGATAGACCTCTTCTATTTGAGGACATATAATCCTGGCCTGAACCACAAAAGTATAGTCAAGAACTGGGTGACTATGTGCTCCCTGTACCCCAAAGAAGATGAAGATTGATGAAGAAAAGGGTCTTAGAGACCCCAGCCCCAATTCCCAAGGGGCAGGACGGAGGGTGGACCAGGGCAAAAGCCAGGGGGTGGAAAAATCTGGGTTTGGACAGGCAGTATTATAAAGTGTAACATCTATAACAGAGAGACGCGCATCTTGTAACCTTACGTCTCAGAGGCACAAATTAAACCCTTTCCTTATCTCACCTTCGAAACTAATTTGCCTCAGAGTATTTTTCTCCCTGAATTTTCTTTTAGGCATCAGAAGAGAATTCTGAGAGAATCATTAAATACATGAGTCAATAAAAGACTACTGCTAGCATCTCATGTTTCCATGGTATGATAGTGGTATAGAATGTGTATTGCTGTAAAATAATTTAAGGATTTTCATTTGAAAACAGAAAAACTCAATTTGTTATTAAGAGGTCAAATTTCTTTGTAGATGTAGGATAAGGTTGAATAGAAGAGCTCCAGTACTACATTAGGTATTCTCACTTTGCTTTTGGCAAGGAATATACATATGTATGTATATATACATATATTTCTACTGGGATAAAGGTGAGGACCACTCCATCATTTCTATAGTGCTATTATGCCAATAATTTAAAAAAAAACCTTTTAGAAACTTGGCAACAGTGGCCAGGCTCAGAGCCTCTACCCTGTGCAATTTACTTGCATACCAACACAGTATCTGATATTACTTCCTTATTTTTTTCATCTCTTAAATGTATCCTGGAAACATTATATAGCCTGATATAGGCCTTTCGAATTAAAAAGAAAAAAAGGTATACTAAAATTCTGTCCTGTATTTAATCATAGAGAGCTGTTTGAAATCATGCATTCAGACAATGAAGGCACACTAAGTTTTTAAAAGCTGTGAACCAAACTTATTTAGGAAATTTGAGTGATGTTTGCTTATATCAGAATTGCATTTAGCAACTGACAATCTGATTCCAGAATTTCTTCTGTGTAGTAGTACATCATCCTAAAGTATTTTTATTAAAATGTCAAGCATTCTTATTAAAAGCAATGGGATTATACACTGAAATACATTTTTTTACTCAACTGTTGACATTATCCTTACCTATTTAACCAGCAAAGATAACTGATAGTACCAGTCTCTGACAGACCAACAGACTCTTCCTTCTGCTTTTATGTATCTGATTGTTTCTTTTTATTTCAATTTTCTTTGAAACCTCTAGCCAAAATGTACAGGGACTAAAAAATCATGCATGTAATTCTTCATCTGAAATATCTTTTGAGTGTAAGCAAGCTTCCATGGAAACTCAGTTTCATTCTTACAGAAGTTAATGTTTCTTGATAATGAACTGTGAAATAAAAAGTGATTGGACACAATACATCAAGGAATAGAGACATAGAGCCTGTACTGCTCTCAAGCTCCCTAGGAGGAATATCTCCGAAGTCTAAGATAAGAAATGCTTTCAGCAGTTCCAAGATAAATGGTCTTCCTAATCTGTACTCAAGGTCAAAATTCCTCCGTTCCTGGTTTCTTTTGTTAATTATCATTTTTAGTAAGATTAAAATAATATGGATACCTTTAAGGTAAATTAAATCTGGTTTTCAGTGTTCAGTGGTTTCTTTGTTTGCTCTTTTGAGATGATTAGTGAGTGCAGAATAGCTAGATATGAAGTAACAGTCCAGTCACCAAGAATCTGTTCATTCTTCTGTAAGCCAGTAGTATTTTACACTGACTAATTTTTTGACTGCAAGTTTTTCCTTCATTACAGAAATATCAGCTGGCTCTGAGGGTGGGACTACAAAGCCATGAGTGAGACACTTCTGGGTTCATAAATAAACCACTCAAGAGGAAAAAATCCCTAAGAGAGAAGTCTCAAAGAGAGGAGCTTGCTGTAGGGCATAGTGGAATCTCTCAAAATTGGTTCAGGATATTGCTGTGTTGATTTTTTTGGTTGTTGGATGGGGATTTTTTCCAGTTTTTAGTGGTGGTTGGGTTTTCTGTTTGGTTGCTTTTTTGAAGCTAACTGCACTTACTGACCTGCTGGTACACCCCTGCTTGCAAAGATCTTTTTTATTGCTCAGTTATTTGGCCCAGCAGTCCTCCCCATTCCCTCTCCATCTAGGATCTTGTTAAGATCCAATTAGTGAGAGATGCCTCTGCCTGAATTAAGGTGCAAACAAGACTATATGATGAAGTCAATAATGTGGATTTTTTTTAACAGTAAAAGTGAGGTAGAGAGATAGAAATAAATAGAAATGAGGGGGTGAGGAGATAGAAAGATCAAGTAGAAGATAGTCACCACCCATGGATCCAACAGCACTCCACTGGTCTTTCTTCACCCTGGGCTTCTCGGTGGTAGGGGTCCTAAGGTGTTCAAAACTGCTCATTTATACATTTTTGCAAAAAAAGGAACTATTGCTCATGTACTAAACAGTTCTCTTATTCTACTGGCTAAATGATTCTCTTGCTTCTAATGGTAATTAGTCCCATTCTCAGTCTTTCTCTTCTTTTTAGTTGTTGCAATTCTTGAGTCTGCGGTTGCAATCTCCCCCTGCTGGAATTACCTTTTACCCAGTCTGAGCTGATTTCAGCACAGTTGCTGAGTTGGATTTCCTTGTGGCCCATAAATTCTGCATTCTTTATGTCCATTTTCAGTGATACATTCTTCTCACACAGCTCTGTTTACCTCCCCCTAGGTCTAAGATAACACTGGGACAATAGTACCGCCTTTACCTTATCTCAAGTTCCAGGTCACGGTGAGTTATCTTACAGTCCAAGTTCCAGGTATCCATGGAGTCATATATGGGGAAGAGGTGGGTAGGATGTTGGGGCATGGGCTTCAGTGGTCACAGATGCCATCTGTCCCACAACTTGAGGTTGTCTTTGTTTGACTGGTGATATGCATACGAGCAGTTGCTTCTTTACACAGTTTGACACTGGGAATTTTTGTCTGGACGCATTACCCTAGGATGTGATAGCCAGATCTCGCTTCTGCCAGGCTTGGGTTTAGCACCATCCTGTTGCTCCATTCTGTGCTTATATCATGGCAAAGTCCTTCAGTGGCCTAAACAGTGTTTGAGGCAGGCAACTGTGTTCTTTAAGTCCTTACAGATCTGAAGTCTAGAGACTGAGAGGGACCTCATATGGAGAGTGAGAAGTTTCTTTTCACACTTGTAGCTCACCATTCTTTGGAAGAGGAAACTGAAGCTGGGTTTGCCATATGATTGACCTAGAAAAAGGGGTTTTTCTTCAGTCTCTATCATAAGACATGAACCAGAGAACTTCAAATGAAGTGGCTAGATGTCTCTGACTAGGATAAAAAGATGAAATATGTCTTCATGGACAACAAAGTAAAACTGTGAAATTCATTGTCAGGAATGCTGTAAATAGAAAAATGTGAATAGATTAAAAATAATTTTCCAGATTCAAATTAATTTCCTAAGATTATTGAATCTAAAGACATAACCTTGTCTCAGGAAATCAATCCAAAGACTAAAAAATTGTCAAGTGATTACCAGTGGAAGGCTCGTTCTGCAAATTACATTTCTTTCTAAAGTACCCACGCTTGTCTCCCATCAGAGAGACAATGTGGGATACAGGTCTCATTTTAAGTGCTTCCTATATACCTATTCTAGTCCATTGTGAGTAGTTAAGTTGGGAAATGTTACACAAGGAAGCAAGGAAGGTCTAAATATATTTGCCTTATAAAGTTCGGTTGAGATAAAATTGTCAGTGTATCATACTGATTTTTATCCTCTAACTCTTTTTGTGTACTCAGTCATGAGTTGTCCATTTCTAAAGTTAGGAAGTCCAGCTTCAGTTCTGACTGACAGTCTAGAACGGGTCACTGTGCTGCAGAATAAAACCCAGGCAGGGCCTCTAATGGTCTTTGTTTGTTGTAGTCATATGCAAACTGTTTTTTGTTCACAAGCTCTTTTTAAAATAGAGATTCACTGATGGTGAGAACCATTTCTTTCTCTTCAAATGAGTTCTGCTCTGAAATGCCTCCAGAGAATGAGTCCAGACAGGAAAGGTTGATATCTCTGCTGCTCATAGGTTTGAAGATTACTGCAGTTCAGAGGTGCTTGGCTCCTCTCTAGTCATAACAGTTTCATTTACTGCATCGGTATCTCATTGCCTCTTTCTGTTTCCACTACCTTTTTTTTTTGCACAGGATCCTTCACAAAAACAGTCTGTGACAAGCTACAGAATTGTGTCCTGTTGTGGTTTAATCCCAGATAGCAACTAAGCCCCCTACAGATGCTCGCTCACTCCCCCTTCTGGGATGTGAGAGAGAATCAGAAGAGTAAAAGTGAGTAAACTTGTGGGTTAAGTACAGTTTAATAGGTAAAGCAAAAGCCACTTGCATAAGCAAAGCAAACAAAGGAATTAATTCACCACTTTCCATGAGCAGGCAGGTGTTCAACCATCCACAGGAAACCAGGGTTGCATCATGTGTAATGGTGACTCAGGAAGACAAATTACAGAATCACAGACTGTGCTGAGTTGGAAGGGCCCTTCCAGGATTATAGAGTCCAACACTGAGCCCTGCACAGGACCATCTCCAAGAGTTACACCATGTACCTGAGAGGATAATCCAAATGCTCCTTGAACTCTGGAAGGCTTGGTGCCATCACTCTGAACATTTCCCCCTTTCTTCTTCTTCCTTCAGCTTTGTATGCTGAGCACATCACCATCACTATATAGTATAGAATATCCATTGTACCAGCTGGTGTCAGCTGTCCCAGTGTCCCCTCCCAAATTCCCCTGCATCCCCAGCCTACTTGCTGGTGGGGTGGAGTGAGAAGCAGAAAAGGCCTTGACTCTGTGTAAGCACTGATCAGCAATACTGAAAATATCTCTGCATTAAGAACACTGTTTTCAGCACAAATCCAAAATACAGCCTATACTAGCTGCTGTAAAGAATATTAACTCTACACCAGCCAAAACCAGCACAGCCCTTTTGCCCTTCACTGATGTTCATGGTCTAACAAAATTATTTTTAAGGGCAAGAGGTTAACAACATAGCCAGACATGAAGAGAAATAGTTGTGAAAGCAGAAGTAAAGTATCAACGTCCACAACACATCTGCTATCCTAAGGCCTTATATATTGCTTACAAATAAAATGCAGAAAACTGGAAGCGTTACTTAGCATATTAACAAAGGAGGAGCAGGCATTCATTCTGTTATGTTCCAAAGATTAAAAATATTTCTTGTTCATCTGTTCATTTTTATTTCATTTAGTAACATCCTAGTTTGCAGCCAATAAGAGTGAGAACCCCTTCAGCTCTTGCTAGCTGGAATTATGCAAAGCAGGTGTAATACTGGGAACCTCTTTAACAGTGTTTTGCTTGAGGCATTTTCTGGGCATTTTAATAGTGAAGATTTAAGTTATTTCAAATTTGTAAAATTACAGAAATTTCCAAGGGGCTAAGTAAATTATTCTGTGAGCTCTCCTATTGTCCTTGGAGAAAAGTGAGGAATGGTGATAAGGTGCATCTGATCCAGCACACAGTCAGAATGCTTGTATAGAACGCAAGGCTTCTTTCAGTTAAATGCTTATTTGTTTTTATGTCATGGTTTGAGAGCCCCAAAAAATCTAATTCTCTAGTCAAAGCCCCCTCCCCCATCTCAACCTGTATTGATGTGTTTTTCCCAGACAAAACACGAGACTCAGAATGGGGGAAAGGGAATATATTACAATGACTGTACAAATAAATATTATAATACATTATACACACACAATCTCAACTATCTCTACCATGACATAAGTATTTACAATGGATCAGATCTCTTCTCCCCTCCAAATAAAAGTCCAGAAGGGGAGAAGGACAGATCTTTTCCAGTCAAAGCAGTAGTTTCTAAGGCAGCGGTCATCTATCTTCTTTCATGCAGCAGCTGATAGCTGGATTTCTGCCAGCACACATGAGGGAGGCCTCCAACCCCCTCTTGGCCCCTCGACACAGGCAAAGGGGTCTTCCATGGGCTACGTTCACCCCAGACAAAGGTCATTCCACCACGGTCATACCACGAAGCACAGGGGGTCTTCGTGACGGTCTGGTATCTTCAGGAGACTCAAAGCCCCTTACAGAGCTTCTGTGCCCTGCCTCAAGATGGCTGCGAGCTTCTTTGTAGCTTGCAGCAAGGGAGGGCTCTAAGGTCAACCTCCTACACACTGTCCTGACTGAGCTCTCAGGACAACCGAACTTCTTAGCTGCTTTACTCTCTCTGGTGCTGCAGCACTCCAAGGCTCCTCTCCTTAATAGGAGTCCATCTCCCTCCTTTCTCGGAGGTCTCAGAGGGGTATAGGGTTCTTACCAGTTCTTACCCCAGCTTCCTCTCTCCCTGCTGCTCTCTCAGCTCTCTCTCTCTTCATTAGACATCTCTGTGTCTGCTTGCCTGGTTGCAAACCGCCTCTGCTGTGTTCTTATCTTTTTGGCTCTCTGCCATCGCTTCTGGACGCTGCTTCTGCCACTGTTGTCTCTGCTCACTCACAGGGGAGAAAACTTTCTTAGCTCTCAACTGCAGGCACCTAGCCCAGCTTTATGCTGTTCCAGGTCCCTGCAGCCCCCGTTGGGGGCTGGGGGAGCCCAGCCCCCCAGTGGGCTTGCTGCTGTTTCTCCTTGTGGCTCCTACAACATGGCCACTTCTTCAACATCAACTACAACTAACCTTCTCTTCCGTTTGCTTGTGGTATGTTTACATTTCGCAGGAGCGCAGATTGGACAAAACTTCAAAACTTCCAGGGGTTACCAACCCCTGGGGTTTTACCGTTTTCTTAGCTTCAGGAGGAAAACCTGGTTCAAACTACTACATGTTGTTAAATAGCTATTCTTCCACTTTGCATGGACTGATGGAAAGGCAAGCCCAGCAAAACCAGATTCATACGTTCCACCAGTGCATTAGGGTTGTAATTTATAGTTTGTGCAAAAGATTGTATTTCTAGCAATTAATTTGCTTTGTTCTCGTGTAAATTTGTGGACTAACTCAAAGCCTTTGTAAAGCCATGTCGTGGTACTGTACCGTGGGAGATTTTTAAAACGATTTGGGGTCCACAGTGAGGGTATTTATCCTCTTGGTATGGTATCTAACATTGTGACTGCTGTGTGTATACAACTTGTTTAAATCTTAGATTCCCAGGTGTTGAAACTTGTTTCTGCATACTCAGAATTTCTGAAGCCTGTGTGGAACTTGTGACTTCCCTCTCCACGTATATAATTCAGTTATTCACCATGTGCTGTTTCCGGGCAGATATTATTTCAGGTACACACATGTATGCATGACAAGAAGCCAAGGCTGCAGCTCAAAGTCATTAAAAAAAAAAAGATAAATATGTAATTCCATCAGTATCAGAAATCCTGTATTTCTCCCAGTGTCAGCAAACTCAGTCTTATTTCTAGATTCTGTCAAATGAATCTTTCAGAGTTTTGTCTATTCAACATTGAACTGTAGGAAGTTTCAAAATTCTTCCTTCAAATGCTCCTTTTGTTTGAGAAGGGGCATGGAAGATACATTGTTCTCTTTCCCGGTACTTTTTCTGGAGGCCATGAGAAAGAGAATATAAAAGCATAAAAGAGAGCACACAAGGTTAGACCAAGGCTACCTCTATCCCAGTTTTCTGACTGTTGTGGTGAATGCAAGCAGGTGCCCAGGAAAGACTCTAAGAACAGGACAAAAAGTTTGATATATTTTCTGCATATTCTTCAAATCTCCGACCATTCACAGACTGGGAACTTCATCAGTGTGGTGTGGCTTCTCCTTACTTTTGCTGTCTTAGAGTAGTCACCTAAAAGAAAGCCAGAAAGGAACCTGCAACAAAAGGAACCTTGGTCAAGTAAAGATACCAGCACTTGTTTTGGGCTCCTAAAAAATTTATCATTAAAATTTTATTCAAATGCTACTAGCTTTTCTCTTATCTCTTCTTTTCATTCCCTGGGTCATTGTATTTATTGTACTAAATGTCTTAATGATCGTTTCACCACATTTGAAACGTGCTTGAGCACATCATTATAGCAGTTTTATAATGAGTAGAGGAAAACAATAGTAGGGAAAATAAAACCACAGCAATACCTAATGGCATATATTGATGTTTAGAATCATACACCATAGTATGTGAGGTCACAAACACAAATTTTTATTTCATAGATCTTCCAAGGAATTTCCCTTTTGAAGTGCTCTAATATCTCCTTTCTCTCCTTGAAGAGCATGAGTATGAATTTCTATAACAATGGGAAACCAGAAGTATATAATTTTAAAATCAACCTATCTTCATTCCAAGGACCTGTTAAAAGGGCACTTCTTGCTTATAAAATATTAAAGTGAGTGGAAATAAAATTGGCAACCATGAACAAGAAATATATATATTCAAAATGTCTAAATTTAAATGAAGCAGTACTGTAAGGCTCCCAAAAAATAACCTAAAAATAGATCATAGCTCGAAAGAATTGAAGATATTCATGTTACCTAATGTGCAAAATTCTGAAACTTGATATATTTTGTTCTTGGTTATTTAAAAATAGCTGAATCACTGGAAGAGATTCACCATTATAGAAATTTTCCAGGCATGGAAGAGTCCTTCAGAGTATCTATGTGTATTCCACCACCACAGCAACTTGATATTTTTTAATTCTTTGATATCAGTACAATAATAATTGTGTGCCAAATTATTCAATTACTTAACAGAATTATTTATGTTGGAAAAGAACTCTGAGACCATTGAGTTCAACTTTTGACTGATCACCACCTTGCCAACTAGACCACTGCACTAAGTGCCACATCCAGTGGTTCTTGGAACACCTCTAAGGCTGGTGATTCCACCACATCCCTGGGAAGTCCATTGCAATGTTTAACAACCTTTTCCATGAAGAAATTCCTCCTGATGTCCAACCTGAACCTTCTCTGGCACAGGTTAAGGCTATGTCTTCTCATTCTGTTGCCAATTGCCTGGGAGAAGAGCCCGACCTTCCCCTTGCTAAAACCTCCTTTCAGGTAGTTGCAGAGAGTGATAAGGTCACCTCCACCTATCTCAGCTGCTCCCCATAAAACTTGTGCTCCAGACCCTTCACCAGCTTCTCTGCCCTTCTCTGGACACGCTCCAACACCTCAATGTCTTTCTTGAAGTGAGGGGCCCAGGACCTTTAAAACCATAGTGAAGTTACTTGCAGAGTAAGTTAATGTTTAGTTTGACGAAGTACCTATTTCAGCTCAAGTAAGTTCTCAGTCATTCATTGAACTGTGTACTGTACTAGACATTAATTATTCTTGCTCAAATGTAAATACCTGCAGTGATTTGTTTTAAGTGGTGACTTACATAATGTCTGTTTTATCTCTAAAGCATGTAGAAGGGCTGTCGTCCTCCTCATTCTGTGTCCAGCACTTGCCATGGGTACCAAAGATAAGGAGGAAGGACTACTCAACTGACACAATTGCACCTTTCGTACTGACTACCAGTTTGGAGAGCTGGAGTACATTGTCAGTAGCTAAACATTCCCAAAATGCTTGGTATCAGCATCACATGTTTTCTCCTCATCCTGTCTTCCCTTTACCAGGATAAATAAGGTACTAAAATTGAGCAAAGGATTGTAACGAATTTTTTTCTTTTTCTCGGATTGGTCTTTGAGTTAATACTGAGTTAAGCACCTGGGCATTTACTATGCCAGTTCCCCATCTGTGAAATGGAGAAAATATTCTACTTTCCAAAGTGACTTTAAAATATGCAACAAAGATATAAACCCAACAATATTCAGGGTGTTTTTTATTAATTCTGATTTGAAAATGTTTTAAAATACCACAGTAATTGATCCCTTAGAAATTTCTCAGATCAATTTAGGGAGCTTAAAAAATTTAGAAAGAAATCGACTTCACTGTCTTGACAATGAAGTTACCACAACAAATGTATTTTGACTTTTAGTTATTGAATGAAAGTAATTAGTTAATAAGACTAGAGCAGAGACAATCAGGAATCAAGTCTGTCCTGTTAGATGGCCTCTGGGAAGTGTTGTTTCCTTCCTATATTAGGTAATTTTCCTTATCCATCCCTATTGACCTTTGGGCCACACAATTGAAGGCTCTGCCTCCAGGCTCTGCCTCCAACCACTGTCTTTTCATTAAATTGTGAAACTTTCTCCTGCTGCTCTTGCCGAGTATTCTCTACATTCTATCCTCAAATACTAACAAAAAGTAAACAACTGGTAAAACTTTCCCTCTCACCTTCTGTAGAATTTATTTTTTATCCATGAGTTTTCACATTATTTTATCTTCCTTTGATATTGTTAGAAGTGCTCAGGTCCTGCATCAACTCTCTTGATAATATTTACTTTTTTCTGGATCCTGTTAATGGAATAGTGGACACTAGGATCAAAATTAAACCTCATAATTAAATCTTAAGTATTTAGACCATTTAGACCAGTAACAAAGTGTAATTTAGTGCTGAATAGCATATACATATTTGTGATGCAGCAGAAATGCGATAACAATTATGGACAAACACCTTAAGTTCAATTGTGTAAATAGAAAATGGAAGAGAAAACAGTATAAGAAACTCTCTTCCATAGCAAACTCAGTCACTTTAGAGAATCACTTCGTTTTGCATTGAGTACAGATAAAAAAGATGTGGGGTTACTTATTTATTTAATATTTAAATGAATTGACTTATATAGAATTAAGGATCATTTCTGAACAGATGCCCACCCATGACTCTGCAGTTTGAGTCAGAATTATAATTCATGATGTGAATAGAACAGATTTTCACTGTATTAAATATTTTATAGTTTTGTGGGATTCTGTTAGAAGTCTTGCCAAAGAACTTAGTGCGTTTTTTTTAGTGTGGTCGGCAGGTTCAGCTAGAGTCTCAGGAGCTGGACAGTTTTATGTTTTTTTGCCTGTACCATGAATCTAGGGAGGAATGTGATTTGTCTACAATAATAATAAGTGGAAAAGCATCAATAAAAATAACTATGTTGACATGTAGAACAGTTTCAATTTATGTATGAGTAAATCACAGAAAAGTAATCACTCCTAAATTAAAATATGTATAATATTTTGCTCTAGACATAATATTCAAATAAACCTGAAGCTCAGGCTTAGTAAGGTCAGGTGACCAATCAGTTTTCTTGGTGTCAGTAGCTATTGGAAGACTAAATATCTCTCTACCTTTATTTAACTTGGAAATAGAGGACAGTATAGACCTACATGGCCCTACCTGGTTATCTTGGGGGGAAGAAAAGGATTCTTGTCTAGATTAGTCTAATATTTCACAAATAATGAAATTATTTATTACAATCAAGCTATAATGAGATACTTGTTCAATGCTATGATTTATGAAAACTTTGGAAAACTTAATGTGATTTTAATTTTGAAGTTATCAAAAACCATAAGCTGATAGTTTTATCTTCTAATGTACCTGAAAAACTACAGAAATATGAATTAAAGACTTTTAAGGTGCCTAACAATTTTGATAATATTTTATGAGTGTTGATGAAAAAATCATTATAATATTTTACACTTTTTGTATTGTCTAAGTTTTGATTTGGCTCTCTGCCAAGTCCCCAAGATGCAGCACAAAACCTCAGGCAAAGAGCGAGAGAGAAAAAAACCCGACAAAATCCAGAATAACCAAACTATATAAAAAAATATATATATTTACATATAGTAAGGTTATATACAGTAAAAATACTATGTACACATAAAAAAGAACCCCAAACAACCCCAAAGGGGAAAGGGAGAGGGTAAGGGGAAAAAGGGACAAAAAAAGAAAGCCAAAACAAAGATGCACAATCAAAACCCAGGAACAATCAATAAAAAAACTAGTAAAATGAGATCTCAATACTTCCCTTGAGAAAGCAGGATTGCGCCAGACACCGCCAGCTCCCTCTGCCTCCCGCGTGGCAAACAACAAGCCTGACCAGGCCTCAACTCCCAGATGAGCGAGACCAACCGCAAGGACCTGTTGTCTCCCAACCTCGCAGTAAAAGGGGAAGAGACTCCTCTCTCCGTCTTATTTATACCTCTGTTTACGCAAAGGGATAGAGTGCAACACTGCCGTGGTTACCAGGAAGGAACGCCCAAGACTCAAAACCATTACGAGTATACTCCAGGAAGATGGTAAATAATAAAACAACACTGAGTTTTTTAATTTCAAAATGTTGACACATCAACACCTAAAAACATCTAATTCTTTCGTTTAATTGTTTCTAAATAAATAATTTCTCTCCATACATAAGTCTGGATCTGATGCTTCATTTATGGAACCAATCAATTTTTTAAATAGTGAACTTTGGAGCACAGGGAATAGTAACAAACTCTAACCCATGGTGTCTTTGGTCTTCCAGGATTCACGGATGTTTATTGCTTTCCCTTTTACCATTCAGCATAAGGTTCACCAGATTCACAGGAATATTTCCTATGTCAAATGCTCTGTTGTTATTTACATATGTTTTACTTAAATCTTTTTTGTATTCCCTCATAAACATGTTCTTGTACCCAATTAACCCTTCTTTCTTCCTGAAATCCTTTGAGAAATCTCTCTTATTGACCTTGTGACCTTATTGACTAACATTGCCATGTGCTGCCCTAATCTTTCCCTTCTAAACTTGATATTTATTTTTCTTCTCTTTCCAGGTCTTCTGCTACAGTATTTCAATAATTTCTTCCTACAGTGGTACTTTTGAAACATTTTCAATCTTGAATTTCAGTTATATAAAAGCAATTACATTTTCAAGATTTCTCCAGGAACTGAATATGCACTGCATTTATATTACAGTATTTCAAGCTTTCAAATATATCAAAGGCATTATTGCTAGAAGAAAATGCTGAAATGCTGTTAGTAGAGGTATACGTATGGTAAAATGATATATAACTCTCCAGAAATCCATTTTCCTTTATTTTTATTTAAAAAAATATGTTCCCTCATAGTCACAGTCTAAGAAGACAGTAAAGGTGTACGGTGATTAAATGTTTCTATTTACCCGTACTTAAAACACTAAATGTGTTCTCTATATAATGAAAAGTCTAGTTTGGAAACATAGAACTAATGGCTACAGAGGAATTTAGGTTTGTTTTTGTTTTTTCCTGTAGTATGATCTGTATTTCTGCAAATGGAGAAGAAAGAGCCTTTAGATGGTATATTCTCCTAGGAACTGGTTTTTAGAAAGTATATACTACTACATGTAGGGTCTTGTGTGTTACCAAAAAGAGAAAAAAAGAAGAAAACTGTATTTTAAAGACATTGCTTATGAGTTCTGCTAATTAATCCTAACCTTTTTAAAAAAATGTACTACACAGCAATATCAGCAGAAGAACTAATCTCCTACCTCCTTGACAAAGATGATCAGTGATATCCTCTTACTTTCACACCTATCTTTGGGAAGAACTTAAAGGATTTTTGTTGATGATGACTCATCATCTCACTACATTTTTTAAGGAAGAGTATATACCAGACAAAAATCAATTGCTATCTTGAAAAGTCTCAGCTAAAGTGAGAAGCTGTATGACAGAGAGAGAACAGTTATATGTTTAACTACTACACGATTTGTTTTCCGGGTTTTCCTGAACCCTGTTCCCAGTGAATTGTTTAGCTTTGCAATGCAACAGATAACAAATAGTTGCAGGAAGATTTGGGGGAAGATAATCTATGTACAAACAGAGGGATTTTTTTTTCTTTGTTGTGATGGGGTTTTTTGGTGGTGGTGTTGCTGTTGTCTTGTGATTGTTTGTTTTGCTGTACACGGATATATTTCATAGAATAGAATAATAAAATTGTTTGAGTTGGAAGGGACCCTAAAGATCATTTAGTTCTAAGACTCTTCCAGAGGAATGGACACCTCCCACTAGACTGGGTTGCTCAAAGCCCCATCCAACCTGGTCTTGAACACCTTCAGAGGTGGGGCATCCACAGCATTTCTGGCCAACCTGTTCCAGTGCCTCACTACCCTCACAGTCAAGAATTTCTTCCCGGTAACTCATCTAAACCTTAAAGCTTAAAGCCATTCCTCCCTTGTCCTATCATTACATGTCTAGGTAGAAAGGTCTCTCCTGCCACCTTGTAGGCTCCCTTTAGGTACTGGAAGGTGCTCTAAGATCCCTCCAGAGCCTTCTATTCTCCAGACTGAACAACCCCAGCTACCTCAGGTTGTCTTCATAGGAGAGGTGCTCCAACCCACTGACCATCTTTGTGGCACAGAAATCACCTGGATTTCTGGAAAATTATGCAGTGTCTCCATTCGTTATCATTCCTCTTACAAGGATCAGTCATATATTGTATCTATTGTGTCAAAAGAGGCCAAAATGCACCCTTTCTCTTGTGGTTTAGGTCCTAGAAAGCTTCTGATCACACTTTAGAACTTTAATGAAAAGGGCTAAGTCCTCTAAAATATTAGTTATGGTTACTGTGTGTCTTTCTCTATTGAAAATCCTATTTAGAACTAATAAGATTGTATGAGTAGATGGAGGAAACATTTATAGAACAAGTTGGCCAAGGTGAAGTAAAGCTCATAATTCTTGCTTTTCACTCTTGGGAATTTAAAATATTCGTCTTCCACAGCTCAGAAAAAAAAGTTACTGAGAACAATCTGTACCCTGAAAAACTGCAATGTGCGACTACATGGATTTTACTAAGAAGCCTTAGTAAAATTATAGATGCCAGGCTATTGCACACACACCCACATCATATTCATCAGAAATGAAAGTGTAAGAATTAGAAAAAAGTAAAAAATTAGATTTCTCAGACAGATTATAATCTTGATAATTCCTGAAAGACATATTGTATAGAGTAGCTTTATTTTAAATATATATCTAAAAATTATGTTCATGATAATAAAGCACAAGCCACTGAAGTATTGAATTCCCATCTCAAGAACAAAATTAATAAAACATATATACTTGTGCCGATTCAAAAATTGTTAAAGAACACAAATGCAAGGAGGGTGAAACACAGAGATGAATTATACTGAAATGTAAATGTATCTTCAAGAAACAGATTCATTCTTATTCATTGAAATTTACAAATTTCTTAAAATAGTGCGACAAAAATCCTCTAGATTTTCAACTTGTACAAGCTGACCTTTTGTCTTTTTTGACTCAAACCGAAATCTGAAATCTAACTTCACCTGGATCTGGGTTTAAGCTCAACTATGTCTAAATAATTTTACCTTCTTGCAATAATAAACTGCAAACACATAGTACTAAAAAGACATGGATTTTTCAGCTGCATTGAGTTGGACCAAAGAATGTCAAAGACTTTATACTAAGACATGACCTGAATGCTATATTCTTTGCCAAAAAAAGTTATGTATTTGTTAGCTTATCACTATTATATTACAACAATGAAATTAACAAAATAAATTGTTATTATTATTCACAAATATGACTATAATTATTATATTCAAATAAACATATTGGTTTTGCGTTCTTTTGATTAAATTGATACTTCAGGAGGTACCCAAAACCATTAACGCTTCAATATTTTCTTGGTAAAAAAGCTCTGGCCGTGCAGGGAATTGCAAACCAACTCAAGCAGCTTTACAGAATAACGGGTAAAAATGAACCAAGGAGTTTAAATAATGACACATTTAAACACTGGAAATAAAAGACTGGGTTACATGCTTTAGGGGCAAACCTGTAGAGGGTTTAGGTTTATATTTAGAGCAATGAAGAATGTGTATTAGTTGATTTTTTTTCCAACTTAAAACAGAAGGTCTTCGTTTCCTTTACTAGGACATTTAGGAAGTTTTAATAAATGGGTCTTCACCTTTTAATCATCATGCTTAACTTGTAACTCTAAAATATGTTTTTATACTTTTCAAAGAACACTAGGACAGAACTGTTTCACATCAACTTTATTATGTGACTTTATTCTGAGACTTTATGAGAAAAGGTGTCTTTAATTTTTTATGTCCTTTTAATGACATTTATAGAATCATAGAATCATATTGGACTCTATGATCCTATTTGTCTTTTTCAACCAACTATTAACATAGCACTGCAAAGTCCGCCACTAAACCATACCACTAAGTGCCACACCCACACGCCTTTTGAACACTTCAAGGGATGGAGACTCAACCACTTCCCCGGGCAACCTGTTCCAAAGCTTGACAGCCCTTTTAGTGAAGAAATTTTTCTTAATACTCAGTCTAAACCTCCCCTGTCACAACTTGAGGGCACTTCCTCTTGTCCCTTCACTTGTTACCTGGGAGAAGAGACCAACCCCCAGCTCGGTGCAGCTTCCTTTCAGGTAGTTGTAGAGAGTGATAAGGTCTCCCCTGAGCCTTAATATTGCAGGTATTAACTGATTTTTTTTTTTTGAATGAACCAAGAACAGACTGAACATGTCATAGTGCTCCTGTTAACTTTCCTATGTGGATATTTTATGAACATTTTGAGTTCAATAATTGTAAAATATACATTTCTAATTCCAAAACCATTATTAAAATTACTGTATTTTTAAAATTAAGAAAGTAATTATTTTTAATGTAAATTTGTATAGATAATTATCAGATATTTCACTATGATCTTAATCTCTGAAATCAGTAACAAAAAATGGAATTAAAAAAATTATGAAATCTAAAATCTTTCTTTTATAGTTTGAGGGAGAAATAGAAAGGTATTGGCATTTCTGTGATTCACTTCTGTAAGCATTGAAGAGAACATAAGAAAAATTCACCAGAGTTACAAGAAAAAATTACAAAAATTTAGCTATCTTGTAAACTTGATTAAAATACTCAAGTCTTAACATTTTATTTCTGCACTTATAATAATTACTATAAAATATATATCATTTTATATATAATTATGAATATAAATTATATAATTTAGAGAAATTCTAGTGTAAAATGGCACTTTGTAATTATTGATACAAATAAAACAGTCTGAGTAGTTCTTTATGTTGTGTTACTGCAATCAAGATTAATAAACCTTGACACTAGCAATATAAATTTATTCTGATATGGGTTTGTAAATGACAAAAAGGTTTTTTACTATACTTTCATGTTTCATAAAAAAGTCTGCAATTCTCCAAATCATCAAAGATCTGTTTCATGCTTCTATCACTGCCTGTCACTTTCTAAATGAAGATGTAGTAGTATAAAATACAAAAAAGCAAAATGATCAAAGCTTAGCAGCCAGTACCACAAATACAAACTAACAAGAGTATTAATGCTTTTAAAGATCATTTTAGACAGAAAATCCCTTTTCCTGACATCTCTGCTATTCTTTCACAATATTTAGCTACTTCAAGTAACTCCAAACCTAACTTCTTTGCTGTGGGCTGCAAAATCCTATACTACTTTAATTATGTGATGCAGGATTCTAGGCACTCTTCTTATAGGACAAAGACACAGCTTCTTTCTGGTTAGCAAAATTTTTGGCTTCCCCTCCTGTGTTATGTCTATCCTAAGATTTGACATGTAGCTGCCTTACACTCGGATGGCACATTTCTGGTAGCACTGCAAGATCCCATCTTAGACATGCCAGCCATTCTGGGCTCATGGTAGGAGATCTTACCTCTGTGAGTCCCTTTATTAGACAAACTTGGAAACCAAATACTATGTCTTTTAACTGATACTTGCCCTTGATTAAAAAAGGCTTTATCAATCTCCTATGACTGTAGTCATAGAGGGAGACCTTCTATGACATATATTATCAATTTTTGTGCAATACTCTTTGACCATGTGTAATCTACCACTCCAGTTCCATATTCCTGGGCACATGAGAGAAAACAACCTGTTTTTAGCCAGTTGCACATTAATGCACACATGGCATTGTTCAGAAAGAGGGAACTAGAGACAGATAACATGATAGTCAGGCAGCTACTGAAATCTGCTTTAGATAAGGATTGATGATACTACTTAATGCTTATGGGACTACAGAAACTCCCCTTCAGTGAAGCAAACATTAATTAAGTCCATTAACTCCAACATGAGGCAACGCTTCTCTAGAATACGTCATGCCTTTGATTAAGGTACCTGCTTAAGAGGTATGAGAAATGACCTCAAATTCACTTTCTCCTGCTTCAGGCCAAAGATTTGAACTTTGATTCCCTAACTCACAAGTGAAGCTTTTACACACTACACTCTCAGATTTTCTGCAGCAGAGCTCTTTGCTGGAGCTATTCCAATATCTATAAAATACTTTGATAATCCTATACAGATGAAATGGCTCTATCCTTTGGTAGTTAGGATGTTTACTACAAGACCCAATCACTTTCTGGATAGCTCCATCTAGATGCCTATCTACCAATGCTGTCCTGTCGTCTGATATAGTCCTTGATCAATCAAACTGAACAGCTGGCAGACCCAGAGGGTGTATAAACACCCAGCAGATTCTGAAAGACATTAGGATGTGAGGCAACTGTTATCTAGTTCCTGCTCTAACAAAGGTGGATAACTGTTTCACAACACAGAACTGAAGGAAGCCAGTCATTTTTTAATCCAGATGAATGAGGTTTAAGAGAATTTCCAAAAAGACAGATTCAGATCCAGATATTTGTGGGGGAAAATGACTATCCTAACCTGAGTGAGTGTCCTTACTGCTATTTTTTTAAGAGAAGGAGGGGGGGAAAGCTCTGTTTATCTTGTCATGGAAAGGCAAGACTATAGTATCTTCAGCTTTCTTTTGACAACTGACTTGAAAACATTTATGTCTCATGGAATATGACATGTAGCTAAGACTTTTTTTTTTCTCTCATTTCAGCAAAAAAAAAAGAAAAACACCATTAAAACAAGACTTGTTTTTAAAGCCAACTGATAATTCATTTTTTGTGACTATATAGTGGTCCCAAGTGAAGTGGATGCTAGACGATTTACTGGGAAAAAATTAAAACTAATACCTTCTTCTTCAGTTTTAAGTAAAAAATATCTTTGGATCAGTCTTTGTGCTTCATGTATAATCTATTAGAGAGAGATAATTTCTTTTCTTTCGCTAATGCTAAAACTAAATGTAGTTTTTATAAAATTTGGGCACTATTTGGAACTTTTGGTACTCAGCTCATACTGTAGATCAGCCTAGAAATAATGTTATGAACACAGTTTCCATAAAAATCTATTTAGAAAAATATAATCTTAGTTCAGTTTATACATCTTATTTTCACAGTGCTCTGATTTATATAGATTCTTCCTTAACTGGTTTTAAGCCAAGATACTAAAATACATTTTTAAGGTCATTTCTACTAACACTAAGAACAAGTTGATGAATCAAGTTTAATATCACTCTTCTCCTGTGTTTGCCATCTGGTTTTGTATTCTTTGTTTGCCTAATTGGTTTCTCGATGAAAGATCACTGTTCAAATTTCCAGAGAGTGAAAAATTCATAGTACTGAACGTATCAAAACAGAAATTGCTGTGGAGCATTTCAGGAACTCCTGTCTTTTGACAGGGACACACTGCACTAAGCTTTCCAATTACTTTGGAATTATTATTAGTATGAAAAGGAAATTATTAAAATGATCAGAAATTCAAGATCCATTTTTATTTGCTTCTATCTCATCAGCTGTCTGCTACATTTTAACTTTTAATTGTGTGGTTACTAGTCCTTTAAAAAATAGGGAACTTACAAATCAAAACCTGTGTAGGAGCTCTTGCTTGTGCTTTCCACCAGTAGTCAATCAGCATTATCAAAAACTTTTCTAGAAATGTCTCCAAAAAATTTCTGTATTGATAGAATTGCAATTATGATGGAAGATGCTTTTCAACCTCATTATTGTAAACTTAGAATAATGCTTTACTTAATTCTATTAGCGTGAATAAATGTGTTGCTGCATAAAATAAGGAGTACCTTCAGGGAAAAAAATCATTCTGCATCACAGCTCTTCAAAGAATGATCTTTACTACTGCACTTTAATAGTTATAGCATATCAACAAGCTAAAGCAGCTTGTTTTTTCCACATAGCAGAAGGTGAAAAGTCTAAATTTCAACCAGTTTTTGCTTGTCTCTCTTTTCTACCCATCATCTAGTGAGCAAGAAATATTAGGTATATGTTCTTTCCATCACTCCATGCAGCTAACTGTGGAGTCAGAGAGCTCTAACACAGCCTAACTTTCCTTTGGAAGAGCGTCAGTGAGAGTTATAATCAAGTCCACAGGTTTTCCAGTTTTCCCAGGCCTTATTTAGGATTCTGTTCTCTTTAGTAGTTTAAATAAAAGTATTTCATGCAATGAAAAATTACAAACCATTTGGGACCATATGGTCTTTCAATAGTATGTTAAGGAAATGCAACTAAGCATCTTTAGCCATGTCAGGATAAAAATATGTGGACAGTCTGTGGACAACACAAGGAATCTGACACATGGAAGGGGAGAGCTAAGTGATGAATATGAGAGCCTGCAGATATGCTCATAAGGTGCCCATGGTTGGCAGAAGAGGTGATATGAGAAGGTGATGGAAGTGTGAATTCTTGTAATCTGGAAGTATTTCACATAAACTGTATATGCTCCAGTGTTTATTACAGCAGATTCTGTCAAAGGGTTGTTTTTTTTAAGGCATTCTAGCTTTCTCAGACAAATTTTCATAATTACACTGTGTGGTTGGCTGTTGCTAATTTCATATAAAGGGAGAAAAGACTGGAGATCACTTGTGGAATTGTTCCTCAATCAGCTACAATTAAAAGCAACTGAATAAGTAATCTGTACTAGTAGACTCAGGAACTAGACAGATGCCTTTTTTATATGTAAAAGATGTTTCACCTTTTATTTTTATGTTTTTGTTTTGTCCTTGAGAGTAGTATTGGCAAGGGCTATTGGTATGCAACAAGGACATTATAATAATAACTTCTTTTTACTGCCAAAGTTATAAAAGCAGTAAGATGGACTTATAAAAATAATTTTGCACTCCAATTAAAATAGGCTGCTGGGATATTGCTTACTCCATTTTGTAGACTTCTTGCCAAGGAAAAAGCTTTCCAAATTAATATAGATGTGGAGCACAGTATCTCAAAAGATGACACACAAAAAATGGAATCAATATTGTTAAAAAATAATAAAAAGAAAAGAAACAGCTATTTATTATTTTTTTATTCCTTATTCCTGAAAAAACAAACACAATATTTGGTATATAAAAATAATGCTTTTGGGCAAACAAATTGGAAATGTGATGAGACATTGTAGCCAGGCACTAAAAAGGATGGAGATTTTGTTGCATAGTATTCATGATGAGTGGGTAGTCAAGTCCCAATGGGATTTCAGTGGTTGCTTCATTCCCTGATTTGTGCCACAGTAATTTGATCTGAATTGTCCAAAATTTGCAAGGCTTTTTCCTATTCAGCTGAAAAGCTGTCTCAGCTTGAGATCCACCAGGATTTAGAAGCAAGTCATATTAGCACACACACTTCAGAAGATGACAGGACTGGGTCTGAAAGCAAAAGCATTCATAACTTTTTCATTTTATAATATGACTCTATGAGAGAGAGTTCCTCATTACTTTGAGTGGTTAGAGAACTCACTTAAGAAATGAGAAACCAGATCTTCTCATTTCTGACAGTCACGAACCCTTTCTGAACTTCTACTGACAATTCTGGTCCCATACATAGAGAAGAGAGAAACAGGTTAAGATCAGATGTGAAGACCTCAGTTAAGACCCCTATGTCATGGTTTAGGCTCCTGTGTCTATCTATCATATTTTTTTTCATTCCATAATCAGTATTTTTGTATAGTCGCTTTAGTGATTAATTAAAAGAATATTAACAAGAATGCAGTTTCTACTGCTTTAGCTGATGCTTACCGACAAGGAAATGCTGTTATGCTTTTAGTGATCTTTTTGTCCCATGTTCCCTTGTGCTGACTTGGTTCCAGAGGCTTGTTCCAGCAGCAAGAATGAGAGCAGTGTCATCCCAGACTCTTCCTAGGACTTGCTCCTTACACTCCTCCAGCCAGTGGACTTTCAGCCACAGCCAGAGTTGGAAACGGGTAACATTTTCAGTGCTGATGTTACATTTGTATGCTTGTGCTCATTCAGTGATAGCAGCTATCATGAGAACAAACAAATTAAGTATCACTAGCAAAATATCTGGTGTGCTCAACAGAATCTTCTAATCAACTTATTTCCTTGGTTGCCACAAGGTGTTTTGCTGGGTGAGGCAGGTCTGGTCATAAGTGGTGAGAAAGATGGGTTAAGATGGTTAAAATGTCTCTGTATGGTGAAACTTTGAAGCTGGAGTACTTCAATTTTCACTTCCAATTACTCTCATTTCCTCAAAAACTCATTCTGCAGTTGAACTTCTTGCCCCTATTTATATTTACTCAAGACTGTAGACTACTGCAACAAGTTGCTAAAAAAATAAACAAATAATAATAAAAAAAAATTAAAAAAATAAACTGTCTGGACTATATGAAAACCTGCATTGTATTAGTCTGATCAAAAATTTTCCTTCTTTCATGAGAAACATTATGTCTTTTGAATTGTGATGTTCCCTCAACAATAGAACGAACTAAGTTGGTCCTCTCATCCTATCACAAAACAGGCTCCCCAGGGAAGTGGTCACAGCACCAAGCCTGACAGAGTTCAAGAAGCATTTGGATGATACTCTCAGGCACATAATGTAACTCTTGGTGATGGTTCTGTGCAGACTAAGGGTTGTACATGATGACCCTTGTGGGTCCTTTCCAACTTAGCATAATCTGTGATTCTGTGAAAATTCCAGGATTTTTTTAAAGTCTATATTAATTATATGGTGCAGTCTGTTAAGAGGAGATAAAAAGTCAAAGCAAAGGGAAAACAAGTGAGTCTTTAATTTGACTTGAGATTGAAAAAAGTGGTGACATACCTGTCAGATTTGTGAAGGGAATCCTTTACTGAAAGTGATAACTGGCTGAATTAATAGCCATCCAGTATTGCCTGTTTAGACAATAGGAAGGAAAAAAAGGGGGATTAGCAGGAGCTGATTCATCATGAATAATTTAACTGGCACATGAGAGGAAACATGCAGATTCGCAGTCCAGTCCTATATTTCTTGTTCATTCAAATTTTTTACTGATTTCTGCCTAAGGACTGCAGACATGAAGTTTTTCCATTTTTTCTTCTTTTGAGATTTCCACTTCGTTTGGACCACTGAAGATTACTCCCTGTAGCTTTCATTTTTCTTTCTTTCTTTTAAACTCAGCTTATAATTTTTTTTTCAAGATTCAGTTTAAACTGAAACATGGAATGTTTATAATTTCTTCCATAGTTCTGGGAATACTGTTGACAAAAACATTCACTCAGCTATCATTCAGCATCAGAATACAGTTTTTCTATTTAATTCCTGTATAAGTACTTTGGAACACTACAGTGATTGTTTCACCTAAATATGCTGGGGATGGAGCAATAAATTGGTCCTCAAGTCACCTTGCTGAGCCATTGCATTACGTTGGCAGAGAAACAGGAATGAACAACAGTAAGAACCATTATCTAGCTCTGTGTTTTAAAATGTATCCTAAGAAGCTGGTGCAGCTTGTGGATTAACTTCCTCTGATAGTTGCTCTAAGGAAATAAAGACTTAGGGAATTACAGAAGCTAAAACCATGCCTAAAAGTAAATAACTTTGGCCAACTTTTCCCACTTAATTAGTTTAAGTTTCTGCAACTTTAAAGCTATCATTGTGAGAAAATAATTCTAAAGAGGTAAAGTAATGGCAGATAGTGGCAGTAGATTATAAAATTAAATAGAACATATTTGATTTAAAGATAAGCATATATTAAAGGCAACTGGACATTTGGAGTCCTGAATGAAAAATTTAGGTTGCAAAATGCAGATACAAATGAAGTAAAACATATTCCAAAGAAGATTTAATTTTAGTGTAAGAGGTGCAACTAGGTCACGGGCAGGCTAGTTCACAATGTGTGGTGAGTATTTGTAAGGAGAAAAGTTAATTGTGCGAGTATACTGTAATACAAATCATGCAGTTTATTTAAGTACATAATCTTCCATTTAATATGGAATTGACTGTGGCACAAAACAATCAGGGAACCTGGATACTGAGCTCAGGTGAGGGAAAAAGAGTTTTTATTGGTTGGACATTTTCGTTCCATTTGCCAGTAAAAAATACAGGTCAGAGCTCTTCTCCATGTGGCCTGTGGTAGCAAGTAAAATACCTTCTGCTTTTACATAGATGTAGTGAGGGTGAGGAAGATATGTTCTGTGTGCCTTTTATAATAATTCAGTAGTAAATTAATGGCCTGTGTTCTCACTCAGTATCTGCAGCAGTAACTTTGAAAGCCTTAGCAAGACACAGGAAATAAATGGTAAAAAAGGAGTACAGCACTGGTTTTGCAGAAGATGAGAGAGAGAAATTAGGAGAGAGAAAAGACATACTACTCACTTTTACAGGCGAGGTAATTTCTGTTTCCTCTTCTAATATAAAGACCCAGTTCTTGCATATTCAGCTCATGTTTATAGAGCTGTAGAACTTATTATTAGTTGTCCAGTTAAATTGTATTTATCTCTACAAGCTTTCCCTCACAGCTTCAGTCTCATTTGTGTTATTTTTGTAAAAGAGGTGCATTGGTTTGGTTTGGTTTCATTTGCTTCAGTTTGTTTATGGTGTTTTTCTTTTGGGTGTAGGTTTCTAGTCTCTCAATCATTTGGTTAACAAAAGGATAAGGCAGTTGTTTTCTTCTCCTACAGCTTGCAGTCTTCTCCTGATATAACTGCAGACCTAGAGGGGAAAAAAAAAAAAAGAAAACATATAAAGTGGGTACCTTACTTACACATCTGTCACATCAAATC
>NW_016690212.1:2185507-2266730 GCF_001604755.1 Lepidothrix coronata
CTTGCAGTCTTTCCTGAATTAAATTCAAACCTAGAGGGGAAAAAAAAAAAAAGAAAACATATAAAGTGGGTACCTTACTTACACATCTGTCACATCAAATCTCTTTTTCTCCCTCAGCTCCGCAGTGTATCCCTACCACACCCAAACACACGCTTGTCTCTTCAGGGCCTCCTTTTGCACTGGACTCACACATGTCCATTAATCTCCTCCTGATAATGTTTCTCCTCCTCTCCTTCAGGAGAGCTCCTTGAGCAGTAGGAACAGCCAAGCTGCAACTTCAACTCTTTGAGTACTTCCTTCTTCTGAATACTACTCAGGACTTCCTTCTTCCTCTGTTGAAACTGGCCATTTATCTATTCCCCTCACCCCTCAAATCATCTGATATATATCCTCAAGGTTAGGCCTTATTGTTTCCAATTTCATCTGTTCAGTCACACTAACTCTTTTCACCTCATCTGTGCTGCTGATTCTTTAGCACTGACACCAGTGGCTAAAATGGAGCTTTGTTGCTAACGTGCAAGAACCACAGAGAAATAGCTCCCCCAAATGGTGCTATAAACCTGAAGATACAACCTCACACAGTCAGACATACATACTTATGCTTCTGTTTGCAAACATGAAGACTAGAAATACATCATCATTTTTCACAGTGTAATATTTTGCATGGTTGTGGATTAACAATTCATATTCATCATTGAAATGCAGAGCTCATACTGCACGTTCTTTCAAAGTAAGGAAACTGCTACAGATGCTGATTTTCCTGCTTTTTCAGACATGTTCATATTGAGCCATGGGAGACCACAAGAAACACGAGCTGAACATTTGATTAAAAACTTGCAGGAACTCCTAAGATTCTGGGGGGGAAGTATTTCCCTGAGGAAAAGACCTACAATGCTGCTAATCTAAGTATCATATGTGATCAGAAGAAAAGTTTTCAGCAAAGACCATACAGCACGTATGCAATCCCAGAACATCCATTAATACCCCATGAAGGCACCGTGTAAATTAAACAACACAATAAATATGATAATAAAATGCTTTGAAGCTGCTTATGAACCGCTTAGCTATCTCCTTATTTTAATCAGCTAGTTACTATATTTCTTCTTTCTTTAAAGGGTTAAAATGGATTAAATCCTGACAGAGAAGACAGCTCTGCCTCTTGCAAAATTCACTTCTTGGAGGGAACATAAGAAAACTGTACATGAGAAAAACATATATGTGTGTGTTTCTACTTTATATCACATTGTGTTTTGTTTTCCTATCTATGTGGCTTGCATGTTAAAAAGATCGAGAGATTTTGCTTTAAAGGCTTAACAAAGCTCCTTTTTCAAAGTTAAAGATTGTTTAGTGACTCCTTGCTCTATTATTTCATACTTTCTTAGATGAAAGTAAAGCTGTTAGGCCAATAAATGTGGAAAGCCTGTTTGTACAATATTGTATTTCTTGCTTTGTTCTTTTGTTCATTGTCAGTAGTAGAAAATAGCTAATAGCCTTGAACTTTTCAACCTCTGAAGGATGAAACTATGGTTCCTGTAACTCTTCAGTGCCTGAGTCATTCTTCTTTTCTTTGCTACCAAGGGCAGTCATTACAGCTCCTCCCCATCTCTTTCTCTCTTTGCTACATCTTTGTTAAACTGTCAAGGATGTTTGAAAGCAATATAGTTCTCCTTTTTTCTAACTTCAAAGTTTGCTAGTAGATTGATAACAGACTTCTTATTGATCCCTTCTGCACCAACACAATTCTTGCTTCTTTGTAAATACAACACAAGAGAATACAGTACAGTGACAGTTAACCAATATATATTTCTTTCATCCTTGTAGTTAGGATTAGGGAACAGAAGTTTGCTTTTTAAGTCAAACTTTTTAAGCAGAAGGATAGCATCTTCAAATTTTCCTCAAGTCAAGCATATAAATCCTTTTTTCTCAGATATTGAATGAAAAAGATGATTTCTGAGAATTATGGTACCTATAATTTCGATTTTCCTTCAGTTCTTCTTGTGGTTCTAGGGGTCTAATCAAAAGTAATGGATTTTCATGAGTTTGAGGTAAGTTTGAGGCATTAAAAGGGGAGTGGTCAACAAGAGATTCTGACACTCTACTCTTCCCTTGTGAGACCTCACCCACATCCAGGTCTGGGGTCCTCAATAGAAGAAAGACATAGATCTGTTAGAGGAGGTCCATAGGAGGGTACAAAGATGTTCAGAGGCCTGGAGTGCTTCTGCAATGAAGACAGACTGAGAGTGCTGGGGTTATTCAGCCTGGTGAAGAGAAGGCTTTGGGGAGACCTCTCAGCCACACAGTACATTAAGGGGACTTATAAAAAGGAGGGAAAGGGACTTTTTACATGGGCAGATAGTGACCTGACAAGGGGCAATGATTTTAAACTGAAAGAGTGGAGGTTTATATTTGATATTACAATGAAATTCTTTACTCAGAGAGTGATGAAACGCTGGAACAGATTGCCCAGAGAAGCTGTGCATGCCAAATCCCTGGAAGTTTTCAAGGCCAGGTTGGATAGGACCCTGAGCAACCTATTCTAGTGAAAAGTGTCCTGTCTGCTGCAGGGAGATTGGAACTAGATGGTCTTTAAGGTCTCTTCTGACCCAAACCATTCTATGATTCTATAATTCAGTGATTCTATATAAGGTAAGGCTGTCTGAATCGGTGCTCAATTTTGGATGCAGAAGTCAGGCAGAACTGTCGTAAAGGTGTCATTACCATGCCTTACTTTTAAGCGCTTGAGTCCAAGAGAGTAATTTAAAGGTGAGATGTATCCACAGGTGCTTTGTAGAATATTCAAGATAAATTAGTCATCTGAGAATAGAATTCAAAATATCTGTTTGGAAAGCCAGGCAACAGTCATCTCCAAAGTTAAGGTATCTGGAATGTGTTGCTAGACTTCAGAGCTGGAGTCCTCCAGTTTTCTCTGGTTTTGTCTCCACAGCTCTCTGACACCCCCTCCTGTTTTTATCTTTCTCAGATCCCATTAATTTTGCACTGTCCACACAAGGGTATAGTTTTGGCAGAACAGATAAAGATCATCTTGTTCTCCTCCCTCAGTGTCTCTGTGCCAATGACTCGAGAGTTAGAGCACTTTTCTGATTCATCAGCAGTCATAACCCATCTCAAATTTAGAAGCTTTACTTCCTAAATTTTCCAAATATTATTGTAGAAAACAGCACCTCTTTCTCTTGACTGTCAGAACAGTCTGTATGCTATATTCAGATTCTAATTGTTAAGTGTTGAATGTTATGTTATGTTATTTTAGAGGGATTAATTTCAGATTTAGCACATTTGCAAATTGTTCTTGTTCTCTTCCTGTCTATCCTTGGTCAAGTGACAGTATGGTTCATGTGCATTGTTCTCTTGTTTGAGTTTGCATAAATCATAGGTTTTACAAATACAAGCTTGTCTGGATCATAACGTTGACATTTTTGAAATGTCACTGTCAGTAGTGAGGACTATTGTTTCAAAAAAGATTTTCTCTTAATAGCTAATAAGAACTTCAAATAATGGTTGACACATTTTGTTTACTGTCTGGGCAGAGGAAGGCTCCATCTGCCTAAACTAATGGACATCAGCCGTTCTGAACTTACTCACTAATAGCCAATAAACATTTAGAGCCATATTGTGAACTACTGTCCTGATCAGCTTATTAATTCATTAAAGTCTTGGGATAAAGGAGTAGTAGGTTTTAATCTAAACATAATTCAGAAGGAATTCTCTGCAAAGAAAACATTGAATTCTGAATTCAAGTGGCTAGAAGATCCTGCCTGTGTTGCAGTGTTTCACAGCCATGTTGTGAAGTAGTGCAGATAAAGCTTCAGAATCAACGTGGATTTTACCCCACTGTCAAGTACTACAAATACTATAAAAAGGCAGAAAGTATTATAAAAAACCATTTCCATTGAAGCCCAGAGTCAAATAAAACAGACATGACAGTGAAATCACAGGAAATACCTCTGTTACAATGACAGTGTATAGCAATATTATGATATGAAGTGTGATACCAACTTCACAAATAAGTGTTTGATCACAGTGCTCTAGTAACCTATTAATTTCTATAATTACTATGTTCATACAGACTTCAACTTTTTTCATTTTTAACAGAATATTTTGGTAAATAATGAAACAGCTTTGAATTTGGAGGACTAATTTTTCAAATATTGAAGGTAGCCTCAGAAAGCATTAATTTTGAACTTGCTCTAAAATAAAAGAGTCGCTTTTGCTGTGCACTCTCACAAAAAGGCACCTGAGAAAACAAAATGATATATCATTATTAACTATTTATTATTTAATTACTATATTTATTTATTTATATTTTATTGTTTTCATTATTTTCTATATTTTAAATCTTAATACTTTATTATTTTAAATATTAATTTTTTTTTGTATTGAACTATTCTATTATTTATTATGCAGGCTCATCCTAAAGCTTCTTCCCTTTTTGCATTTCTTCTTTGAAGTAAAATACTTCAGTTTTCAGATATCGAGTATGCTGCAACATTTTCCAGAGTTGTGAGTTTCTTTTCCATTGACAGACCTAGAAGATCAGATTTGTAATGCTGGTGTTCCAACTCAACAGCTAATGTTGCGTCAAGCAAATCCTAACCGTCCTGTTTTAGGGCACTTTCCGTAAGGCTACTCTACTCTATGTCCATCTACAAATGGCTGTGCCTAGTCATCAATGTACTTTACAAGTAATTTAGGATCTTCAGCCGTTGAAAGCTCAGCCTTTAGTACAAAAGAGATTCAAGTAGAGTCAGACAGTTTTAAAGCCTTTTAAACTTTTTTTTTTATTTTTTTTTAATTAAAATTTCATCTCTTGATCTCAAAAGAAACTGACACTGCATTATATATGACCTAAAGCAAGTTCTTGCCAAAGAATGGATTAGGAAAAAATAATTTTATTTGCTTACTGTGTCTGCATTGGTTCCATATGGAAAAGGCTGATAGATTATTATTTCATCACAGATTTGACAATATCCTGAGTGCTTATATGAACATATATTATCTTTCTTCTCTGGTTGTCCTTTTAAACAGCAAGAACTTCTGACAAGCTATGGAAGACCTTGAATACTTGATAAAAATTTACAAACAGATTTCTCTGGAACTGTTTTAGGCCCCAGAAAATTGTAGTCTTAGGTATGCTCAATAAAACTCACATTTCTTACTATAATTGTATGACATACGATTCAGTACTAAGAAAGGAGCTAGTCAAGGCCATAAAACATCAAAAAAGTAGAAAGAATTGAGATGGACGTGTATGAATTACACTGATTCATGAATGCTAAGTTGCCCTTGGGCAGTGCTACCTCATGTAGCCAGTACTTATGAAACTAATTAACTTTATGAAGGTAATTATTTTCACAAGGATGAACTGTTCTTGAACAATTCCTCCAACACTGGGTATGCAAGGCTTTTCTTCAGACCTTGACATAAAGATCCTCATTTGTAATTACTCACGTCTTCAAAAAAAAAAATTATGTAGTTGAAATATAAAACATATACATATGATATTTTGGGGGTTTTTATTTAGCTAGGAGTGAGATAAGAATATTCTCATTCTATTCTGAGGTGTCTTAAAATCATTGGAAAAATTCATTCATCTTCTCCAATTAGAAATTAATGTGTATATATGTATCTGAAGGATGGGTGTCAAGAAGATGGAGCCAGGATCTTCTTAGTGGTGCCAAGCAATAGGACAAGAGGCAATGTGAAGAAAGTGGAAAACAAGAAATTAATTTCTAGAATCTCCTTGAAACCTGCTCTCTTATTCTTACTGATTATTAATTAATTTGTGAAATTTCAGGCAAGTGAGAACAGTATTTCTGTATAATGTTAATAGTCAACAACAAGATCTAGCCTAGCCTCAGTTATGTTTTTTTACAGACTGTCTGAACTTCTGGAAACATCACTGTATGGTGATTTGTAAATTTAACTAAGCAGCTATAGTTAAAAGCAGTCAGTCCTGGGGCTTAATATTGCATGTAATAAAACCTGAACAATTTGAATCCTTTCTATATAAGTAATGAAAAGTATAACTTTGTTATAAATGTAAAAAGCTTTATAAGTCAAGAGAAAACTGAAAGCTCCTCTAGTTACTCTGGCTAATAGAGATCGTGTTTCTGATTTGCAGTGTACTGTAGAAACATCCTCATATTGTTCAGGAAGCAGAACTGGAAATGCACTAAGAAACATCACTAAGGAGAAGATGAAAAGAACAAACTGCACAGCTATTTCAGCAGAGCTATAATTTTTGAGTTAAAGTACTCTGTACCACCTGAGTATACTGATTCATTTCCAACCCACAGGAGGCAAAATTACTCAAGAGTTTCTCAAATTTAACCACCACCAGAAGATCGAGAAGGGAAAATTGGCAAGCAAGAAACATCTATGTTCAGTGAACCACTGTTCTGTGCAAAAGGATGTAAACTGAAGATCTAGTCTGGTCTTCACTCTAAGCTAACAAATTTCTCTGTTAACCAGCTATCACATATTTCTTGAACAGCAGATCCACTGAAATCCTACATGTGGTTTCACAGTATTTAAAGCCAAGTTGTGAAAGATCCAACTGTGCTGCACACTACACAGATGAATCTGCTTTCATATTTCTGATTTATTAAACACATAAAGATTTCTAGGAGTACATTAAAAAACACAAGGTAAAGAATTGTCCATGTTTACCAAGAAAGTGCAAAGAACAGCCAGCTTATAAGGATATACTTTTTTTGTGAAATGTTGAAGAGATGACCCATCAGTATACTCCTATTCAACTTTTGTTTCCCCTCATCTCCTTCAAGTACAGAGTACCAGATGAAAAATAGCATGAGAAAACTCTTGTCTAAAGTTCTGGAGAGTCTTACTCACATCTGAATTTAAGTAGTTTCATTAAGCACTGTTTATAAAACTGCCTGAGGTTCCCCAACTCTGTTTAGAATTTGTCTGTGTGCCCTGTCTTAGTTAACTGATCTTTTTTACATATAAGCCTGAGAGTGCTGAGTCCCAAAATTAATGTTTTCAGCCTTATGAATGTTAGACACCCCATGCAAGACACAGAATTGTTATTAATTGAGAAGATGAAAGAGGGAAAATCACTGTAAAACTTTTATTACACAGCCTATTAATAATAGATCGTGGTTTCTAATTTATTTTTAATTGAAATATTAAAAAAAGCTTATCTCACCCTTGTTCCTTGTCTAGTATTTCTCTACATGTTGAATGTTCTAGTCACCATGGTACTGACACTGTCCTCACAATGCATACACAAAGACTAATTAAAAAAAAGTGACAGTGTAAGAAGGGGAATAGAGGAAAAAGGAAAATAAAGTCACTCATTAAGTGAAAACAGTATTAATATCCTTCTCATTTACTATGTTTGCTAGAGAACTTTCAGTTTTTCTAACTGCAGAATGACACTTTGGAGTGTCTTGAGCAACACAGATAAAAGAAAGACACCTTTAGTGCTTTGATTTACTCAGGGGTATCACTAGATGAAAATGCTGCAGGGTCATAGAGCTCCATTTTCATGTGTGTTGACACAGGAAATGTACATTTCAGAAACTGGCTGTTGCTTTTGGTAGAAGACTGCTTAATTTCACAGGATGGAGAGCAGAAATCTCTCTTTCAAAATGTCAGAACTGTCAATAGGATCCTTTTGGTAGATTTTCATCCCTGTCTCTAGTAGTAACACGTTGTTGTTTGAATTACCCCATCCCAAAATGTGTAATTAACAAGAAATTTATTTTGGCAGTAGTCCTTTGTATATTACGAATGCAAATGCTCAATGGTAGTAAACAAGTTACAGTGTCCTGTATGTCGCAGTAGCTTTATAACAGAAATAAAATATTATTATTTGACATTTATTTTTCTCAACAGGGAATCTTACGTCCTCTAAAAGAGTGAAAAACTAGGCTAAACAATGACATATAATGTTATGTAAAAGAATACCCAACTATATTTTATTTAAAGATGAAGAAGTCTTTTGTTATGCCCATATATTTCTGTCTATCTTTTCTTGGTAAAATGTCGTACATGCTATGTATGTATGACAAGGATTTTCTCTTGTGGGATTTCCTCAGTAGATAGCTAGGCTGATATTATCCCCAGCAGTAGTTCCCTGAAGAAGTAAGTGTGTAGGGAAGGTGCTAAATCAATCCAAGTTCTCACAATGTTACCTCCCTACATAATTCCAGAGGATTTAAAAATGGCTCAGGTTTTACAGCCATAGATATTGCAGGACAGGGAGGAAATGTTTGGAATTACCTCCGGGAATTATCCTTCCTTGCATAAGAACATAGAAGCCTTCATTGTAGTGAGGTGGATTTCTGATGGCTAAATCCAAGGATACTTTCCTAATACCTCTCTGGTCAGCAAAGTGTTGTTTTCCTTTTTCCACCTTAGCTCAGAAACTAGACTGTTCATGCAGGACACAGTAGATCCCATCTACAAGGGCCTCTACCTGATGGGAATCTGTCCAAGATTTTAGTTCCCTGAAGGTGTTTACTGCCCTGCCTAGTCACTCCTGGGACCCCCACCCCTTCCCATGTACCGTGGGGTCTCTATTAGCCTGGGGACATCTGTCTTTGCCTCAGTGATGCAGGTATGCCTGGCTTCAGCTCCAGCTCACTGAACAGGACTCTGTAGGTAGCTCTTTTTCTGCAGGGACCCTGGGACATGCATCATAGCTTGCTCTGCCCTGCCTCCAACCCTCTTTCTTGGACAGATCTTGGACACACATTGCAGGCTGATCACCAGCCTGGTCAGGAGCGTCTTCTTTTCTCCAACTGGATCTCATTCCTGCCCACTGTGCTCAGACCCTGTGGAACTACATATTGCTGAGGGGTGGCTGGCTCTGAGATTGCTCTAAGTCCTTTGTGAGCAGCCTGACCTCATTGTACCTTGACAGAATTAAACCTAAATGTTATGCTATGGCTTGTCCCCCAAGAGCCATGTGTTGGGTTTCTTTGTGTGGGCTTATAAATCTGCAACCCCAACTACTGAAGCTGTACCCTTCTGCAAAATGAACTTAAGTTTCATCAGATCAAATAACCTACTGATGAGGAGATAGCTGAGCTTCAACCTTTGCTCTGGTAAACTTTTTTGTGTTTTACAAGCAATAGTCATGAATAAAATGGTCGAACTGTCTTTCATGTATTGCTTAATACTGGGAGCTTCCTCCATTTCAAGGGGATGTTTAATAAAGTCATATTCTCATTTTCTTATTTTCCTTGTCCTTTTCCTCTACCCCAGATAATCATTTCTATATAGAACAACACTCCCTGCTGTTGCAAATAAGATATCTTGTTGATTATTGCATTTTCCAAGAGATAAGAGATGGGAGTTTGTATTCCCTGAGACAGAAACTGACACTGACCCTAGGTCTCTGCTGTTCTGGGGAAATGAGTTAGCCATTGAGGTATTCTATAAAAAGGAGAAAACAAATATGGCATCATCATTGACAGTGCTTGAAAAAAGGTCATCCTGCTTTGTTTCTGTGAAACAATTAGTACTAGAACTAAGAAAGGCTGATTTTCTGTGGATTTATTTTTTGTAGTTGATTGACTCTGCAATCTATTAAAATACAATCTCTGATTTAAGCTTTTCCTTTGACTGGAACATGTGTATACCTGCTCCAATATTAGAGCATAGTAACAAATAAGGTGTAGAATTTAAGCTGAATCTTTTCCCCCAGTCATAACACATTCAGAGTCTCTAGCCTTCTGCTGTCAAGTTTTTTAACAAATAAGAAAAGTTGGGGGGCATGGCTCGCAAGGCACCGGCTAAATCTGTATTAGTAACTACAAAAATGCCAGGGACTATTCTCTGGCCCTGAGGGTAAAGGGAAGAAGACTCACATTCACAGATTTTTTCCTCTCTTTCTTACCAGAATGGGTTGAGCTTGCTCATGTTTCCTTGTTAACATGTTTCTTGGCTTGTGATGTATTATTTGAGCTGTGCCTGGGCTTTGGCTGGAAAGTAGTTCTCTTGTGTAAAATTTCTGCTAAGGCCTATTGTAACAGGTATAGTCATTGACGAGTGTGGAGCCCTTGCTCCATTTCAGATGTATCTGAAATGTATTGAGAATACACATAAACAGTACAATCTGTAAGAAATAAAATTAAAATAATAAATAAATATGATTTAATATAATAAAATATAAATAAACATCAATACTTAAATATAATAATGAGATAATTAAATAAAAATAATAAATAAATATATTTTCATAAAAATATAATTTAAATAAATATAATTTAATACAATGTAAAACTGGTTAAATCTGTTTTTTAGAGACACTTATGGAATCATAATGTAACAAAACTTCTGATTTTACTGAATAACATACCATTGCACCTGACAGAAACGAGATCTAAGACATCACCCCACTCTTCAGATTTCTCTGTTAATAGTTCTGTATTGTTTTAACATGCAAAATGGTGGTGTGAGCAAAAAAGGAATATAGTTTATATGTAGACTCAAGAACCTCTTATTATCTTAAGATTGTTATTTTAATTTAAGATTGAACAGCCTAACAAAAATGCAACAAATACCATTACTAGTTCTAACTACTAACACTTCTAATCCAAAGTTTCTTAAAACTTTCATGTCTTGATATTTAAAATTCTTGTACAAAAAAACTGTCTACCCTTTGTGCTGACACTTTTTCTGTGCCTTTGAGTGCTAAGGTTGATGGTGTTAGTCTTCCTCCATAAAAAATTAGAAGAACGTATGAGGAAGGGGGTTCAGGGATGAGCCACCAGCATCCCTTATTCTTTACCTCAAGGTACCTGACATTGATGATGGAGAGTTCTCCCACTTGCTCTGTCATGGATCTGTTTGAAGTTTCATGAGTTCTTAAAAAGCCTTTCTTCCTTCCTTTCTTTCTTCCTTCCTTCCTTTCTTTCTTTCTTTCTTTCTTTCTTTCTTTCTCTTTCTTTCTTTCTTTCTTTCTTTCTTTCTTTCTTTCTTTCTTTCTTTCTTTCCTCATGACAATAATCAGTAAGTCCCCAGGCTGAAGTTAAATCATTGTGAAGCCAGTACCCTGCTGCTCAGAAAGTTTTATTGACTGAGGTAAGTGACCTTTCAGTTAGCAGACTCACAATTTTTTTAACTCCTTATTCGCTACAGATAGTGGAAAGGAGTGTAAATCAGAATTGCTACCAGCAGAAGTTTAGAGACTATATTGGGTATGCACCACTCACGTTCCATTTTGCGTCTGCCTGTCACTTAAGGGCTTTAAAAGTTTTCAACTTTACTCAGATCTGTAGATAAGTACACAATTTATACATAAAGAAGATACAGCTGATGTAACACCCAATTTTTTTTTTATTTTCTCCTGTTCTTTGGTTTCAGTTTTGTTTTTTTTCCTCGCAGTGCACAGAGACAATTCATGTTCATGACTGTTGGATGTAACGAACTGTCAGTTCTGATTCTGTATCAAATTGCAGAGAGCTACACTAAATCTGCCGGAACTTCTGTCTTATAAATGACAAATAAATCATAGGAGTATTTATGTATGAGAACATTGTTATGTATTCAGTGTTCCATGATGCCAATAAAATTTGCAGGTCTTTTATTATAATTTATTAACATCCTTGACCAATGTTTGTGCTGTCTATTTTGACTGCCTTAGTAAATTCCCCATAACATTGCAGTGAGTATGGATTGTGTATGGATTACATAGTTTAGTCCAAGAGTTACAAAATATTTTAGCTCTTACAAACTATGAGACAAAACTAAAGCTGATGAAATTATAATCCCATATATCCACATATACTTATCACCTATTTATAATCAACAGTTTCAGTACTGTGACTTCAGAGAACTCTCATTGTCTGTTACTGCTTTGTTTGCAGCTGCTAAATAGCTCTTTTTAAAAAAAAAACTTAAGTTGTCTCAGTATTATTTCTCAGTATATATGATGAATGCTTTTTTCATAGAGACGGTAAATAGTCATGAGTGGGGTAGAAATGAGTTTTGTGTTTGGAATGAAATGCTATAATAGTCTCCTCATTACAGTGTGATATATACTAAATATTCAAAAAAGCTCATCTTAAAATTGCACATATTTTGTCATTTAATTTTTTCTTTTTAAATTTAGCCAAAGTCTGAGGTTGGTGCACTATACGGTATTAAAAATCTTTAATGATTACCATTGATATCATACTAATGTTATGGCTACAGACCCAAACTAGTGTCAATAATAGCAAAAAACTACATACCCCATCCCCTACTCTTATTTTGATCTCCAAACCCTTGCATCAAAACTACATAAAAACTCTTTAATATTAAAAACTGGAGCTGTGTAATTTCCAAATACTTCTGCAATTTTCCTTACAGTACAATAAGATAGCATTTTTTTACAAGAAAATAGATGCTATTGTTGCAAAGAGGGCAATCAGACTGCCCAATTGAAAATAGATGATTAAATGCTGGAAAAAGAATCCTGGCTGAAGAGTTAAAGGTATGCTACTTAAACTTTCATTACAATGCAATGACAAATAAGAACACATTTTCTTATTATTTTAGAGTAATATTTGCAATAATAAACAATACTCTACCTACTATTCAATTTAATTAATTCAATTTAAATAATTGAAACATATGATCTTTTTCTCATTTGTTCAAATAACAGAAAGTTACAGCTATGTAGATGGCTGCCATCCCTTCACAAATAGGTGAACTTGACCTCAATATCTGGAGTCTTCTTAATACAATTGTAAGATAAATATGGACAAACTGGAAGTAAATGTTTCCTCTTTTCCAAAAAAACCCAATCCCCACATTTTTAACAGCCATATATTTATATTATCAGAAGTTTTCTTCTTATCTGAACTTTTAATATAAATGTGATTGCATTCATGGACACTGAGATAAAAACCTGAAAAAAATAAGATCATTTATTCAGAGTTCTCAAGTCTGACAGAGATTAAGTGTAAAAAGTGTGATTTTTGGTAAAAAAGTTGGAGATGATGAGTTTAATCAATGCTCATAGGTGAAAGCAATATACCATCGAAGAGTGAAAATTCTGTGGAACAGTAGCAACAGAAGGTGGCTCAGTGGTTGCATTTGCACAGGTGGCTTTAAAATATGTTCTGTGTCAACTATCTAAAACCTCAACCTGCTTTCATTGAAGCTGATGGCAAAACTCCCATTGAATTCAGTGGGGGCAGGAACAAAGTCCTTACTATGCCTTCAGAGAAATTAATTTGCTCTTCAGTTCTCATGTAATATACATATGCAGCCTATAGTTAGAAAATGTTATATAATTAGTGTTTAGAAAAGCACTTGGAAAAGCAGACCTTAATTGAAAATCTGATAAATTTAAAAGTATTGATAGTCCTTGTTTTTCTTTGAGCATTTATGTTTCACAAACTACTATTGACTATATGAGTCAGGTGAATTAAGGAAGTATTTTTCCTATTGTTAACGTTATGGAAATCTATTTTGAGTAATTCATTAAATTATATTCAGGATTTCGAAGTCTGTTAAAACACAAGACACACTATTAGACATAATTAAAGGAGAGTAAATAATAACACGTAAATTGAAAATGTATATTGCATAAATATTTTCATTTTCTAGTTAGTCCAACCCTAACTGTTTTTCCAATCACACCACTAAACAAAACTTTTTTAGCAACAAGTACCAAAACTGTATTATACCTGTGGTTACCTTTGTGTCATTTTTCTGCAGTATAATCCAGTGGGATTTGCCATCATCCCATTGCTTTATTGTAAGTATTACTAATTATTTTTCTACCATTTCAGTAAGCATTTAGATAGTTATTTTGCATACTTTCTCTGTTCTGCAGTATTAGTTATTGTCATTGATACCAAAGGGACTATCTTTCTTTTATAAACCAATTTTATAAAGTACATATTAATAATTTACACTTTTATAGGTTTTGTTGTGGAACACTGTGCCAAGAGCTATAGGACTTAAGGTATGAGTGAGTTGTAAGTATGTGTTCTTTAGTCATAATTGTGGGCAGCAGTGTTTCATGTCTCTGAGTGTTTGCACACCAGAATGTATAAATAATTACTTCTTTGGGTTGTCCAGGAACATTCCAGTCAGTCATGTGCATATGTTAATTAGTGGACAGGCTTGAGACAATGGACCAACTTGAAACCAGGTGACTGACTGACTGAACCTTCACAATGACATATTGGACTAATAGTACAGAAGCCCTCCAGATGGAAGCTTTGGACAGTTTGGCAGCTCCTGCTGTGTCTAGTTCAGTTTATATGCCTAAGTATGTTGATTAACATTCTGTGTGGAGTCTCTGAAGGACTCCCCTAGGTCATTCCTGCTACAGACATGACTGAACTGTTCCTAGGTAAGACACCTGTAGACAATAGAAACTCTTCACGAGTTTCTATTGAAATAGAAATAGAAATAGTTGCATAACACAGTCTTTTTTATGGGGAAGTTTAGATGTTTTGTATGCATTTTACATGTATCAACATTGATGAATTGTAATGGGTTAGTCACACAGGATGATCAGAAATCTGGTTCTCCATGCAAGTGTTATGCCATGCAAAGATTCCAATAAAAGAAGTTTTTCTCGCTTTTTAACCAACACTGAGTATCGGAGTGTAACAACCCTATTAATGAGTCAGTAACCTAGTAACAAGCACCTAATGACATTTAAGATTCTTGAAATTATTCTTCCTGGCCTGAATCTGCTGAAGACACAACCCTCCTCTGGGTGTTATGCCATACCTGGCTGTCGCACGTTGTCTCACTTTGTAAGTTGTTCCAAATAGCACTGATTTTACCTAGACAACAGTATAGTGCTCTTAATGTTTTCTTTACAGATCTGAATTGTTCTCTAAGCTCCATTGACTGGGTTATCTACATGCAGACCCAAACCTTTAAGCATATTGACTCCTACTCCTCATGCCCAGTCAGTTGAATTGTTCTTTTACATCCTACAAACCCCTGCTTTAATATCCATTGACTAGAGTAGGAGTTTATACATCTACATTTAGACACTCCACTATCTTGGCTCCCATCCCTGATGTCTGGTATCAAGTGATTCAGAATCTACACAGAAGAAGTGTTTGATATCTGATGAGTGTTCAACATAATAGGGAAAAAATTATACTGAGATGCAGTAACTGAAAACTGAAAAGAAATAGGCACTAAGATAATGTTGCATTTTTAACACTAAGAGCAGCTAACTATTGAAAGAGCTTATTCTGGGAGGTCTTTAATGAAAATCAAATATCCCTCTTGAATAAAACAAATTCTTATTTTTTATCTTGCCTGTTTAACTATTTTGCTTAGAATAGTTGCTGCTGTGGTTTTTCTTCCTTCATATTTTCTGACAAGTTTAAGTTAATTAAGGTCCTAAAGCTTTTTTTCATAGCTATTTTGATGAGGATGAAGAAAACTCTTTGCTTATCAAATTAAATAGAAAGGAAAATAGTCTTGTCAATCTGGATAATGCTTCTGCATATTGATCAAATATATTCCTTATTAGATTTTTGAGACAGAAGACTGCAATTTAATATCTAATGATTATTCTTATGTCAATTTGAGCAATAATAATTAGAGTGTGATTAACAGTGTGATTGAGATCTGTGTCTATTTCTTTTCCTCAGATGTTTTTGCCAAGTTATCTTTCTGACTGAAGTGCTAGTACAAATTGCCGGTACAGAATTTTTTTATATCTTTATCTTTAAAGTCTTGTACTTTATGATTAAACAGCAGAATTTTTATACAGCAATGAATATTATGAACAAGAATATTCTGACTTTGGTTGGCATTTTTAAAGGTTTGCCTTTTTCTTGTACTTATCTAATCTTCCACATCTATTATCCTGTACTTTCAATAGTACCCACGTGTTGTGTCTGAGCAATTCCTAGATGTATTCAACCACGAGGAGATTTCTCAACATCCTTTGAGGAATATTGTATTCATTGCAATTCAATCCTTGAATATAAGCTCCTGAAAAAACGCGTGTTGAAGTAGTGTATTCCCTTATCAGGCTCTATTCAAGGATAAGGTCTGAAATGTTCTTAAGTATTTGAAAGCAGGACATTGGTGGACTTCCTACACTGGCGTAGCCTAATATAAAACACTCTTTGCAACCATCAAATTTAAAAGACTGCTAAGACTTCAATCTCTCCAAGCTTTGACCTGAAAAAAAATCCCTGAACACCATGACCAGTAGGTCATTGCATACCTGCCCAGAATGATCTGTATGAGAAAGGAATTGCATTCAGCACCTGCTGACTGCCCGTCTGTACCTAGAACCTATACAAAGTAATAGCCAGCAGAAAAGCATTTCCTGCATAATTTTAAAATGATGAGAACATTGTGTATATCACACCTCAAGATAATCTAGATGGAGATGGAGGAAGAGATTAGGATGGATCACCGTTTTTTCCTGTGGATGCTTTATTACTATATAGAAAATAATCAAGATCTAGGCCATATGTAGGAAAAAAAAATGAAGGCACATAATCAACTGTAGTGTGATGAGTCCTAGGTTCTTGACTCTACTTCAGGAATGTTTATGTGTTTCATAATTGGTGACCAGATAAAAAGCAGAAAAAAAATGAGGCAGGGTCTTAAAGGTGCCGTCTTATCTCATTTGAAATACATAGGTTAATTATTTCAGAACCAGGATCTTACCTACAGGATTTATTTCTGCCATTTTAAATTTGTATCCTTTTTGCACAGAGACACAATCTGAAGAAAATAGAACACCTCACTGACTTATCTATTTCACTCTGAATAGTCTATTGCTTAAAGATTATAATTAACCCAAAGAAATTTAAAACCATGGCCTTGAATCTTCTGGGACAGAGGGATGAATTCAGCTTCTAAATACAATTACAGGTGTTCAATTGAGGGCTGTGAGACTTTCAAACCTCAGCTTCCCTCACAAGGGGTGTGGATTTTACACTATATGTCACAGGAAAATTATTGTCTCATGTTTCTAATGCAAGAACATGAGCTCTGGAAAGTTGTGCAATTTTGACACACTTCTGTGCCCATTATTTTATGCTGGATGAAATAGCATCTAGGAGGTTCTCCGCTCTGCATGTTTTTCTTGAATGTATTTATTTCACTTCTTCACTGTAGACAGATCCTATTTCTCTGAGTCTTGCTACAGATATCATAGAGAAACAGTATCTGTTTTATTGGCATATAAGTAATTGCAGAAATATACTCTAAAATATCTTCAGACTTCAGGATAGTTGTTTTAGAATTGCAAGTTCAGTCAGATTATGTTAATATACATATTCATGTAAACCCTTCTCTGCAAAAAAAAATACCTCTATGAAATTAACACTATTTGCAGAAAAATACTTTTATTCTTGTAGTCATATCATAGGATTTTTATGTTTTTTTCATCTCTGTAGATGTTATGTTGAGGCAAACAGGATTTACATGATAGCTTAATTCTATTTTGTCAGTTTTTACAGCTGTCTTTCATTTGACCCAGCAATGAGGAAATGCTCTGAATGGTACCTCTTTATTTGCTGAAACAACAGTTTGTCAGCAGGTTGAAAAGTTAGGATTTCATGTTTGCTCCTTCCAGTATTCTGTGAATTGACTCTGTCTGGAGTTTGAAATTAATCTGTGTGTATCCAAGATATATGGTGATCAGTACATGCAGTTTTCACAATCAAATTCTAAATGTCTTTCCAATTTCTTTATTTTCAAAATACAATTTGCTTTTGAATTTAATTGCACTAAACACAGGCATTTAGTAGATTTACCATCAAGTAAATGGTTCACAATTACACAATTGAAAAGTGGCTATATTAATATATAATGACCATTTTGATTGAATAAAATGTAATGTCGTAGAAAAGCAACACTGTAAAACAGGAGCACAACAGAGATTACTTGTGAGAATTAATTTTGTTTTCAACTATTTTATAAAGCCTTTAGAGATCTCTACATTTCTTATAAATAGTTTCTGTGAACTTTTAAATACCCCATGAAATTTTTGGCAGATGATATGTGAGGAGCATTTTTTTCTTTTTTCTAAATTAAAAATGCTAGAGAAAGGAAGGGGAGGAATATTTTTGCTTTCACTTTTGATGCAAAATAGCTGTAGAATATCTTCTTCAAATATTTACTGATCTATTCTGCCTTGCATTTCACACTTTCTACTAATGGGCATATTGAGAGTCTGTTGCAATCTTCTGGTTTTACTACCACTTGTGACACTGTGAACACTAGACTCAAACTCAGGAGACCTTCTGGGATCTTCTCTTTGGCCAGCCACTTCATGTCCTTGGGCAATTGCCTTAACCAATGCAGCAGCAAATTTGCTCCCATTGCATGTCTTATTACCACTTGAAGTTTTGCCAGGTAGGTAGAAACAAATCTTGTAGCTAGTCCGTGTGAAGAAGGGAGAATTAAAGAGAACTGTCCAGGACTGATTTAACATACAGGAGAGCAAAAGTGGGGTCTGAATGCCCAAATCAACAAAACCAGCCATGGCCTAAGCAGGGGCAGCTGAGCCTCTTCAGGGTATGCAGGGGCAGCTGCCTCCAAAGAGGATTCACTCAGAAAATGTTATCAGATGACAGAAGTAGCCATGAAAATTCTTTTCCTGTGCAAGTCAAATTAAAGTTATTGGATGCTGCCTTTGTGGGGATGACTGAATTTCCAAGGAGTTTTTCACCTGACCAGCCTGACCAGGAGCGATATGAGTGATGTACACGCACTTTCCCTGTGAATTCAGTGCATTTCTGCCCTCTAATTTGATCAGCAATGTTGAATAAATAATAAATTGAAGATAGTTTGCAACTAATTAGTTACTCCTTTGGGTAACAGAAGCTCGTTAGAACAGGTGTGATCTCCTACCATGCATGCCTGCGGTACCATGCTCATCATGCTGGAAGCCTTTAATCACTAATGTTTTAAAATTAATGAACAACAGTAAAGCAAGAGGTTAATTCAGACAAAAATCATTTATCCTTTTCCTAAATCTGGATTTAATGAGTCTTAACCCGATCTCATATACAATAACATATGTCACTAGATAGAGGTAAAAGACCTGAATCTGACCATATTGTCACTAGCCTGTGTTTATAAATGAAATTGCAGTCTTAAAATTTTTGATGTATTGTGTGGGCAGTACAATCCTAATTTCAATCCCCATGTAAAGTACTTATTTACCAAAGCATGTAGGATGGGAAATCTATTGTTTCCCCGATAAATCATTCACTTATACTTGACTTAAATATCCTTCCACTTACATTTGATACTGATTATTCAAATATTCTGTTTAAGAAAAGAATTTTCTGGATTTAATATACTGAATGTTTTATGATGAAAGTAATTAAAATATATAATAATTTAATTATTATATAATTAAAAAATAATTAAAAATAGCAAGAGTAAAAAAATGGAATATTTTTATTCATGAACATTTATTGTCTTTAAAACAATTTAAAATATTTTTTTTATTGAGGAAAATTGAACTTTTAAACATTATCTATTTATATATTATATGATTATGGCCACATTAGCCAGAGTGAAAACTCTCAGAGGCTTTATTGAAAAAATGCCTAGCTGTTTCTCTGCTATTGTTTCTGTAGACTTCTCTATCCTTTACCCATTTAGCAACATATACCATATGCTACACTAAGAAGTTTCACAACTTTGGAATGATTTTATGTGTCCACTTTTATAACAAAGAGCTGACAGATTTGTATTTATTTAGAACTTACATAACAGTTTCTTAATTTCCTGACCTGTGTATTATTTGAAATATGATTTATTGTCTATTTTTCATGTGTGAACGCAAGATTTTTTCCAGCTCCAATGGTTTTCCCAAATACCATGTGTTTCTATGATTATATCAGCAGCTGTTCAACTGGGGCTCTGGTGTTAGGGTTATGTCACTCTACTGGCTGTGCATGGGTTCTTTCAGCAGTAAGGAAGGACTGATGAAACTGAGGACAGTAAAGGTCCTGAAGTCATGTCCAGCCTCTCCTTCTTCCACTTTGCAGTGATAGGAAGTTTAGGAAGCCACTGTATTCTGAATTTGAGAAATCCCAGATCTCCTCTCTTCATCAGCTCTTGAAATATGTCCTCTGAAGTGAGAGGGGGATAGACCCAAAGACATGTGGTCTCCACATGTTTGAACCCTCTATCTTTTAGACTCCTGTAGCTGGACTTATGCTGGATCTAGGAATAGTAGCTATATTTCTCTATTTCTCTCTCTTTACTTCTTCATTTTCTCCTTTCTTAATATTTTGGGTAATTTAGGACTGAATAGGCTGGATTTTGCTAAATTGTGTGGGTTAGCATGTGCTAAGTCAGTGCTTTGTGGAATGCTTTATTTTGGTTGTATGTTGCCCTTTAAAGTTTTGCCAAGTTCCCTTATTTTCTAAATCAGTAAAAGTACCCTCTGAGAAAATGTGAGGAGCTTTTCTCCTATGCGCTTTCTCTTAAGATATTAAAAGAACCAAGGGCTCTTCTACTATGTCTGGAGGGCAGATATTGTTGGAGCCTTGCGTATTTTTAAAGTAAAATCCCTTTGGTGAGCTCCTAGCTCAATACTTGGGGTTTTACAAGTCTATTCCTAGTGCATTGAAAGCTCTTTGCATGCTAAGACTCCAGAAAAAAAACAGGAAAAAACAGGTTGTGGGGTTTGATGTTGTTGTTTTGGTTTGGTTTTTGTTTGGTTGGTTTTGGTTTTCGTTGGTTCATTGTTTTTTGTTGTGTTTGGTTTTTTGCCTGTTTGTCTAATGGTGACACTAACCAGAAAACAACCAAATGAAATGGGGAAATGGGGGAGGAATAGTGGGGGGTTGTGGGTGTAAGACACTATGACAGGACACCTCAAATGAAATCACAGAACAACATAAATGTAAATATAAAGTAACAATGTCTGTTGGATGCATATTTATTCATCCAGCTATTCATCAATATTTCTGGAATTATAGATTAGGAAAAGACACTTTTCACTATGATAAGTGTGGCAAAATAATAATAACAAAAATATTTAGAATCTACCCTCCTATTATCCTCAGGGCTATAGTTACTTATGTTTAAGCACTCAGAAGCATTTTTTCCTAAAACATTTGAGAATGCCAATAGGTTTACATTCCCAATTAATGATATCAAGGAAGGGGAAAAAGCAAAATAGTTCCTGACTTCACACTAAGCCTTTGGGAATTCAGATGAATGAAATGGATGAAACCTAGGAGCAGTTAATCACTTTATGTTGTACAGATAATGGCAAAAGCAGAAATAATGCAGGGAGTTTTTCCCACGATTCTTTACAGAAGTAAAAAGTTATACAACTCTCTATGTTAGCTGATTTCATTAGGGTGCCTTTAAATTAGAACAAAGTTCATTTTGTTAGCCTTTAGCAGACTCTCTTAGGGCAGTTTGGTTTTGACTAGCAACAATGTATGGTCTCCCTTGCCAGGCCATTCAATTTCTCTTCAAATTAATTTAAATCTTCCCTTGTAATTTAAAATTTTTATTTATCATTGTCAATGTAACATCAATTATTTCTGGCTCTGCCCTCAATTTGGCTGCAAGAATCAGTCTCTTGATACTGTTTAAAAACTTGTTAGGAATTTTAGAAAGGGATACTGAGCAATCTAATGATAATTATTTTTGTCATTGTTAGTTTGAGTAATCATGTACTCTTTGTAAGAGTCTGATAATGGTGCTGTATTCTACAGGAATGTGAGTTGTATAAACTAAAACCATAAAATGTGACCTGGTTGAGAGTTTCTAAATAAATATAGGATATGAATTAACATATGTGGAAGCTCTACTTTGTAGGCAGGAAAGTTGATTTTCATATCTTTGTTTTGTATCTCATGAACATCAGAAACTCATTTATTTTCTTTAATTATTTTTTACCTAGATTGAATTTTCTTAGTAATTTTCTGTCTTTATCAGAAGTTCTAATGCCATAGTTCCATAACTATTTAGCAAGCAGTCTGATAATGGCAATACTCACTCTTAACTTCTCTTCAGACTCCATATTGCTAATGAACACAGTCCCTTTAGATGTGCCAGTCCTGTCAGTAACTTTTTTTGAATCTGGATATGACCATATGTGCTGACTTAATGAATTATGAGCAGTACTATTATATGCCTGCAGGCTAAAGTTTGCCTTCATTAAAAAAACTCAGACATATAACAAAAAAGAATCAATGGACTCATTTTTAGTGATAGCCATACTAAATAAAAGTTCAATTAGTTCATTCTTTGCTCTACAGAACCTATTTTTAATAAAAATAGTTGAAGCTAATGTATTCCGTTCCCATAGGAGACCACAGTCTGTCAGTAAATTCATTTCTCCCATGAACCCCACAAGTTTCCAGTGTTATAGGACACAGTCTCTGTGGTTAACTAGGTCACTCTTCTTGCTAAACATCTTTTTAGCCCTGAAGGATCCTCATTTAACTAATGAATTTATAAATTAATGATGTCATTCTTTCCTTTTGTAAAAGAAAATACTTAGATGGGAAGGAGAAAAAGTTAATAAAACAGGAATTGAAATTCTCTCTGTGTTATAAGGTGCAGGCTGATTTATCACTGCTCAAAATTTCTTACAAGGTTTTCAGTTCAAATAGTAGAAGCCCAAAAGAACCTCATCCTAAGAATTCAGGACCTATCCAAGCTGAATAATCATGCTCTTGTGGCAGTGCTACATAAGAAGAAAGAGTATTAAAATCTTTTTGGTGAAAGGATCAAATCTCAATTGTATCTCATCTCAGTTTTGTTACAGATCACCCAATATGCTTGGAAGGGGTAACCACATGAGAATTTAGTATTGTTTTTTCACTTCTCTCCTTTATTTTTCTAATTTGACAGAGGGATTTTCTGCTCGTTAGGTGTCTTTATAACCAATTCAGAGCAGAGAAGAGAAACTTCAGAACAGGAATGAGTGACAAGGGGAGGGGCAGGAGTTCACAGTCTCTGGATTTGGCCACCTTGTTCTAGAGTTTGGCGTGAATCCAGTGCAATTTACATTCTCTGTGCATATCTTCCCTTTATGCAGAAGTGCTGCAAACTCAGCAGTGTGCTTCTCTTGAATCGGTGTGTCGAGCTGAGTGTGACTATGGTATAGGCACACTGATAATTGTCTGTCTGAAAAGAAGTTAAAGCAAATATTGCAATTTTCATTCGAACACTTAAATGCTAGAGGACTATCATGAGTGCTTTACCATGAGACACCCTCGTTCAGAACTCTGAGGCAGATTTTTCTCCAAGATGAACTGCAGTCTGAAAATGAACTTGTTAAAAAACTGCCTACAATAATGACGTTATTTGGACTGAAGTTAATTCTTCATGTGGTCATTCATGCACCTCAGATACAGTAGGAAGGAAGGCTAGGGCTGTACATAAGGTATTTAAGACACAAAGACAGAAATAAATTGACAGGTTGAAGGCAAGGAAACCTCCAATAATATAACAGGAATATCTTATGAGAGCAACAGTCCTTGGTAGCTATTAATGTAGCCCTATAGCCCTGTAAATGTAGTGTTACCATCACTTTTAACAGGTGATGGGATCAGGAATGAGGCTTGCCAGGCTTTGTCTAAGGTTGCATTGGCCTATGTGTGGATTTGTTTCAACTTCTTTAGACATAAAAGCCATTTTATAATGACCAAGTGACTATTGTCTGATCAGTTTTATTTTTTATTATATAATTTTGAGGTACAACCATGTGTTTATATTTTTAGAAGAAAACTCTCTATGTAGAATGAAATATTCAGCACAGAGTTAAATACTTGTAGCTCTAGTATAATGTTGTAGTGCAGAATACAGGAATAGTATGATAGCAAATGCCTTGAAGCGAGGATGCAGAACACAGTATTGGTGAGTAAAACTTCAAGAGGATAGGTGAGACACATAGATGACACTAGAAACCACAGAGATGTAAACAATTCACCAAATGAAGAAACAGAGATTAGGGATGTTTTAATGATAACAAAGATAATGAAGAACAAGTATCTGGCATACTTTACACAGGCAATATCTGGTAAATGTAGATGCAACATGGAGGTGCAAACCAATGAAGAAAGAGAAAAAATAAGTATGAGATAAAGTGTTTTAAAACAGCTCTAAAGTATAAAAATTTCCTCTTTTTAAAAGAAGAGAGAGAAACTGTCAGCATTATGATCTGCTCTTCAAGAGACTTGGAAAACTGTCAGCTTTCTATAAGCCTTTCTGCCCATGTCCAGTCTGAAACCACATCCTTCAGATCCACTCAGAAACACTAAAAGTGTGAGTGTAAAAGTAGAAAAAGGGTATATATTAGGAAGAGTGCGTGTAACAATTGTAACTGTATTATTAGTCAGATTTCCTACAATATTATGCTATATTATTTCAGTAATAGTAAAATCTGGACTTAGACTATTAAGATTTCAGTGTTACTAACAATGTATCTTACTTAGCATTACATATTAGATGTGTTTCCTTTTTGTTTCAAATGAGGGATTTGAATGCTATTTTAGTAAGCAGTCTGAGTCAATGTTAGTACCTGGGATTAATTTTTAACAGTACGTTGAAATACTTGATAAATTAGCGGAATCTCTGATTTTTGAAAGTTGCTATTATGAGTGGTTAAAAATGAGATCTTTTTTAGAGTATTACAGACAGTTATTTGTCAGCATATGCCAAGTTTATGAAGGGAAACTGCAGGACAACGGTAACACATCACATGATATGATTTTCAGAATGCCTACACATTGTATTATCTCTTCTGCTCAATTAATTCAACAAGACTAAACATTTAATTACCCTGCTTTGAGCAACTGCATACTATACTAGTAATTGGGAACTCATTATCCTTAACATTAGCCCTAGTTCACTGTTACTTCTTCCTTTTCTCTCAAAAACAAACAATAAAGCAGGTAAGTTGATGCAATATCATAAGCAAATTATGCATTCTTGACAAAAGCATACAAAGAGCCAAACATCATGAGGAACAGAGCTAAAAACTAGCTTACCAGGAAGGATCGTTGTAGAAATATAAACCTGCTTGCAAACAAGCAAGGTCTTCACTGGCTGAAATTTTAAAACAGGAAACACAACCCAAAACAAGGTTCTTTAGGATTTTTTTAAGGATTAAAAGGAAATAGAATGATGTAGATAGGAAGACTGAGTTGTGACAGTGTTTGAAATGCTGCTTGCTTGAATATTTCACTCAGATAACATACTTCTGGAGAAAAATAGTCCTGAGACCTGCAGGGTTCAGATGTGTTCAGGATTCGATGTTCATGGAGTAAGGATACTGCTGCTGTCCATCACAAGATTTTTCTGGAAGACATATTGTTAAGTCTCAAAACAATCTTCAGAGGTAAATGGAGGAGTACCACCCACCTGAACCATGTGTATTAGGTGGTGACTACTGAGAAGCATCCTATAATGTTAATCTTTACTATTTACATTTTATTGTTTATCTTGATTAACATTTTCCTATATTAAGATTTCCTGCTGTTGTCTCCTTCTCACAGTTTCCTACTATAGGGAACATAATTTGATATAAATTGAAATAATTAAAATATGACTCATCAAAGGAACAAATTATTGGTAGATGTTTTGTTCTTAAGAAATAGTCTATATTTTGCTGAGGGGCTAAATTTCTTCTATTTGTTAGGTTTATATCTTGTTTCTAAAGTCTGTATCTTTAATTAATCTGTTTATGTTGCTGTGAACTGTTTTATCTGTGAGTGTGACATTCTTACTAAAATTAAGATTCCTTCATAATCACATAAATCATCACATGCTTCTTCATTTTAACACAGATTTAAGGATCCCAAATAGATTAACTGACTTGCACAAACAGCCTACAGTTTTCCTGTCAGCCACATGAAGGTGGACACCTCAGCCCTCAAGGTAAGAAAAAGTGAAGAATGCTGTGACTAATGGAATTTAATAGATTTAGATCTGACCTCAGTCTTTGTCTTCTCTGTCATCTTGTCTTCTCCTGGGTCCTCATGTCAGAGATGCTGCTCCCTGTTACATCTGTCACAGTGGGATCCTTGGCCCCTTCTTAGTGGCTGTCACTGAAAGGACACACAATCGAAAGTGTTGAGAAAGATTTAATCTCTCTGTTGCACAGCTCAGTGATTTAGTAGGTTCAGCAATGTGACATGCTGAATCAGCTCTGCCACTGATGTTAGGAGTCTCTGACTACTTGGTGATTATGTGTGGATTTGTTGAACAGGTTATGCTACATAAGAGGAAAATGGGGGTAGTCAAGTACAGTAGAAACCCTTACAAGTGAAGTGGTGTGAAAATCCCAAACAGCCTCTCTGCATTTTAATAAACTTTTTCAACAAACTGCATACAGTGATGCATCTAGAAAAACTTCCTTTCAGGTACTAAACCCTTTGGTTAGGGTTTAGAGTCTAGACACATCAAATAGTGTTTCTAGATAGTGTTAAATAATGAGGATGATTGTCTTCTCTGTTTGGACAGAAGCAAAAACAGAGAAGAAAGCATTCCGCCTCTTGCAGATTCTCTCAGCTGGAAGTAAAAACCAGCTAGGCTAATTATTTTGTAGATGCTTTACCTTTTACTACAATTTATGCAGTAAAAAAAGCACTTGGAAACAAAACTATTTGATTTTTGACTATGGGACCCTCTTCAAGGACTGAAGACTGCTAAGCAGGGATGAAATCCACCTGTCCAAATATGGCAAAAGCTTCCTTGCCAGCTGACTCACCAACCTGATGAGGAGAGTTTTAAACTAGAAATTAAAGTGAACAGAGATGTCAGCCTTCAGTCAAGTGAGAAAATAGTGAACCAGAGTGGTAAGCACAGGGTGCAGGTTGATGTGGATAACAGACTTAATCAACAAAACAGAGCAAGAAAGCGTGAATCCCAAATGTATTCACACAAATAAGGCAGAGCCAAGAGGACAGCACTATAGGAGAAGCATTCACACTTTTTCTGGGAAACTAGCATGAGTAAGTGCCCCTCTCAAGTCCCTGTGCCATAATGCATGCAGCATGGGGAACAAAAGGAGGAACTACAGATCTCCACACAGTTGCAGGGCTATGATCTTGTTAGCACCATAGATGTGGTGCTATAGCTCACACAACTGGAGTGCAGTGATGGGTGGGGACAGGCTTTTTAAGAATTACATGCTGGGGAAGGAAGGGGGAGTTTCCTTTTGTGTGAGAGAAATGGGAGTGCAATAAGATGTACCTAGGAACAGGAAAGGAGCCACATAAACAACACCAGTGCTGGTATTTTTTTGGTCAGTCTGAACACTTCCACCTTGCAGTGGTCAGAGAGATTACAGGGGTAGGAAAGTGCATCAAAAGGAGAATATTTGGGGTCAATGGTTGCCTTGCTTTTTCCACTTCCACCCACAGAAGGATCACATTTGTGCAGAGACAGCTCTATGATCTACTACAGGAAATTTCTCCATCTGGTTCAAGTCAGTATGCCAACAAAAAGGTAAATACACTATTCCTGATTTAGGATTAGTGTAGGGGAGGGAGCTGAGGGGGTTAACTCTATTCTTATTGGTGAATAAATCATAAAAACTCATAACATCACACCTTTCACACAACAAATACAACTGGCCATAGATGACTGATGTTATCTATATCTAGTCAAATTCCTTTTCAATGTTTTGCAATTATGTCACACAGATAAATGTCAAATTGAAGTATAATATTTAGAAATAACCTTTATATTTTAAAAGTAGGCACAAGATAATAGTGGTGGGTTGATTTTGGTGGGCTGCCAGACCCCGACCAGGCTTTCTATTTCTTCTCCTCCTCAACAGAGCAGGGCAAGAAAATAAGAAGGAAAAGCTCGTGGGTCAAGATAAAGCACTCAACGGTTACCATCACAGGAAAACCAGACTTGAATAGGGACTAGGGGAAAATTAATTTAAGTTACTGCCAATTAAAATAGATTTGTATTGTGAGAAACAAAAACTAAAACACCTCCACGCACACTTTCTCAGGCTCAACTTTCACTCCTTTCTCATCTCCTCTACCTCCTCCCTGTCCCTGAGCTGTGCAAGACTGATAGGGAAAGAGAGGTTATGGTCCATAACTGTTTTGAAAGGGTATTTTGCCTTTCCTTACCTGTTTTCCCAAAGCACTTCCATTCTGACTGAGAGGCTCAGCCGTGCCCTGCAGTGAGTTGATTGGAGCTCATCTGGAGCTGACTGTGTCCAGCCTGAAGCAGTCCCTGCCCCTCCTTACACAGCCCTCCTGCAGCCCCTGTGGCCAACACCTGCGTACAGATACAGAGTGCAATAACACAGCAGAATTAGGATAAATTGGGAGAAAATATTTCCTTATTATTATGAAACCATACCCACTAGTATGTTCTATATATAGAATAGATACTCAGAAAAATATGCTTGTACTCACACTAGATCTACACGATAATCACAAATCAGTCGCTGAGGGCCAAGACCTCAGAAATCAGGGGTGATTCCTACAGTGATTATGTTCTTCTCAAATCAGCTGGGCATATTCAACGATCAAAACATTGTGCAGTCTCTCTGCGCCACTTAAAAGAAATGGTGGTTAAAACTTTGTAGCAAAGGTAGTATCAAGATCTGCAGTCAGAACACATTCGCTGTGTAGACTTCAACTTGTGTTGGTCTCTGGAGATGCATATGATCACCAGCAAATTGAAGGTTGCAGGGTTTTTAATTGCTTGTTGTCGGTACATAGAGGTTGTGTTTCATATCGTGAATTTTAAGTTGTCCATCCTTCCCTTGTTTCCTAATTATATGCATATGAACGAGAAAGGTACAGAGTCAAATCAAGTTCTGAAGTTGCAGTAACACCTCTTGAAGTGCATGTCATAAATTTATTTATGTTTTAGGGTTTTTCTGAATAGAATAGTAGAAAGAGGATCCTGCCTGTTATCTTACAGGTTCAGCTCAGATTTCCTTTGGCATGTGTTCAGTGTAGTGTTTTCTGATATAAATAAATTAAGCCTTAATAATAAGACAAATCCAAAACTAGTGAACTTTTTAATCTGTGAATCTAAAAATGGGGAAATTTACTGCTCATGCACTGGAAATGGAGTGGCATACTAAAACAAAAGGAACTTTATTTGAATAATTAAAAAACAACAAATGTGATACAAATGAAAGCAATAATTAAAACGAAATCTTCAGAGGCAGACTGCATTACACAGATGTGTAGAAATAAACATCAATCTCTGTGCTGCACCTATCTTTCCTGTAGTTCAAAGTTCAGATCTATTGAATCTCCATGCAAGCAGGTTTGTCTTACCACTAAAGAAGGCTTCCTAACCTCTGAGAACAAAAAAATAAAAATTGCAAATGTAAAATCCTGTCCCCAGTAAAGTCAAATCACAACTCAGAAAACTGTAGTTTGGAAACAGTATTTCAAATAAAGTATCCAGTGTTTTTTATGCTAGTGTCTTCTTTTTCAAGTAACACTGGTGAACCCTCTGGAGACATCTAAAGGATGAAGATTCTTAAGAAGAGTCACTCATATAAAACTTAAAATGTAACTAACATGTTAATTACATAACTTCTAAATCTTTTTATTTTCTTTGAGCCTGAAAAATTATAGGAGATTGAAATTAGATGTAAGATTAGGAATCAAAATTGCTTATTTCTTGGAAAGCTCTGGTCAAATTCTTATAAAATTACATTCCCAGAACATGCTAGTGCAGAAGAATTATAAACCACAAAAAATAAATAACAAAAAATAAATCTATTAAATTTGGCTAAATAAGGGTAACAAGGCTTATCACTTAATCACATGTCAAAATTGAATGCAAAATCCTGTTTGACTAGTTTAAAAGCTGGTTGAGTGATACAGAAATGTTCTCCCAAGAAATAGTTTGATAAAAATTTTGTTGACAGGATCAGGACTAATGTACATCTGCTTCATCAAAAATAGAGAGTATATATGGCATAAAGGAAAAAAAAAAAACCCAACATATAGTAATTTGCAGGATCATAACCTAAAAGCTCTGTGAAAGCCTAAATGGAGTTTTGTCCGTAAACATTTTATTTTCAGCAAAAGCTGTTATTTCCATTGTTCTACAGGTTCTACTAGACCAAGGCAACAGGCTGGCTCCAAGTAGTAGACCTTTCATTATTTCAAAAATATTAAAAAGAAATTCAAGTCTGTCATTGACAATAACATTTGCAGTCTCTTTCACTCTTCGTTTTCTATTGCAAGTGCAATATTAGGAATATAGAAATGGCCATCTTCAAAATCAGTTTATGGGAAATTATTGTTTCATTGAGAATGATATTGCAATAATCTAAATTGTTGTCATTGAAACTCATTCTATTACTCTAGATCAAAATGGAAACTTCACAAAGGAGTCTTTTAGGATAGATGATGACTTTCTACACTTTTAGCATACGATAGTCCTTCATAATTATTAGCTTTTAAATTCACCTGGTAAATCTGTTGTTTTTTCTGATTTCAATACATTTTTCCTTCTTGTTGAAGAAAAATAAGTAGAATCTCTTCGATCTATTCACTGCATTTATTTTTATAATACTGTTCATAATACACAAGAGTCATAAGCTTTTCTTGCTGTGAAAATTATCCTTAATTCATAGACAAGCTCCAAATTGCCCAAATATAGTAGTTACAAAAATTGTAAATAACATCAGCAATGAAAAAACTGTTTCAACACAAATAAAAAAAAAAAAGATATTCTGTTTGTGTGTGTATGTTCCAGTAGATTATTTGACCCATTCCCCTTAAAACCAGTCCTCCAATTGGAATGTTACTTGCCGATAGAAATTTTGAAAATTGGCATTAAAGCACTGTGTTTAAGCAATTATGACAATGCAAGAGAAAAAGGAAGTATCAGTCAAATGTTCACATGTTCCAGTATGCACTCAACACCATCTGTTATTCAAATAAAATTGTCATGTGATTTTCTTTATGGAAAGGACAATATATATTAGTAGTAGTATCTGAGAAATGACTTATAGATCCAAACCTATAGGCTTTTAAAGTTAACATTTTTTTTCTTACCTAAAACAGCATGTATATTAATTGTTGAATGTTTAATTATTGGTTTCTAAAGAAGAGAGGATAAGGGAAAAGAAAGACTATAGTGAGACACATAGTTTAAAGTATTTACAACGTTTTTATTTCAGAGATATTTTACTTCAGTGAAACAGTCAGTGGAGATAAACGAAAATTCATTCACTATGAAGAATAAGGTATCTGATTTTACATCAAATACTGTGTATTCCTTGTGAAATATGACTGATTGTGCATAGAAATATTGGTCAGCATGCTAGAGTGTTGTATTTCTCAAAAATATAGCTCAGAGGCAAATCAACAATACTACTATTTGATTTGTTGCCTGCCTAGACATGCAGTTAGAAACTGAATTACTTCATATACAATATTTTTATTTGCCCTTTCTGTAACTTCGGGAGTTTTACCAAAAAATCTGCCTAACATGTATAATTTTCTACCTGATTTTTCTTCAGACTAGAAATAATCATCCAATTTTATGTGAGAAGTAAACTACTATATATATTTGTCTTTACTGTTAGTTCTCTACTAAAAGCCCTATTTTATTAATAGCTCATAAGAGTTTTCTGAAAAAAGAATCATTAACCTGTTTCTAAGAGTCAACAGACTAAGATAATTTCATAATTATATGTACATTGAAAACTGTACTTCTATTTAAAATATATTTGTATTGTTTCTCTTATTCCTTTTTTCTTTGACTAGCTATGCAGAAAACTTACCTTACATATACATTTTGTCATCTACTGTCCCTCCTTTACTTTTGCAGTACAAATATATCTATATTACCTCTATACATACACACATATATAGCTTGCTTCCAATGCACATTTCTCTCTTGACAAGACAAGTATAAATAATTTATAGACAATTTATTGCAAGGTAGAAATATGCTGATACAAAGCAGAGAGAACCACCTTCTATTTAGGGAAAAGCAATATAGTACCCAGAGTTGTAATAAACTGCATATTTTGTTAGGAAAGATATTTTATTGATTTATTTTCCACTTGTGCATTACAGGTTTTCTATAATTCAAGTACTGATTTTTTTAAAAATATCATAGCTTAAGTTACCAGAAGAGGAAAATAATTTTCCCCGCTCATATCTTTGGTGTGAGCTGTCCTTAAATGTGAGCAAAATGGCTGTACTTCACTGTGTAATAATCCACCATTCATGCTGAGCTAGCAAAGAGAAATAAGGTATCTCTTCAGACACCAGTCTGCTGGATGGCCTTCTCAAAAGGGAAAAAAAATCACCTCATCTCAAAATCACCTGCTTGAGACTGACCTCCACATGCTAAATCCCTCTGCAGGTACATCTTAACAGCCATTTATCTCTGACACACCCCTGGTGCTGACTTTCCCTGAGGGCAGAGAGAAACAGTAATATAGGATGTTATTCCCTCAGTAATTAAAAATACCCTTGGCAGACTGGTTCAGCTTTCTTCTTCAGACACCCTTGGGCATGATGACCTGCTCCTGACCTCAGCAATTTCTACCCCTGGAGGTATCTGAGTCAATGTCTGTATATACACCTGAGAAATAGTCCTTTGTTGATGACTTGTTATGATGGAGTTGTCAATAGCATTTCTCACCTCTTGAAAGATATCCTCTGTCCATTTTGGTTAATAAAATGTGTTAAAAATAACTATGAGTAGTCAAACTACTACTTTTTATCTGTGAAATGACAGCGAAGAAATATGGCAAATGTGCAATCTGACACATCAAGTATTCTGAGAACAAAAAAATAATAAAATTCCATAGCTAAGATGGGTTTAAAGATACCAAGACGGTTAAAGATGTTACTACCCTATATAAGATTAATATTTTTATAGAAACAGTTGATTTTGCTGAAACTGTATGATTTCCATGCAGATTTTAAAGTGTATTAGATCCACTATCTCTGTAACATTTTACTGACTTTACTCAAATTATCATTCAGAAATAAGGCAAACTAGTAATGGAATAATACTTTTTTCCAGTGTTTAACTGAAAAGAAATAAAACAGACATGGAATGGAAGTTATATTATTTTAGCAGGCATTAAAAAAACATTTACAAAGAAACATCTTTGGAAAATAAAATGTAATCATTTAATTGCTGATTGGTGAAACTTAGGTCAAAGATAAATTACAATAGATGAGAAGTAATTCTAGAGATAAGATGATTATGTTCCAATTGGACTAATATTCTGCCTTGCAGGTGAATGTATTGTAGAGCTAAAAGACTATTCTGTTACTTAAAACCTAAATTCTATTATCACTAAAGTAAGAAGCCCTGAGGTTCCAGTGCATTTCTGTTGATTACACATAGTCCAGCAGTCACAAAGCATTCAGAAAGGGCAAATACTATTTTTAAATTCTTCTTTCTGATCCAACATATTTTAGGGTCTTGGCATTTATTACTAATACAGCACCTGAAACATCAGTCTACAGGGGGTAACTGGCTGGAACTCTTCTGGCTGACTCTTCAACATCTTCATTAATGACTTGGATGCAGGACTGAAAGGGACACTAAGCAAGTTTGCAGATGATACCAAAGTGGGAGAAGCAGTTGACTTCCTCAAAGGAGAGACTTTGATAAAATTAGAGACTTGGGCAATCACCAACCATATGAAGTTCAACAAGGGAAGGTGCTGGATTCTGCACCTCAGATGGGGCAACCCCGGCTGTACGTATAGACTGGGGAATGAGATGCTGGAAAGCAGTGCCATGGAAAGGGTTCTGGTCGATGACAAGTTGGATATGAGCCAGCAGTGCCCTGGCAGCCAGGAGGGCCAACGGTGTCCGGGGGGGCATCGGCAAAACATCGCCAGCCAGTTGAGGGAGAGGATTGTTTGTCCAGCTCTGCTTTGCACTGTGGCAGCCTCACCTTGAATATTGTGTGCAGTTTTGGGTGCCACAATATTGGAAAGATATTAAGCTCTTAGAGAGTGTCCAAAGGAGGGAAACAAAGATTGTGAAGGGCCTTGAGGGAAAGTCGTATGAGGAGTGGCTGAGGTCACTTCGTCTGTTCAGCCTGGAGGGGACTGAGGGGAGACCTCATTGCAGTCTACAACTTCCTCTTGAGGAAAAGAGGATGAACAGGCACTGATATGTATAAGCTTGGGCAGTACAGTCAAGAGATCTGTGTACTCCTCTGACAAGTCTATTTCCGATTAATACAAGTCAATGTCAGGAATTACAACTTTACATGTTTTCAACTAAGTTGGAATCACGCATTAGTATTTGTAAGGATTTCAGATGTACACCACATAGACACAGATGGCCACTGAAAAATGAGGGTTAAAATAGTGAGTTAATGCATCACATTTTCAAAACCAAGTTAGGTCTTCAGGGTAAAGGTAGAATCTTCAAAGTGTGAGTAAAATCCAGTTTATGAGAGCTAATGTTATGGGAAATGCAGATCTAAATGCAGATGTGAAGCAAAATAGGTAAGCACATGTAGATGCTCCCGATCTTGCATGAATATTCTGTTTCTTTGGACTTTTTGCAAAAATCTATCAGTCTTCAGTTTCATTCAGCCTCACTTTTGTCATTTTTCTGCTGCTTCTCTACATAGCTTCCTCTTTGCATCTCTGAGCAAGCTATTTCCTGTCTGTCTGGCCATCCAGACTGCCTGCTCACTACAGTACTTTCAAGTATAATTTCTTTTGTGAAGACTGCAAGAAGAATAAATTCAGATAGCCATAGCACCCACCAAGGAGAAGGTGCTTACACCTGTAAGGAGGAACAGTCATTGTTTCTGGCACACCATTAAACAGAAAATAGCAATGACTAATGCTGCCTTTTGTGAACATAAGGAGACTTGCAGGAATGTCATATTGAACACTTTCATCCTCTGACAGTGATGTATCACTAATAAAAGAGTCCCTGTTGTGAGAGAACTTCCTTCGAGAATGCTGCCAAAAGGTCGTTCCCGCTCAGCTAACGTGCCTGTGGATCTGTATCCACTGCTGGTGTTCTTAAGTTTCAAACCCACAGAGGGAACTTCTTGGTCTGTTTTAAACTGCTGTCTCAGTTTCATCATTAAAGAAACTTGTTCCTCATTCCCTGCCAGCTGCTGCCATCATTTAGCTAGACCTTTGCCCATAACAAGCTGTAGAAGAATGGAAGGGAGCATGGTAAGACATGGACCTGATTGATTTTAAATTGGCACATGCTGTTATCTAGTAACTGAGCGGTCTGTTAAGGGTGATGTTGTGCTCTGCGGGACAGAAAACTATGATGAAAAAGACAAAGTAGCAGAAATTAGATCAGCAGGAAAATAAACAGGTATTTCTCTCAAGAGTCAGATATCGACTTTTACTTGCTTAAAATCTTCCCATGTGTATCACTGGAGTACACACATTCACACATACACACAACTCCTGTGTATTCTAGTTTCAAGGCTATAGAACACATCAAAGTCAAGATGCACAAACTATTTTTTTCCTTTGTCTGAAAACTTAGGCTTCAGCAAGACAATACAAAACCACCTAACATTAAACAGTTATTCCCTGTGTATTTCTTAGCCAGTGACTGCATTTCTTCAGGTATTGTATAAATAAAAACATGCGTGGAATGAGAACATTTGGCTTCTAGACTGAGCCAGGTGATTTAATTTGTAGATAATGTATGTTGGGGTAGATTACTGAACAAGAAAAAAGTACAAAAAGGACAAAGACTAGCTGAAGACGTCATTTCACTTGCTGAGATGAAAATGCTGTATATTGTACAGGTTTTTTATGTTTTGATTTGTACTGAAAAGTGGTGGTACTGTGTTATTTTACTACTAAACAAAAGGTTCAGTGTTGGATTTTATATAAAACTTACTCAGGTCTTCCTAAAAATTGCCTATTCAAATTTTGAGGACAGCAAAAACCTTTTTAATATTTAAAAAAAAGGAGTAAGTTTGCAAATTTGAACAAACTGAAGGTTGAAAACAGAACCCCTGTGCTGCCTGAACATTTTTTTTCTAATATTACATATGAATTAAAAAATTTGTTGACTTTTTCAGAGTTCAATTTATTATGATTCTTTTCATAAATAACATCCCTAAAAAGTAGGTTATAATAAAGCCAACAATTTACATTTATTATATTTAATGTCTGTGAGCATAGAAAATACATTTAAAAACAAGAGTATGGCTAATTCTGAAGTACTTACCCTTGTGTTTTTACAGAAAATTAATGCCATCAATTGACCTTCAGGATTTCCATGCATATAGTTTACTCTCTAAGTAATATGCATATAAAAATGTTCTGTTGCTTTTATTGATGTGAAAGAAATTGGTCCTGTATGTTGAAAAGTTTTATTAGTGGACAGCTAAGAGAATAGTAGCTTCATTTTAGAGTGCTTGTATCTACACATTAGTTTGGGAAGCATCCCCACAGTACTGCATTTCCAGAAAATCCAGTGCTGAGGAAATAAAGTAGTAGATGAGACAATCTGTATTATTCCATAAGAGAATAATACATTCCTTTAAAAATTATTATTATGACACTGTTATACTGAGACACCATAACAAATCAGAGCTAAGGTGAAGTCAGTCTTAATTGTACGTTTCTTAAAATATTGGGGTTTTCCTTAAAATTCAAATAATTAATTTCTTAGATTTAAAGATTCCTCTTCCAGTTATTGCAACTTGTATGGAAATGTTTTGACACTGAGGTATTAAGTTCTGCTTGTATCATCAACTCCATTTTGAAACCATTTTGTTTTGCTCTGTTGTATGCAGTATTTTGTTCTGAAACTTAACTACAATAATCAATACTTTAATGAATTCAGTAATGTTTATGTGAATAGTTGAGCTGGGCATATAACTCATACTGAAGACTTTTTTTTAGTTTATTTTAGTTTAGTTTACATAGCAGTTTATATGATAATTGTCCAATCTCATATAAGGAGCTCAGAAATTTAATAGCGTCATTAATGGAAAAGGCTAAAAAGCCCAACATATGAAGCACTTCTGTAAGAACCATGTTTTAAGATGTCAGTGTGTCAGTATTTTCAGGTTATATGGGGATTAATTATGCTCAGGTGAAAGATCATATATGGATGCTTTATGTGTATGACACTTCGTTCCTTTGGAGGGAGGAACCTTAGTTGTTCAGTGCATAACTTGAAAGTGGTACTTCTCTGCTAAGTTGCAATCAACACCTAAATTCAAAATTTAACTAAAACTGGAAACTTTTGAGGAAGAAAGATCATAATTTTATCTCTGTCATTGCTGTGGAAATATGAAAAACTATAATGTGCACTTGTATACTCAGGGTTTTGTTGAAATGGATTTTAGGGACAATGGAATAAGCAAGTATGCAAGTGTGGGGGGGTTGCACATACACACATTTGTGTGGCTCTGTAATCCCTAAAAAATTATTTTCCTTGGCATAAGCCAAAAATTTTAAACAGATTAAATTTATATAGATAATGATACAAGCCAGTATCATCTGCTTCATCACTAGCGATTCAGAAAAACAGAGTGATATAAAAAAACAAAGCTGAGTGATTTTCATAGATAGCAAATTTTTATTCTGAGACCTTAGTTTAGAGAAGGATGTAACACTTTGTTCAAGAATACTACTAATTATCTTTCTGAAAAATCTTCATTATGTGAAAATAGAGTAAATAAATTGTAGTTAACAAGTCTTGCGTAACCTGAAAATTTTAAAAAGAATGCTAAAAATGTTTACACAATTAAGTTAAGACAAAGGTGGTGGGAAATTTGCCATACATAAACAAAGATAAGTAATCTACTGTTCAGAATTTGTGTGTTTTTTTAGTAGAATGAGGTGTATTTTCTGCATATGTATTTCCTTGCAAATGCCAAAAATTTTTGAGTAACTATCTTGCAAAACATCATTAGGTATTATAAACCCTGCAGGGTTTTTGGGGCTGGATTGAAATCCGTTGCAGGTATGCAAATTTCTGGCTCCATTATTCAAAGAATAAGTCTAAGCTGGGTTGTACTTAATCTTTAAGATATTTCATAAACACATGCTTTATCATAATAATAATAACAACAATAATAATTTGCTTTAAAATGGTGAGCTTGTTTTATCACTTCTTAAAATGCAATGTATCCTATGTACTACTAGAAACTTACTCTATATATTTAAGAGAAACGTTTTCGGTTCTTGTAAGCTTAGAATTAGACCAAGCAGCTTTGTTTGGTTTGTGCTTTTATGTAAGTTACACTCTCCTTCTGCTCAACCTGCTGCTCTGCTCTTGAGAGCCAGCAGGGCATTCAAACAACGCGAACCATGTGCACTGCACACCTCAATACCAAACACTGGTCAGCAGACATTTTGAAGGAGAAGAGACTTGCTTCTGACAGTTTCTGTGACCTACTAACATTTTATTTAACTTTTATTTCTGGGTAATTTTTCCAGGTAAAGCAAGAAAAATATTTTGAAAATTGCAGATTTTGAGGTGGAAAGCTCTGTCCTTCTGACTGTTTCCCCCTTGTTTTGTATTTACCTTGTGTCTTTATTGGAACAAAAGGAGCATGGAGGGCAGTAGCTTTTGAGGAAGCATAGACTTTACCTGCTTTTTCAGAGCTTGTTTAAAGGGCATAGCCAGCAGTGCTGGGAATGGTTTCAAAGGAAGCAGTTAGCTGGGAAAGGGCATGGGGTGAATAGAATAGGTCTCCACCATTACCTTGTCCATCCTTGTTTTACGTACATGGAAATGAGAAAAAAAGTGATCTCCTAAAGCTTGAGTCATCCCAAGCAATTTCAGACAAAAGAAGGTGCAATTCAGACATACAGAGATATGATTTTGATTAATTTAACCAATACAACATGAAAAGTATGCTATAAAAGTATATATTTCTCAAGTATCTTTCATAATGTTTTAGCATATACTAACTCTATTTTGATTTCTGAAGGTTCTCATTAACTCTGCATTATTTTATCATTAGTTTTGTCTTAGGACTCAGAATTTTGCATTTGCAAAACTCTTTTCATCCAAATACCATAATATAATGTATTATATATCATAATATAAAGTGTCAATCGCTGGTAAATCAAACCAAGCCTTAATGACAGCCACAAACTTCAAGGCTCCTTCTTCTAGATCTGTTTGAAAGATAGGATGGATTTTCCACTGTGTAAATGCAAACTAACATGCTGTATCTAGGGATGTGAAGAGTCTTCAGAGTTGTCCTGAGAGCACCATGAGATTTTTCCTCACCTTTCCCTTCTCTCCTAGACTAAGGGCTTTCAGATACAACCATAGCAATGTGCTGAACCCAGACTGGCAGGTATAGTTGATTTTTTTTTTCCCAAGGAGCAATGTGTGTCTTTGATAAGTTGATTAGTAAACCTGGGGAATTTTTAGGAAACCTTCTGTTTTTTAGACATCTGTGGACTCATTTCACTTGTAATTTCTCATGTAATTTCATTTTTATATATACTCTAAAAAAACCTAGTGCCCAATCCATTTGCCTGCCTTTAAGAGTACCTCAGTGATTTATTCTTGAGTTAAAACCTTCCCTTGGAATTGTAAAGGATCATAAACATAATTCAATTCCGAAAAAATATCCATTTTATCACCTTGTGTGAGCCAGGGGTAAAATTCACAAGAAATATATAGAGATAACTGGATTATAACTCAAAATAAAACATATTTCTCAATACTATTTTCCTCAAATTTCTACTGCACATAGATAGATATCTGAGCATTAAAGAGTCTACCAAACTAACAAAATCTATTTAGAAACTGATCTGGTTAAATTGGTAGAAACCTTACAAGTAGCTGTAAGTGAAGTGATTTTGAATTTATGTAGAATTAAATCAATTTCAACCACAGTTAAATTGTTCAGGTGGAACAAGGAAATTACCAAATTATTCTGATCCATGGATTAGTGCACCAACAGCAGTGGTTTCTACTGTTTTCATATGATAAATATAAAATACCTTTACTAAAGTTTAGGAGTTATTTTGATAATGTCTATGCTATAAATTGTTTAAATGTTATCCTTTAACATGGAAGAGACAAAATACAGGTCCCTAGTTTGGCTTCACATTTTCATTAAATATACGCACCTGTATAAAATTACTTGCTCCAATATTTTAGTCCTACTTTGGACAAATGCAAAGCAGGTCAAGGCACTGGAAAAATAGGCTGCTAATATGTTGGAAGCCTGAAGATAAAAACCAAAGTGGTGACCTTGTTCTCTTTGTCACAGTAACAAAATATTTGACCTGGCTATTTTGGGTTCTCATGGAATAAAAAGATTTTGGATTCCTTGAACATGTAGTGAACAAACATTAAATAAAAGAAAATCAATACAGACATCATAATCTCTGAGGGACTAAGGAAAAATTATGAAAATTTTGTTACGTCTTGAATGTATAAAGAATGAGTCCTTGATGTACTATCTGAAATAAATCACACATTTTGTTCACTTGGAAACTACAAGTAAAGCTTCTGGTTCAAGCATAATTGAAAGTATTTCTCCTTTCAAAATAAAGCCAACATTATAGCCAGCACCACATATTCAGGATAATAGTCTTATGCTTCAAGCATCTAAGAAGGAAGAAAAGGAAATATACTGCAAACTGTCCAGGGACTTAAATTGACATATAAGAAGAACGATAGCACTTGACCTTCCACTTTCTATAAGGGAAAGACAATGATTTTGTAAATTGATGAGACTGTTGAGAAGTGTTACCTCATCACTGTCAAAACATGTTTTCCAGTCCTGGATATGCCAAACACGCAGGAAATTCTTAAGCAAGTAAAGTAGCCCTTTTTCTCCAGGTTTGTGGACAGGTTGAAATGGAAAATCTTCAGACTCATATTTCCCAACAATTTTTTTTTCCTTCATTTCACCATTAGATGTGCCATCTGCCAGAGATTTATTTCAATTTTCATGGAAATCAGATTTCACTCCTTGGGTAATCTGAGAAATAGTTATCTGTTTCAGATACATGAAATCAAAAGCCAGCATGGGTAACAGTTCTTTTCAGTCAACTCCAAAACTTACAGGAATAAAAGACATAATGTAGGTATACAAACCAAACATATTTATCTATTAACCTGGTCAAATTTCAGACCATAAAAAAAGAAGTGAGTAGTTAAACCGATTAATTTTACTGTAGGCACAGCTCTGAGACACACGTCAAATTTCAGCTCAAGTCCTCCGTATTAGGAATGTTCTAATTTTTTCAGTGTGATCACACAGTCATATGGGTTTTCATACTCCTGTCCTGTTAACCACCTTTTTTCTGCATCAGAAGATAAATACCACAAAACTAAGGAAGTCAGGCAAATAGAGGAAAGAAGAAAGGTTTCTCCCAATTTAAAAGTAGCAACCCATGAATGCAGCTGGTCAGAAAAGCTCAGCTCGAGTACTCTGTAATGCCTTCTGGGGTTTCATACCGATCTCACTTGACTATAGCATCAGCGCTGTAGTATTCCTCTTTTAGCAAGTGTAGGTCATTAGGCAATATGAATGACTGTGTACACTGTATCGAGTGCCTGTGCCCAGGTGTTGGCAGTGGAAGGAGCTACACAGGTGGTCTCTATGAGAAGAGAAAAAAGGCTGGACATGACCAGACCAGATCATCAAGTCCACCTGTTGATCCACTACCACCGTGGTTACTAGACCATGGCACCAAGTGCCACATCCAGTCTCATCTTTAAAACCTCCAGGGACAGAGAATCCACCACCTCCCTGGGCAGCCCATTCCAATGTCTGATTACCCTCTCTGTAAAGAATTTCCTCCTAATATCCAACCTCAACCTCCCCGGCAGAAGAAGCAACACTGAACTGAAGGCACAAAATATTGCCAGGTTTTGGAAGGGAGATTTGATTATATAGCATGTGCAAACCAGAATTTTAAAATAAGATAAAGAGAGATTAAAAAAAAAATAGATTTAATCTTGTATTGATTCCTACTCAGATCTACTTGTTGAAAGAGGCAGGTATGCAATATTGTTTTGGTCAAACACTGCTTTCAATAACAAAACAATTTCAATTCCTCATTTTACTCAGACATTTTTTTTACTTCATTTCACAGTGTGTTTACAAACATTTCTAACATATATTAAAATGCTAGGTGCTATGTGCCTTTTTCCTGGCTTCCCAAAGAACAGTGTACTTACTCAAGTATGCTCAATCTTAACAATATACTAACATGATAGGGTATCTTATATAGTTCTTTATATTTTTAATACAAGATTTATGCATGTGATTTCAAGCTAAAGAAATGAAGTAATATTCCAACCTCACTAAATTTCTGTTCCTATAAATATGGTATGAGGACTACTTAGATTTTCCATTATGTAGAAATGTTGGAAATAAGACTAATACTTATATCTGTAACAGAGCTGATAGCAAGTTTCAGTGGATCATTTCTAAATCCCACAAAAATCTATTTTAAACCTTCACTCGAGGTCAAGTTTGACATCCTGACTCTAGTTTTCACTGAGTCTTACCATATGCAAACTTCCTTTGGCATCGTTTGAGGCTTCTGTTCCAAATGAGAAAAAGGAAATTATTTCAAGAACTCCTTGCCAGATTTCTCTATATTGCAAGTGAAAAGGAGGATTTCCCTTTGTTGCCTGCAGTGTGATTTTTGAACTGTATGATTGAGTGGCTCCATTGAAGTAAAAGGAAATATTTCAGATAAGCAGAGAATCACTACATTCTTGTCTTCAGGCAACACAACTTATATTTCTTACATAGAAAACCTCCATTTCGGTTGTCAGTGAAAGCAGGTACATTCAAATCTAGAAGCACAGGCAACATTTAGGGATCTCCGCTTCAGTCCTCTCAAGGGTGATGATTCAGTTTGTGTTTCCCACATTTTACTTTTTTCTCTGCAGAACATTCTTGGAAATATTTTGTATCTGCAAATCACAAAACCTTATTTAAGGTCTCTTGTTGATGCCATGTGCATTGACTCTGAGATTTCTCTAAGAAAAAATGAAGAGTTATTCCTGTCATCATTTCAGTCATCATTTCAGTTGTAGAGAATACTTTGATATCATTTTTATAGCCAAACACAAGAAGCAAAAATAGCCCTAAGACTTGCTGGTCTTCACAGTCTCACATCCGTCATATGTGCAAAAGCTAATGTACATATGAAGGAATGCTTCTTCCAATTTAGCATGAACAATAGAATGAGGAAAATTTTATCATCCTCATACAATAGCAGAATGGGCATTCTCCCCAGAAGAATGAGACAAACTTCCATTTTCTTACAGTGAAAATATTTAGCTGTATGTCACAGGGCTCCCCTGGGCTTGCAAACAGATCTTCTAAATTCTTATTTTAGATATTCTTTTGAGTTCCTGGACTCCTATTTTGAATTATAAGAACAGGTAGTTCATAAAGAAACCCTTGTGACATGTGTACCTCTGTACACAAAATACAGATTTTTCATATCTTTATATTTGAAAATATTTCTGCATGGATCAGTGTAACACTATTAAAATAATAATTTCAAAATACTTTACAGTGTTAAGAAATTTATTTCTATTCCTTCCTCTCAGCATCATTTACTGCATCATTATTTCTGAGCAAAAGGAAATGCCAATAGCTTTACACATTCTTTTGTGGAATCACAGATTCTCATATTCACAAGAGTCTTTAAATCTTCAACACAATATATTTTATGTATGTGATCAAGCCCATGGTCTTTTCTATCACTGTAGTTATTTATGTTTTAAACTGTGTGTTCCAAAAGATGTCATGGCCTTTTACCAAACACCTTTATTCTTGGAGTATAAAGCTGTTTCTTTTAATTAAGCAAAATTCTCATATTTATCAAATTCATTATCAAACATCAGTTGTGTGTGAGATCATTTGAATTTGCCCATTACTCTGCTTCCTTTTTGAGCCAGAAATCTCTCTCTTTATGGCAGGAGAAAAACTTCCAGGATCTAAAAACTTGCAGTACTTCCCAGAATACTGGAACTAATATACTGTGGATCCTCACCCATGCAGTTTTTCTACATCCTCCTAGAGGTCCATTGTTATTTTTACTCCCTAAAGGCCTTATGTCCCTCTGTATACTTATTGGGTGTTGAATGTTTTTGTGATTTTACTATCTAGCCAGCATTTCAGTCTGATTGGCCAAGAGGTAAACCAGAAGAGACAGCTACTGCATCCTTTTCTGCCATGATGACACTGATTTGGCTTCCACTTTATTTCTTATATTTTGAATACTTCTCAACATTTTGAGATCACTGTTACTCTGTCAGATTTATCTGATTGGTCAAAGAGTTCCTTAATTATGAGGAAAGGAACAGAAGATTGCCACAGACATAATACAGAAACTTAAGTGCTATTTTTCATATTCAGGAAAGAATCAACATGAGGAGGTCCTCATTCAGATTGAAAGGGATGCCAGGAAATCTCTGGTCCAACTCCTTTCTTGAAGTTCTCAGGTCAGACCAAGTGGAGCAGGGCTGTATCCAGTCTGGCCTAGTAAACCTCCAAGGATGGAGATGATTATATAACCTCCCTGGGCAGCCTGATTGTTCTCTTGGTGAGTTTTTGACAGCAGGTTTCCACCCATCACCTCCAAGATATCTTTTCTCCAGGCTAAAAAATTCCAGCTCATTTTGTGTCTTTCCACTTTCCTTTCCACAGGGAAAGTGCTCCCGTCCCTGACAATGATGAAGGCCTTCTGCTGAGCTTATTCCAATTTATTGATATTTGTCTTGTGTTGGGGGGTCACAAATTGGACACAGTGACCTGATGCAGTCTGAAAAGTGCTGAATAGAGGGAAATAATCCTTCCTTTGATCTTCTGGCTATGGTTTGAACACAGTGTTAATGCAGGAATCAAATCATGTAGATATTGAGAGGCTTTGATGTCCGAGGCAATAGTGAAGTTGGGAGGAAAGGGCATTGCAACACGGTATCCTGCCTGTGGGACTGCTGTGTTGGGTTACCTCTTGCACAAGGCACTGTAGACATGGATTGCATTGTGCCCTTCCTGTCATTGTGGCTTTTGTCTCCACAAGAACACAAGAACATTAGTGCAGATTCAAAAAAGGGTCTAAGTGCCTCAAACAAAAACATATAGAATTTAGCGTTCAGAGACACTCTTTGAGATTATTCTAATTTACTAGATGTTTCCCTTTTTTAATCCAGAGGTTTCCTATTCATCAATACTTTAATTATGTCCATGGTATCACTCAGTAAAACATCCTCTATTCTCTGAATACAAATTAGAGTACACTATGGGGTTAGCTTAGGTCTGTATCCATACAGTGACTCTATAGAGCTACGATGTACAAAATATTTTGTAGGTTTTGTGTCTGAAGGACTGTGAAGGCTGTGAGTAATATTTTCATAGCAGGTGACCATAAAGTGCATAACCCAGAGAGTCACGATGGATGTTAAGAATACAATACCTACTTGGATAGTTGTGGGGAATTGCTTAATATGGTCAGGAAAAATAACATGGTTCTATCTTGTCCTTAAATATTTATTGGAAAAGGTGTCTAGTGTGAATTGCCATCCAAAATGTTTCTGGAGTTGTCTCTTCCAGTTAACGCGAGACGAAACTTTGCCAGGAAGTATGGAAAGAGCCTTGGATGTCCTTCCTGGCTGTTCTCCAACTGTGGTACAGATGTTGTTTAAAGCTCTCAATATGCATAGGGATTACCCTTCTCTGAGTGGCCCAGTGCACTGATTTAGTTCAACAGTGACGGAGAGTTTGTAATGATCATCCCTGTAAACCTCCAAATTAGGAAGCAGCTGTAGGACTGAAAATCATTCGAATTCACAGAAAAAACCACAGATGTTTCTGACACCTGGTCTTTTTCAGGAATTTATGCTAATGTTTAGGTCTGATGTTTAAAGACGATCCCTACAGCTTTTGGAAGTGTTTGCCTTATTGCAAGTTTTTCGCTGTGTATTCAGGAATATGAAATTTCCAGGTTTAGAGAGAAAAAAAATGAAAGTTCAAAGTTAGCAAGACTAGCAGTTTATTTTGCAAAGGAGTCCTATTTCCGGTTCCTGAATGCTTTAGGTTTACTTTGAATAGAACCTCTGTGCTACCCAGCTGTGTCTAATAAAACAGGAATATATCTGGAATGTAAGTGCTCAGTTCTTTACTGCCTCAAGTTCTTTAGTCATGTAGAAAATGGAAGTATGATACAATGGTATTGCACTATGAGGAATTCAATATTAAATTTTTTTCCATCATCAGTTTACAAGAAGGGGTTTAAATTTTACTTCTCCCTATCCCTCTCACCCCAAGTAATAAAAATATTATATTTTGAATATTATTATTATTATTTATATATTATAAAAGTACTAAAATATATGTATACCTTGTAAGGATTTTATAAAATGATGTTGATTCATTTTTCATAGTTGCACAACTAAATGCTTTATGTGTTCTTTTTTCTGTATGAGTAGATAACATTGCCATGGCATTCTCTATATTTAGAACTGAAAATATTGCACAAAATCACGCAAGTATTACACAAGTATTTTTGTTGTTTTGCATGCCACAAATCTCAAAATTTATCTCCTCTTGGACACTTTGCTTCTCCTATAAAATGCTTTTGTAGGAGGCTTTTCACATGACTTTCAAAATCTGCTGAAAAAAGTTGCAAAATACATCCAATGATTTTTTGGTAAATGTAGCATACATACCCTTGAGAAAATGCTCCAATACTATATAAAGAGATATTAATTCATTTCATTGTACGCAATGTGTGTTTCCACATTTATAACATGTCTACTTCATTGCACACAATAAAATGGCTTTGAAGAACTAATAGCTCTGATCTTTTCCGTCTCACATAAAACACTTATAAAACGTAACAAGGAAGAATTACTTCAAATAGTTTCTAAATGTTGATGACTAAAAACAATAGTCTGAAATTTTGAAACTTTTGAGTGAATATATAAAGTTTGTGGGTTTTTACATGTTTACATGTGTTGTTTTTTTTTAATTCCACTTTCACAGAGTTACAGATTTCTAATTTCTTTGAATCCTTTTTTTAATTATTAAAGTTTTGGTTGGTTGGTTGTTTTTATCTGCTTGCTGATTAGTCTGACAAAAATCTTAATCTTGTCACACTCACAGAAGTTCATGACCACCTTCTGGAGAAGTATGATGTTACTATGCTGTCTTTCAGATTGCTCATATCCTTACAATTTTGACTCAAAGTCTAGTAATTCCTTGCCAGATTTTCAGCAACATATTTTCACTTTTCTAGTGAAAACAGTAATCTTATGTAGTGGTGTTCCCTAGGGCTTAGTACTGGGGCCAGTCCTGATTAAGACTTTTATTCATAATCTGGACGAGGAGATCAAGCAAACCCTTAGTCAGTTTGCAAGTGATGCCAAGTTGGGCAGGAGAGTTGATCTGCTGGAGGGTAGGAAGGCTTTGCCAAGGGATCTGGACAGGATGGATTGATGGGCCAAGGACAAATGTAGAAGGTTCAACAAGGCAAAGTCTGGGTCTGGAACGCAGGTCACAACAACTCTGTGGAATGCTACAGGCTTGGGGTAGAGCGACTGGAAAGCTGCCCAGTGGAAAAGACCTCGGGGTGCCGGTCAACAGCAGCTGAACATGAGTCTGTAATGTGTTCAGGTGTCCATGAAGGCCAGTGACATCCTGGCTTGTGTCAGAACTGATGTGGCCAGCAGGACTGGGCCATCGATTGTCCCCCTGTGCTTGGAACAGGTGAAGCTGCACCTCAAATCCTGTGTTAGTTTTGGGCCTCTCACAACAAGGAAGACATTGGGGTGCTGGAGCCTGTTCAGAGAAGGGCAATGGAGCTGATGAAGTGTCTGAAGTACAAGTCTTATAAGGAACAGCTGAGGGAGCTGGCTTTATTTAGCCTGGAGAAAATAAGGCTCAGGGGAGAACTTACTCTCCACAACTACCTGAAAGGAGGTTGTAGTGAGTTGGGATCAGTCTCTTCTGCTAAGTAATAAGGGATAGGACAAGAGAAAATGGTGTCAAGTTGCAACAGGAGAAGTCTAGATTGGATATTAAGAAAAATTTCTTCACCAAAAGGGTTGCCAAACATCGGAACAGGCTGCTCAGGATAGTGTTTGAGTCATAATCAGGATAGTGCTTTTAGGCAAGGAGTGTTGAGCTATCACGAGAGTGCATCAAACAGTCAAACCCATTTTCATACTTCTTTCAAAACTCTTTCTCACAGTCAACACAAACTGGAAAGAATGTTATAACTTCTCTCTCCAGGTTCTCTACATACAATTATTATTTCCTCTTCACCAGTCCTCTCAACCTTTCTCCCTCTCTTTCATATGGTAAACTGTCTTCTCATATATTTAGAAAACAAACAAAATGCTACTTCAGCTTAATCAGAATTTAGATTATCTTGACCTTATGTTACTTCATTATATCCTAGGGCATAGTTAACTAGATAAGTAATGGAGAAATTGTATAATTTTCCAAAGCACTCCATGTGGGCTTATTTCTTTAACTGACACATACAAAATCCTGACTGACCTCACTGGAAAGAGGGTCAAATTAACAGTAGAATTTCCCATCTCTTTAATATCTCAATCATGTACAACTTCAGACAACAGAAAATTGCTGTTGTTTCTGTTGGAACTGATATCAGAACTTCAGTGAAAATTGTCTTTTTTCCACAGAATTACCACTGAGATGATAAAGTAAAGCCAAGCTTCCACCCACAGAGAACTTTTACATAGATATCCTATAAAGAGGATAAAAACAGTGGCAGATTTTTAACTGTATATGATTTCAGCATGACTGCAGTAAGTTCTCATTGATCAGTTCTCATTTAAATTTGTACTTAATAATAAGTGTCTTAGCCTGAAAATAACTTTTCTTCAGCACAGCATTTACCAAAGAAATAATTGATGGTTTCTAATCCTGTTATACTTCTCTTGGTTTTCATGTGGAAACATCAACATAAATAGTAAGATTCTCATCTTATATTGGTCATGATTATTTGTATACCCAATAGTATAGATTAACCAACACTTCATTTATTCTGTAGTATCGCTTCAAATTATGAAAGAAAATCCTCCATTTGTTATCTATGCCTTGGGAAAAAAACTTGAAAGAAAAGGCAAATATATTTACACACATGCAAACTTGAATCATTCTGAAATTTTATTTCAGATATAATTTCCAGTTATTGTAAAGATAGTGGTATATTTGATATATCTTAGTAAAATGACAAATAAATAGGTAATCATAAACCACTAATATTCCTATTCCAAACCAAGTTCAAGAGAAGTATCTCACCTAGCTTCCACTGAAAATATATGACTCTCTATTTTCCTATAAATACCAAATTATTCAAAAAGCTTTATGAAGTCTGAATTTTCAAACAGGAGGGAATGTCATTCACAAAACATATTTTCAGAAACTTTTTAAATCTCTGTGTCCTTCTAGATTTCTGTGTTCATTTTTTTTAATTATGACAACAATTTAACACAACCATGAGTAAAAAGAAAATAAAGAAAAATATCTCCCTATTTCTATTATTTCCTTTTTTAATTGAGTTTGAATATGCTATTTTTCTTTATTCTTTCTGACAAAAATTTTTTATCCCAGCATTAGCAATTCATTTTAATTGCCAATTTAATTGATCACTTTAGCTGTGCTTTACATATTCTTTCTAGTTGGCCATAAATTTAAACACAATAGCTTTCCTAAAAACTGTCTGTCTTCTCTGGCAGAGGTAGTCTGTCTTCCGTGGTCCACTGACATTTTTATCAGCTGATCTTAAAACGTTTTTGCAATTCCTGTTACAGCTTCTCTACACACAATTCTACAAAATTGGTCCCAAATATAAAGTAAAAAAGTAAACCTTCTTCTGAAAGGATGTTTGGTGGTCTTTTGCCCTTGTATGTGCCCCAAACTTATTAAACTTTAGCACCAGCACAGCTGAAGTTCCTTTTTTTTGTCATTAGTTACTTGGAGCCAAAAGTTTAAATTTATTCCTACTCTGTATCCATTTTTGTTTTCATTCCTTATCCAATTGTCAGAAGTAATTAATATGCCCTAATAGTTGCACCAAATACATTTCTCGTGTTTGCAGTTATTGATTCCTGCATAAAGCTTATTCAGTATTTTCCTATGGTTTCAGTCCTACACACTCTTTGTGTGACACTTCCCATCACTGCAGTATCACAAGCAATCTCAATGATTTAAAGAGGCGTTAAAATGTTCTGCCTGGAAATTAGCTTAAGATATGCTAACATAAGTGTTCAAAATCTATCCAGACCTGGGTCCTGCATTGAGCCTGGGAACACAATGAGGTGATCTCTAGGTGTCTCTGTTAACTGCAACTGTTCTGAGTTCATGTGATTTCAATACTCTTGCATGTATTCTTTGGAAGTATTTAAGGGTATTTACTTTATTGTGAAGACTTTTTTTTCATTGCTGAGTTTCTGCATAGTTTGTGAAGAACTTTTGACTAGAAAACTGAAGCAGCATTAGTCATATAAAAATTGCAATATTTTTAGATCTTAGATACTTTTTGTCTATCAAATCTTGCTTGTTCTAATAGATTTTCTTTCCCTCAAGATTTATGGAAGGCCATCTGTGGAGAAGCAATAATCTACTCCTTTAATTCTGGAAATCAATTTACTAAGCTTTGTTCTGCATAGCAATGCTATTGAGACATCGTCTCATTGAAAAATCTCAGGTGCTTCAGTTAAACCTGGCCTTGCAGCATGCACTCTTGAAACACTGATTTATTTACAAGAATCCCAGAGTCAGTAGACTGGGGAAACATCCTGCATCTGGGTACCAAGATAAATAACATGACGTGATATATTTAGAAAATTATAAGCCAGGAAAAATGTAAATAGGAAGGAGATAATGCACTTTCTTGATATAAAATTATGGAACATGTGAGGTTGCTGAAAAGAACATTTGAGAGAAGGCAGGGAGATTTTTCTCATTCTCCCCATAAATAAATCAATGTGCTGCAAGATCAGATAATTCTTCTGTGATTGGAACTGCATATAAATTGCTTATTTACATCTGTATTATTACTACTGTTAATTCATATAATACATGTTTTATAAAAAGTGAGGTTTAACTACAGTTTTTAGAAGAATTTCTCAATGAGAAATATGCATTTGATGGAAGTGTTTACAATAGCAAAATCAGTAGGTTGACATGTGTAGGAAGCTCCAATGAATCCATATCCCAAGTGCTTAAAAGACAAAGGTCTTTAAAAGTGCTGAATTTGTACAAACATCCATTAGCAAAAGCAGTTAAATACCTACTTTACCTCAACCATGCACTTATCATCGTTGCTAAATTGGAATGGACTTGTGCTTTTCTGCATCTGAACACAAGTTTTGTAATGTGTCTTTTGCACACACTGTAAATTTTTTCTTTAATAAAGGACATTTTGGAGAATGCTAGTTTCGTTATCTCTTTCCACCAAGGAAAACATGTCCCAGCAGAAAGGCAGTAAAAAAATATTAAGAAACCAATTATAGTTCCCGTATCAGTTATTGTTTTTTAACTTTCAATTTAATGCTTATCTTCTCTATCTAGATGCTTTTCCCTTATCTCTAGCTGCCCGTTCAGCAGCTGTTGGTAGTCTAACTGCCACTTCCTATTCACTTTTTGATGAGAAACTAAATTTTGAATATTCACCAATTCCATCTAAATGTTTACATAATGGCTTGCTGCTAATTAAATTCCCCTCTCTTGGACTCCGCATTCTGACAGTTTCTCTTCATTTTCCCCTTGGTTGTCTCTTTTGCCATTCTCTGTCTTGGCTGTATGCCTGGAATATATTTTCTGCTTCGATAGAACCTATCTCCAAACTCCCAAAAACACTGTGAGAAAGAATATGAGCCCTCCACTTGTTTCCCCATAAAAATTATAAGAATGGGTTGTCCCCAAATACGCTCATAGCTTCACAGCTTGCCAACTGAATTTGCACCTTTGCCCTCTTCTGTTCCTCTCTATCTCAGTAAAAATCTTTTCAATAGTAGCCTCATGTGTACAAATAACCATGCTGAGCTATGTGCAAACTGGTCTTAATCCCATATAGAGTTGACTCAATTTGCACATTATTTCTGGTGAGGCATATCCCTTATAGTACAACGCAGAAGCACCGAAGCAGTTTGAAAGATATGTGAATAAGAACTACCAGACTTGTGAGGATGGAGAAACATGATCTGTCTTCTGATCCATTCTTAGAGAAGTTTTAAAAATTTGCTTACTTTCGCTAAATTGTAACTTTTAGTAATGCTCACAAGTTATTAAATATTTTCCAGTAATCAGTTAAAAGACCACTCCCATAATTGTCCAATGCGCTTGCTGTTTTTCTAATTTGGCTGAGAGAAGAATAAGTGATTTTATTAACCCAAAAAAGGAAAAGACAGAAGTTCTGCAAGCTCTCAGAAAACCATCAAAATAGTGGTTCAGCATTACCACACTGCTGCTTAGTCCTTCCTGCTGCTTTTCCCTGTGGTTTTCCCTTCAGAAACCATGTTTTGCAGATGGTTTTCAGTGGGAGTTGTCTCCTGTGATAGCAGATTGGGCCTAAGTTTCTTGGAGGGCGAAAAGTACAGTACACATTGCAACTAGAGTGCCATAGCACACAACTTCCTCGTTAACTTTGGATGATAAAATTATTTTTAGATGTACCATACCCTTTTGAATACATTTTCAGAATTTTAATATTTAAAGAGCACTTCCACTGTGACACATTAATATACTCTGGATTAGCAATTCATACAAATTTCATTAACTCTTGTCAAAATTTTATCAACAATTATCTATTCTTTGCTACATGAGAAAGAGAAAACTAACACATAAACTTTCACTCCCCTAATGTTTTACTTTTACACAAGCATGTTAATTTTCCCTTAAATGCCCATGGATGCACAGTAAAGACCTGAGTGGAATAGATTAGTGTAATCATAATTTAATTAATCTTGAGAAAGAAAAGTGTTTAACCACAAAAAATGTTCTCGGTGAACTACTATAAATTATAAAAGCCTTAATTCCTTTTTTTTTCCTGTGCTAGAATGTATTTATCACTTGTCTTATGCAAGCATTTCTTAATCATGTGCTGTAGCTTTGTTCTTATTCAAATCACACTGGCCCTCTGAAGTAGTACAGAAAACATGTGGCTTTTACATACTCATGACAAAAAGAATGAGAAACAAGAAAATCTCAATTTCAAGAGAAGAGATACTTCTGCTAGTTCTGTAATAGGTATCAAGACCAACTCTTGTCCTCTTCTGTGGAAAGAGAAGATAATATTACAGTTAACCATTATAAGTAGGACTGTTGGAGTGGGATGCATTCTGCAATTCTCTTTCTGAGTCAAAACCGACAGCTTAGAGTACATGGCTGGCAAGGAAAACAAGGGAAAGATACTAGTGTACAGGAGGCATTGTCTCCTCCAAGCTTAAAATATCAATAGTGAGGTCTTGATGTCAAGTCTCTCATTGTATCCTTCCCTGGTTTTACCGTCTGTGCTCTGGCTTTGCTGATGCAGAAGACAAGCATGAGCCATAATTTTGTCAGAAAACCTGAGTGTTCTGTGGAGAATCAAATGAGGGGAAAAAATGCACTTGATATTTATTCTAAAGATAGCCATAGTCTTCTTTAGCACGACTAATTAATTGTACTGGTTTCAGCTTGAATACAATTAATTTCTTAAACACTGGTAAAGTGCTATGGTTTTGATTCAATATGAGAATAATATTAATAACACACTGATGTTCTGATTGCTGTTAAGTTGTGCTGACTCTAACTCAGGGACCTTTCAGTGTCCCATGCTCTGCTAGTGAGGACCTGCACAAGAAGCTGGGACAGAGCAAAGCTGGGATAGGTGACCTGGATTGCCCTAAGGGATATTCCATAGCTTAGAACATCATGCTCAGTATTATCAGCTGGGGGAATTACCCTGAAGGGGAGCCAGTCGTGGCTTGGGGACAGACTTGGCATTGGTCAGAAGATGGTGAGCAATTGTACAGTTCATCACTTATTTTTCTTGTGTTTTATCTCACTCTCTCCCCATCATCATCATAATTATTATTAATACTACTACTACTATTGTTATATTTTACTTAGTTTCAAATAGTCAGCCCAAGAGTTCTGTTTTTTTTTTTTCTTTCCCAATTGTTCTTCCAATCTCACTGGGCAGTGCAGGGGGAAAAGGAAGTGAATGACCTATGTGGTACTTGGTTGCTGTATGAAGTTAAACCATGACACTAATATTATTATATCATCTTATATGCCTTCTAAGACACCAATCTAATAAAACTGGTGAATTTTCTCAGTCCTGGTGTGAGGCCCTTCCATACACATGCATAGGAAACCACGTTTTGAAGAGTGGAAACTTTTACAAATGTCACAAGCACTGAGCAAAAATAACAACATGCCATTGCATGCTTACTCTTGCATTAATATAAAAAGTTCTTATGCTCACCAGTATAGCAATAAAATATGGAATCCTATTAGGCTAGATCATATGACTTGAATAGACAGCTATTCATCCCTTTAAATGTTCTGTAGTAAGATCCACCCATCGATTACTTGGAATGTACAATTTTCTCAGCCATTAGGAATTCTGTCCAGGAAGATGAGGAGGATGTGTCATTCTCTATACAAAGAAACAGATTAAGAGAATTACATTACTGTTACGGGCCATCGTTCCCACAGAGGGCTTTACCATCCTGACATATGCTGGAAGGACAACACTGGAGAGCACAGGCAATGCAGATTTGTGGTGAGCATCAAGGTTTGTTTCTTGACACAAGTAAGTGATCTGTAAGCTGGCAGAGGTAGGCTATTCGGCATGCTATTAATGATTAAGAAAAGACTAATTCTTCCTTTTAAAGGGAATTGAGGTCAAAAACAAATTTGATGGCACAGACCAATGCTCCCAAGATAGGGTTGTTTAAGTTCCTAAGAGCAGTGAGCAAGTTGAATATTAGTGTCACAAACAAACACGAACTTTAGGAAAGCAGATTTCAGCTTATTCAGGGATATGCTCAACAGCACCTCATTGGAAACTCCTCTGAAGAACAAAAAGTCCTAGAAGAGCTGTTGATATTCAGGAAAAGCTCTTCAAAGCACAAAAATAATCCATTTTGATATACGGAAAGTCACGCATCCAGAGTAGAAGGCCAGTACTGCCAGTATTGATGAATGGGGAATTCATGATTGAGCTAAAGTTCAAAAAAAACAAGTATGCAGAAAGAGGAAGCCAAGATGTACATGCAGGGAAAGAGTTAAGAAAGGCAGAGTTCGATGAAGCTGAAACTAGAGTGAGATGGGAAAGCTGGCAAAGGATTTCTAAAAGTACTTTGCAAGCAAAAGGGAGCCTAAGGAAAGTGTAAGGCATTGAGACTAGTGATAGAGCACCTGGAAAATAGTCTTTGCCTTTGTTTTTAACAATTAAAGCCCGGCTTCAGGCATCTCAGAATAATAAGGGAACTCTTAGAATCCGTGTGAGGGATCACTACCCACTCTACAACAAAATGGACTTAGAGAGCACTTGACCAAAATGGACACATAAAATAACTGGGGAACCATAAGAAATGCATCTGGGAATATTGAGGAAACTGGCTGATATAACTATGTGACTGTCTTCACCGTCTTCAAAAAGTCATCACAATCAGGAGACATTCATGATGACAAACTCATCTTCATATTCATCTTATGGAAGGGTAAGAAGGAGGATATGGAAAACCATAAGGTTCATTCCCTAGGAAGATTGGAGTAAATCCTCATGGAATTAAGTTTGCTAGTGACACCAAACTAGGGAAGTGGGGAAGAGGGTGTACTACTATTTAAAGGCATATTGACAGGTGGAGAAATGAGTGACCAAAACCCATATGATGTTCAACAAGGCAAGTGCCACATCCTGCATTTGGGATGGAATAAACTTGAGTGATGATATTGTCTGGTGACTAACTGGTTAGGGAAGGGGTCTCCAGAAAAGAATCTGGTGGACAAGAACTCAAATATGAGTCAGCAGTACTTTGCTGTAGTGAAGGTGATCAACTACATGCTGAACTATATCAGCATGAATATGACCAACAGACTGAAGTATGTGTTTATTTCCCTCTATTGAACACTTGTGAGACCATATTGAATACTCTATCTAGGTTTGGGTTCCTCAATACAAGAAAGTATTAGTGTGAGTTCAGTGGACAGCAATTAAGAAATTTAGGAGAATGGGATGCAATGTAAAAGTGTACAAGTGGGAACTTGATTTGTTCAGTCTTAAGAACATCCCTGAGGGATGTTATTGCTACCCAGCTACCTTCTGCAAGGATATGAAGACCAGTCCAGACTCTTTTCTTGGAGGTGTAAGAGGAGCCAGCAGACCCAAGTTGCAGCAAGGAAAATTTCAATTCGATATTAGGAACAATCTGCACGATGACATTAGTCAAACATTGAAACAGATTACACAGAAAGGCTGTCACCTGGAGTTGTCTGGATGAAAAATGATAAAACATTGTCCTCAAAGATGTTCATTTGAAGGTCTCTGCAGAAAGAGAAAGAGAAAAATTTTCTGCATCTTTATGTGCGATTGCTACATTCAGCCTCGAGAATACATCACACAGGTCTTATCTATACTGAGAGAATTTCTGTAGTCTTCAAATGCTTCAAGAGAACAACAATTTAACCAAAACAGTATTTCTACAGCCAATACCACAGCATCATCAGTTGTTTTAATAGGTAGACAGCTATGAAAGAGCTATTGGGTATGCTACTGGTTTATCAAAAAAGATGGATTAATTATGAAAACCATTATGAGTTTGTTGTCTGTAATTCTGCATTACACAGATTTGCTTTTAACAAATGGTATGTTAGTTCAATGTTCTAAATCAGAAACCTATTTTATCGTACATTTCACAGAAAATTCAAGTTTATTCCACAGAAAACAGTACATAGACACTGCAGGGCAGTCCTAAGTCTACAGCAACTGCTCCCCACATTGCAGTATTACCATCAGCCACCTTTGGAGTGTTTCATGTGGTGTTTTTAGAGGGCAACTCAGTTTGGCAAGTCTCTCGTATCAGGTTGTGCCTTGGTTTTATTACATCTTCTAACAGGAGCTAGAAAGAGATCTGAACATGCAATTCTCACACACCATCAATCAAATGTATAATAATTGTCTTACATTCACTGAAATCAATCAATCAAACAAACAAAAATATACTACTTATATAAATATTCCTTTCAAAGTTATGGGAAGAGGACAGTGGAATCCACTTTGAAAGGAAATTAACTACAGTTTTGCAGAACTATACATTGAAAAAAATATCCACCTGTTTTTCAGAGAGCATACAACATATCCCCAGTGCTAGTTAGCTCTATATAATCGGACAAAAGCTCCATACATGGAAGCCATGTATTTTCATTTAGTCTACAGGTTAAAAATCTAGCAAATTGAATCCATACTTGTGTTTTCAAACTTCTTTCTATAATGACTCTATGTACTTGCTCTTTGCACTATGATAACCATATCTTAATGAATTGTAACTAATTTTCTTATTAAAGTTGTATATCATAGGTATTCTTTCTCTCCACTTGCATTTTAAAATAATTTAGAGGAGATCATTACAGTAAAACTCTTGAGATCTATATAACACTGGGCGTAATCTACACATTCAGAAAAGGAGACATACATTTGGCCAAAGTTCTGGTTTAAGATAATGATTTAGAGTCCTGAGAAATTATAATATGATCTATTGAAAACTAGCAAGATGACCTATGTTACCTTATGCTTCAGACCCTTGACAGGATGCTTTATGCCGAACGCTAAAATGAAAAAATATTTTCTTTTCCAAATTTTACTAGTTTTGGCTGAGATAATTTTCTTCATAAAACTCACATGATGTCATTTTTATATTTGTGATGAAAGCAGTGTTGATAACATAAGGATACTTTTGTTATTGCTAAGCAGCGCTTACACATAATCAAGGTACTTTCTGAGCCTCACCCTACCAGTGAGGAGGCTGGGGCTGCACTAGGAGTTGGGAGGGGACACAGCCCGGACAGCTGACCCCAAAAAACTCAGGGAATATTTCAGATCATATGTTGTCATGCTCAGTATATAAAGCTGAAGGAAGGAGAAGGAAGAGGGTGGGATATTCCATTATCATGGTTGTTTTCCTAATCAACTGTTATGCGTGACAGAGCCCTGCTTTCCACGGGAAATGAGTAAACACCTGTCTGCCTATGGGAAGGAGTGACTTATGTCCTTATTTTGCTTCACTTGTGCATGCAGCTTTTGTTTTACCTATCAAACTGCCTTTATTTCAACCCATGGTATTTTCACTTTAACCCTTCTGATTCTCTCCATGATCCCACTGTGGGGGCATGAGAAAGCAGCTGTTTGTTGTTTAGCTGTTTATTGGGTTTAACCCACAACACAATGCACCTCAAGTGCCATTGTTTTCACTAAAATTGAAATCAGTAAGTAACTTACTGTATCATTTTCCACAGTATTATTGGGGTAATATAACAGCATTAAGTACTGTATTATTCCTGAAGTTTTAATTGAATGGCAATTACATCCCAAAGGATTATACTTAGTCGATGATCCAAGTGTTTATTTTGTTGAAAATGCATGTGAGGCCACCTTGTCCTTCACTAGTTAATGTAGTACTTCCATGATGAATATCTGTTAATATTGAGCTGCTTGTTTCCTAAGCAACAGTAACCAGGTGAAAGCTTTCAAAGCCTTCTTCCTACTTGCTTGATGCTTTTACATAAAAAACATGGGGGGTTATTGTAAGGAACTGGACTCAGGATGTTGTTGACTGTACTGATTTCTGAGTTGCAAAAGAGTTGGAGGTTTCACAATATAGATACTGAAAATATATCTTCTTCTGTTTTGGTTTTATTAGTATGTCCTGACTAATAAAAATTAAATATTCATACATGTAAAAGTAAAAGTCTTCAGGCAAAAGCACTACTGAATTTGGATTGGTATTGGTTTTGATTTCATTTTCCAGTCTACTGAAAAACTGCAAGCTACTCCAGAGAATTGGAACAATACCTGCTTGAATTACTATTACCAAAGGAGATCTGAACTTTGCAGTTAGATTCTGATCAGCATTGTGGGACAGTCAATATTGGATTCTTGCTTTATCTTTCTTGGACAAGGCAGGGAGCTGAAAACAGATCCCATTACCCAAATTGCTGTTCTATTCTATAGCCCCATAAAAGGACTGACACATTCTAATTTTTTTCTACGGGCAGATTTTATTTTTTAGAATGCAGTTAGGAAGCTGTGGATATTTATTTATTTTGTGCAAAATTATAGTCTTATGTTAGGATTTTTGGATTGAAACTATTGAGTACACCTAAAAGTTACTCCTTACTGGCCACATCCAAGCTAAAGCTAAGATCTCAGAAGATCTCTGCTGCATCAGATTTACAGAACACAGAATATATATTCAAAATCCTTTATGGAAGATCTCTTTTTTCCAAACTGATCAGAAAAGTATTTTCAGGTTTGTACACCAGTAACTTTGGCCAGTTTACAAAAAACAGTGATTTGTAAACTGATATTGATATTGTAGCCTAATCTCTGCCTAGTAAAGTTAAAGGCTTGTTTTTTACTTCAGTAGAATGGCAAAAGAACAACAGCTGACAAAAGAATTTTAGCTTCTAAATTTAAATATTCCTTCAAAATAAATGTTAGGGTAATTTCACACATTCCTTCTTTAAACCAAGATTCCATATATTGGACTTTGACAGATTATAATTATTGTTATACATATAAACAACTTCCTCATGAAAACAGCTTCTCTTAATTGCTGTGCAATACAAATTCAATTTTATGAAAAATAGACAGCAATATAAAAATCTTATCCAGTTCTACACAATTGGAACTGGAGGTGAAAGAGTCACAGGAATTTTTTCATAGATTAAAAGTGTGCAAATCTGTCACAAGTTTTCTTGTTTTATGAGAACTGTATGTGATTTTCTCAAGTGAAGGGGAAGAAACACCGATTCTTTCCCGGTTTAAAGACAGTGTGGTGCATTTTTCAGAAGCGCAATCAAGAAAGAACAATGAATGAGTAAAGAGTAAAAAAGTAGTTTAAGAAATAGAGAACCTGAGAAGAAACATAGACAGATATTTCTGAAAATCAAATACTTACAGCTGCAGGTGTACTGATAATAATAATTTATGATATTTTTTCACTTTCTTACAAAACAAGCTAAGAGAGTTTTCTGTGCTAGAATAACAAGATTTTATTCTTTTCCTTGTCTTATCAGCAAGTCAGTTGAAACAGCATAATTTCTTTTTAACAAAGCTATCAGATTCATTATTTCTCTTTAGCTTTTAATGAATTGTCATATTCATATTTGGATATGGATGTAGAGTTTTGTACTAATGTTTGTGCAGACAAAAGTCATTTCACATACTTCTGCAATGTGATTTTTTTTGTCTGAGATTGAAAGTGTAAGCATTTTTTTAAGTAACTAGAAGAATATTACCAAAATTGGAATTTATTGTGTCATAAAATTCTTGCTACAGAACGTCCGAAACATTCTGTGTCCCAGAATGTCCTTGTGTCCCAGATATTCACATAATCATAGAATCCATGGTTGAGGTTGACAGGGATCTCTGGAGGTATCTGGTCTAAGCTCCCTGCTCTAGAAGAGACATCTGCAGTCAACTGCCCATGCCCTTGGCCAGAGGAGTCATGAACAACTGCAAGAATGAAGACTCTGCAACCTCTCTGGGCAACATGTGCCACTGCTCAGTCACCCTCACAGTAAGAAACTGTTTCCCAAAGTTCAGAGGAAACCTCCCGTGTTTCAGTTTGTGCACATTGCCACTGGTTCTGTCACTGGGTATCACTGAAAGGACCCTGGCTCCATCTTTTTTAAACCGTCAGTTATGTACTTTCTACCCTTCAGGTATATATTCTTTCATTCCTAATCATTTGCCCTCAAAACATGATACCAAAATATATGTGCATGGGTCTTTTCTGAAATTGTTATGACATTCATACATACAGTATTTCTCCTTAGTTATATAAAGTAAAACCTTCCAGAACTGAGAAAAAATTTGGGATTTTAGAACTTAGAATTTTGTAACTAGATATAGATTAATAGTTGACAGAGATTTTGGAAAGATTCATAGGTTGATGAAAGAATATAGTCTACATTCTTCTGTGAAAATTCAAGGGAAATAAATTAGAAAAAGAGGCAGTATATAATCCTGAATTTATTTTTTTAAATTAATATAGTATTCGTGATCATGTTCCATTTTCTAAGAAAATATGTATTACAGAATTGTCATCAAGTATTCAAGAATTTTTACCAGAAATGGTTTAGAAGAGAGTTTTTTGTGCCTTTTACCCTGACTAAGCTGTCCTTAAATGATTGCATGAAGGTTTATTTATCAATACCTGCTGCTGTATCATACTGTCTGCACAGGTCACACAAGAATTGAAAGCTACCCTATAAAGCTGTCCTTCACAGATTTGTATACCTCGAGCGATAATATATTTAGAAGAGGAAAATGTGTCTTAATTTTGACATCATCAAAAAAATTATTTTAGGTATTGATCAGAATTTCCATCTTCTAAGTACATTGGAGGCCCATAACACTGTGGGCTTCTAACCTAGAAAATGGGGTTTTCATAGGAGTGATGGATTTTCTTTTTTTGAAAAGGAAGAAGACGTCACAAACTGCAGAAGCATCCCAGAGGTAAGACGCAGAATTGCCTTTTAAGCTAAAGGTCACTATCAAAAAGAACATCTGCTCATGGTTCCCGTCACAGAGGAAGGATTCCTATTTATATTCTGTCATCTCACAGCAGAGCGGTGTGGTTTGCATTTAAATGTGTGAAACTTTGTTTTGTGTTTGGCAATTATTGGTCACACAGGAGAATCTTTTCAGAATTGCACACTGGTGTTTGGTCAAACATTGGGCCCTTTGAAATGCTAACAAACTGCTAGTGGAAGATATTAAGGTCTGGATACACTGTCAGACAGTTAACACATTGTCGGCACTTTACTCACAAAGAAAGCCCGTTATAGTTAGAATCTAATTAAATCTAATTCTTTTATGAAATGACAACAAAACCTCAACTCCACAGAGGAAAGAACTGTTCATTATTTGGATATTAAATATTGCAGCTGGTAAAAGGGTTAAAAAGAAAATTTTAGAGCTCCACATCTGAAACAATTAAGGATATGGCTTAATTCAAAGGTACTTACTTTAAGATATGGGAATTAATTTATAGTTAACGAATGGCTATTAACAAGGAAGTGATATTTTTTTCTAAATGTAAAGTTGGAGCCTATAGTTTCTTCTGTGCAAAAGCATGGTCTCATATCTTAATTGAACTTGAGAAGCTGGTATTGGCTGTAACGGATCCTCATCTCCTTAGGTCAAGCTAATGATATATCAGATTTCAAGCTCAAATAATCTTTTAGTGAAATATCATGTTATTGTGAGCTGGTAGTATTCTGACAGACGTCCCTGTTCCTTTCGCATCGGCTTAACATCTGATAGAAATGTTTCCAGCTTACTGCCTGATTCCAATGACAAGGTAAGTAAGAGTGCTCTGGAAGCCGGGCTTTCTGCATAGTCCTTTTATGCATGTTTTGACAGATGTTGGTCTTCTTCTATACTCTCTAGGATTTATCTTGAATGCCATGGGAATGGCAGTCCCTTTATAGAAGGTATGACACTTGACACAAAGGAATCATGAGGTTATGAGATGGAGCAAGGCTGGTAGCTAAAATGGTAGCATTTGTCAGCATCTAAGTGGTTATATGCCCCCCAGAACATGAGGAAGATTTTGGAATAAAAGCCCAGAAAAACATTACAACACTTCTGTGGGACCTGTACACTTGTTTTTTTGAAAATATGCTCCAAATTGTGTGAATTTTAAACATCTAATATGTATGCAGAACCCAGTTGTGTTAACTAGGAATGATAAAGAAATGGCTAGCAATGACAAAAGTGCTCCATGGGGGACTTAGGCATGAATATGGTAATATTACTATCGAAATTCCAACCAGCCAATTGGAAAATGGATTTTGAAAAGCAGCATTCAGCCTGCGATAATTGCAGCTTAAATCCTTAACGCTCCAGGAGAATTCATACTCCATTAAATTAAGTGCTCTACAGAAGTAGACTTGAGAAGCCCACAATTTAAGAAACATAAGCAAAGAGGAAACTGGACTTAAATATGGGACTTTCCAAAAGGTGTTCTAAAGAACAGCTGCAAAGGAAGTGCAGTTGTGGAACTCTCTGTCAACGCAGTTCTGGGTACCCGAAGTCTCAGAACACAATACTGTTATGCACACCTTTTGAAAATAATATGTCTCCCATGTGACCTCTATATGCATGGAACCATGGTTGGGTTGTTGATAGCTGGGGCTTTTTTCATATGTTACTCTGTAACATAATATTTCACTCAAAAGAAAATATTTTAGTGTTAATAAGTGTATGGAATAGATATGAATGGATGTATTCGGTTTTAGGATTATACTTCCAGACTCTCCCGACTTGCATAATAAAGTATTGGCTTGATTGTTTGTCTTCATAGAAATAAAAAATCAACGTAAGTTTTTAGAAATAAAATCAAAGAAAGTTCATGTTTATTTCTGAGTGTCAGTTTTCCAAATATTGTCTTAGCCTGAAGAGTGCAAGAAGACAGATTCCAAACAAAATAATCTTCCTTCTTCCTCAGCTTCTGGTATCTGCTTCTTTCCAGACCTTTTGTTTCAATATTTTAAATTAGTTATGCCATAATGGGGTAGAATTCTCACTAAACCTACTTACAAATGGTAACTTGGAGCTTTGAGAGTTTAAAATCTCTACTTGTTATTCAATTCCTTCTTTTTTAACTCTCATCAAACTTATTAGTCTAAGAGAGACCTAATTAAACTTACCTGTGTGTTCATCCAGGCTAGAATATTTCAAACATTTCTGTATGAATTGTTGAAAAGCTCATTTATTTTATATCAAAAGTGTGCCCCTCTTTTATGCATTCTGGCATAGCATCTACAGATAAGATTCCATCTTCACTTGGATCATATTCATTTTTTTAAAAAAATAATGGTTTATATTTTTAAAGAACAAAGTACCTATGTGCTACTTGTGCGGAAAATGGTTTGATTAAACAGACATTTGGGAGAAGTTTCATCTGACTTTATATTGCATGTCTGCTAAGTAGACATTCACATCTGAGCTACTTGTCTAAAGTCTTTTCATAGTCAATATAAAAAAGACCATTTTGAGTTGTTATTACTCTTATCACGAGGAAGACATTTAAACTGGGTCATATTAATTACACACTGAAAGTTCTTGTTTCTCAACATAAATAATAAAAGGAATCTAGACAACTGGCACAGAGGTAGGTGTCTGCTTTCCAGACTTAAAACTAGGCATCAGTGACAGCTTTAGGTTCTAAAAGCTGGAAAGGGAGCTAAGTAACCAAACAAGTTTATTCTATCTGTCCAGTGTGCAGATTTTTCTAGTGGTCTGTTGTCAATGGAATTATGGTCTGAAGCTACTCCTATCCATATTAAAACAATGTTGAAACTGCAACTTTTATAACAAGCACTTTTGTTCTTGCTCCTTTGGGAAGCAGTATTAAATTGCACGTTTACTAGATCCCGTCTTCTAATCCAATAGTCTTTCCTTTTAATACAGCTACACTTTTATTTTCTTGAGCAGGGGAGTTAAAATGCAGAAATAAGCGTTATCAGTGCTTATATTAAATACATCTCTTTTTCTTTTTTATGTTGTGGGGTGGCAGAGAGGCAAGAATCCTTCCTTTATTTGCCTATTTCAGCTGTCTGAATATATGATTAAGAAAGTGAGTGACATCTTCAAAAAACTGGAAAAGAATAAACTTATTCTACTACTCTTTTTGTATTTTTGAGGGAAAAGTAGCAACATCATTTTCCCCTCCATTTCCATACAGATAAAACTGTCACAGTCCAAATTTATCTGTCAATAAGAATAAAAAAAACCCAAACAAACCACAAACCCTTCAAAGATACCAAAGCTATCACATGAAGTTGGAACCTCAGTCAGTTTCTTCCTGTTTCTCAGGCTATGGACTTGCGAGGGTCTGGGAGGGGTGGCTTTCATCACCATGGAATCAAATCCTGAGACTGAAAAATAATAACTTGGCTCCATGAGAGACATTAGGGCTACGCTCTATTCCACCACTCAAACTCTCCCTATTATGTTCATATATTCACCTCTGGATTTAGGAGATTTGGGAAGAAACAAGTATGGGAAATAGAGGGGTGAGGGACCAGAAGAGTTCATTTGCACGTAAGAAAGGGCTGGTCAGTATGCTTTCTGGCCATGCCCTGGCCCTGATCACTGTAGTCTGTTCTGTCTCCTTGTTAAATTCCTTCAACTATTTCCTAGTAAGAGGCTTTTCACTCCATATGTTTGTGTGTGTGTGTGTGTGTGGGTCTGTGATGTCCATGACTGGAGTGAGTGCAGGCATGTGAACAAGTGACCACTAGTGAAAATCAAACTGAATGAGCCAGCAGGAAGTGGCTTGGGGTTAAGGGGTTGTGTGTGAGTGTGCCAACATCTGAGGAGGCTGAGATCCAGGGACAGTAAGAGGTCAGGTTGGGTTTGTGAGCCCAGTAGCTGGATCTTGTACATAGACATACACATTACCTCTAGCAGACCTCTTGCTCAGTCAGAGCTGGAAGCAGGATGAGCCATTGGATCTGTGTGTTCATGGGAGTGCTCTGTGAGTCTGCTCTTTGTGTGGCCAGATATGTAAATATGTGTATATATATTCTATATAGTGTAAATTGCTTGTCAGGAATAGGTGCTCAGCCTCATTATTGGAGAGACCAGGAGACTGAGTCAAAGGTTTTTTCCAACCTAAATGTTTCTATGAGTCTATGAATTCATGCCTCAGAGATGGCCAAAGACCTGAACTGTGCAAGAGGAGGTTCCCAACCATGCCCAACTAGGTGATTCCAACAGCAAATATTGTCTGAAACTATGATCGGTGTGACTGGCTGTCACTGAAAAGCCATCATTGAATGGGTGATAGAATTTAAGAATGGTAAGTGTAACCACTTAGCTACACAAAGAAACTGTCACTCAAAAGTCTGGTTTTCAATAATTGAATGACCTTAGGGAAGGTTCTTAAACTTGTACACAAGTTTGGACATGTATAAGGCAGTTACTAATCTGTCTCATGGGAATACAATGAACAGATACTGATAAAGAAGTTGATATTCTTAATGAGGAGGGTGACATCTCTGCATTGGATCAGATCAAAAGACAATGAAACTAGTTCTCATACTTTCGAGAGAGGTTAACCACAAAACACCCACAGACTTTCAAAAGGTTTTGTCAGTATAACACCGCTAAAGATATTTGAGACTAGTTCAGAGTTATCCAGGGTACTTCACTGATGTCAGTGGTGAAAACTGGTTATAGACATAAAATATTGGTTTTAATACTTGGTTCATTATATCAAAATATTTTTGAATCTCTAAAATGTCCAAAAATGGAACATATAAACCACATGTAAATTTCATACTTCATATTGTCTGAATAACCAAATAAAAAGGAGACACCTCAGTGGTATGTCTTAATCAGTGCGTAATGTTTTGCAGATGGGCTAGGAAATGTTTCCGGATTGGATTTTTTTTCTTTCGTTATCTGATATATCTTTTAATAGGTTTGATGTGAATTTCAAAGATGACAAAGAAGACAAAATAAGAATTTTATATTAAGGGATATAATAACTTTTTAATTTTCTTTTTTTTTTTTAAGAATAAATTGTTTTGCTTCCTGCTGTGACAATTTGCATCTCTTTTTATCATAGGAATGACTGCCAGAAAGAGGATGGACTAAAAGCCAAAACTGAGTGATGCTTACATACTACAAAAGAGAGAGCTGGCAGGTCCTCAAGACTGATTATTTAAAATCTATTTTCCAGAAGATCTGATAAGCTGAATTTCCACAACCTGAAATGGACTATTATATAGAGATATCCCCAGGCACTATTCATACTCTACAAATCAAACAGATCAGGGCTTTTATCAAATTTGATCAACAAGCTGTAATCTCTTTAAAAATTTTCCAAACATGTTTAAGCATTTTTGTAAGCCTTGTGTAGTCTTACGGCACATGACCTTCTCTTTCTCTCCTTTTTCTTTGTAAAGACCTTAATTCAATTTGTCTGCTTAGAAGAACAATCTTGTAATACAAAAGTAGCCCAGATTAGGAGTTCTCTGGGACTCCAGCATCTGGAATCAGTTTGTGCCATAAGAGACAGTGAAATGATGAATGTCATGCAAAAGAGAAATTGCCAACTGTCAAATTACCTCTCAGCTCTCTTTTGTACTGGGTTGTATGATATTTTTTCCCACCTGTCATATGATCACATTGCCCATCTGTCAGTCTAACTTGTGGTGGTTTCCAATAAAATTTTAGTCAGAGGTGAATACCTTCTGTGAGTGGATGAGAGAGGCTTAACCGTGGGGGAAGGCAGGGAAACCTTGGCCATTGTCAAGCCCCATTGGAAACAAGTGACTGAGCAAGTGGAACCTGCAGTCAGCTGAACAATCAGCTCACAGGAAGGTCAGATCCAGCCATGGCATGCTTTGGTTCCCTCCCAGATGACAGACCAAAACACTGTGAAGGACGATTTGGGGTGAGGAGTGGAAGTTGGTTTTAAAGGCACAGGGAGCATTGGGGACGTAAAGGTACTGCTTAGGGACAGTGGTGTGAAACATCATGAAAATCTTCAAGAAAATTTGGGTGAGTGTTATAGGTTGGTCTAGGAGACAAAAAAAAAAAAAAAGAAAATAGAGTTCTGCTCTTAATGAGATTTTTATTTTTTTTAAGACCATTATTTCCCTTTTTGCTTCATGTGTAAACCTTACAAACTCTTCAGGATTATTTCTTCTTAAATTATACTGTTTTTTCTACCTTCTGTAGTAGATTTGCTTCTCTCTGCATCGGCATAACTGAGATAAATGCTAAATATAGTATAATTAATGTGTTATGCCAGGTAATTTTGGCTTAGTGTGGGTCTATGAAGCAGTGCACTGAAGTGCCCCTAAAAGCTAATACAGCTGCATGTCACAACGCAGAAATATTTTCTCGTGTTTCAGAAACTGATACATTGGGGTCCCCTGCAACAAACTGTCTCATGAGGCATAAACATATACTGTATTTTGAGTCACATTTTTTCTTCAGTTGCTGGTGTTCTGATTCAATTTTTCATCATATACATGCCACTGTAGAGCACGTAAGGGCATTTTTCCATTGTGTTGAACAATAGGAGACTCATATTTGTGGAAAATAGCAGAATTAGAAAGTATTTCTAGTACATTATATAATAAATATCTTTGATATAAACCCTTCAGGTGGGCAGCTGCTTCTTTATAATCTTACTTGTCAGAAGATGCTGTACTCCTTTCCTCTGCAATTTTAGTATTGCTATTCAATGAACTAATAAAAAGGTAGTTTCACCATCTATAAGAAATATATTAGCAACCTGATTCCATTTCACAGTGCCATAGTTGTCATAGATTAGTTGTTACTAATTGGCACACTTTTAGCACAATTAAAAAGGTTAAAATAGACGTGTAATACACAAATGTTTTCCCTGAATAAATGCCTTTATTGCCAATGTGAGGAATTCCCCCCTCCCCTCCCCTTCATACAGTTATTTCATATGGTTTTATGTACACTGAAACATCTCCAAGATGAGGCCTGAAGTTCCATCTCCCTACTGCTTTCCCTTCTATAGAAGGAATAAGTAGCAGTACTAGTGATTATGACACTGCCTGGAGAATCTGTGGGGTTAAACAATTTCAGAGAAAATGAGTTAAACATGAGTCTTGCTTCATGACTCTTTGGGGAGGGTGTCTTAAACATCACATTATTCTTTTCCTTAAAGGACAAGAATGAGTCATAATTAGTTGTTTGAAAAAATAGAGTGTGGACTTATCTTCAAATTTATTACTTCCCCTCAGAAAAAAACCTTCCTGGGACTTTGAGGGAGATGGTCCTGCCTTCAGATATCTAATTCCTTCACTACCCGAAGTGTGCCTGTTACTTCAAACTGTCATTCTGGGTTTCCAAGACTTGATAGAGAAAGACTATAGAGTGCGTTAAGAGTTCTTGATTCTGCGCAAAATCTAGGAGCCTTGTAGAAGTCTAGAAGGGTTTTTTTCCTCCTAAATTTTATTACTTTGAGTAACCTAAACTCAGGTCCTCAGCCTAACTGACAGAAAAATAAAAAGACTGGGTAAAAATCCAGGATGAATCTCACTTTTTTTAATATATTTTGTTTTTCAATATAAATTAAATTTTTTCTTTTATTGTATGTAACAGTGATTTTTTTCCTGTCAAGAAATCTAAATAATTCATGGTTATAGAAGGCATGCAAACATGACCAAAACCAGAGAACCAAATCATTCAAATGCAGATCTCAGAAAGACGCTTCTAATTTTCTGTTCACTTTTTGCAGTAGTAACAGTTAGAGCATGTAACTCTCTGGGTATCAGTGAGGAAACGCAAGTTTGTTTCAAGTTAAGAAGGAGCTGGACTTCATATATGGAGAACTTAAAATTATTTAGTTTTGCCATCAAAATGGTTACAAGTGATATTTTGTAGCTGGCTAGGCATCACAATAATTTCTTATCAGACTAGAGCTAGTGTCAGGAAAGGCCATTGATTATAAGTGATTACTCCTTTGTTTACTTTCCCCCCCATCCCGTTTCTTTTTTTTTTTTTTAAAAAAAAGCAGGTGAATTTAAAAAACCCCTTTATTTAGTTCATAGAGTCATACGATCATAAAATCATAGAAGAGTTGGGGTTGGAGAAGAGACTTTTAAAGGTCATTTGGTCCAATTCCCCTGCAATAAGCAGAAACATCTTCAACTATATTAGACTTCTCAGAGCCTCATCCCACTTACTCTTAAATGTTTCCAGGGATGGGGCATTTACCATCTCTCTGGGCAACCTGTTCCAGTATTTCAGTACCCTCATAATAAAAAATTCCTTCCTTAGATCCAGACTGAATCTATCCTCACTTAGTTTAAAATTCCCTTAGTTTAAAAGTTATTACAAAGGGGTCCTGCCAAAAAGCCTGCTCCCATCTTTCTTAGAATTCCCCTATAAGTCAACTGCATCCCTCAGCTTGGTGCCTTATGCAGACTTACTGAGAGTGCACTTGGATCCCTCTATGTCATTGATGAAGGTATTAAATAGTACCGGTCCCAGTACAGACCCCTGAGGGCCACCACTCGTCACTGATCTCTGTTTGGACATTGAGCCATTAACCACTACCCTATGGATGTAACCATCCAACCAATTCCTCATTCACCAAACAGTACATCCATCAAATCCATATTTCTCCAACTTAGAGAGAAGGGTATTGTTGGAGACTGTGTCAAAGGCCTTACAGAACTCCAGGTAGATGACATTCATGGCTCTTCCCTTGTTCACTGATGTAGCCACTCCAGTAGTTCTACTGCCAGTTTGATATTGTTGTTGTATAAATGAACTGCCAAAACACAGCACAACAAATATCTTGAAAGACAGGTTCAGAGGCCATGAGAAAGAGAAAGATCAAGTAATTTAATTGTGGCATAATCCTATCACTGGTATTAAAATTTGTCATGAATAACATTTCACTTTAAATCTTGATGATCTGCAGAGAATCCAATAACCTTCTAGAGAACTAAAGCAAGCATTCCTATGTCTAACAGAAAATAGAGAAATTATTTTATGGCCCATTTTAGAAAACTCTGGAAAAGCCTCTTTATTGACTGTAGTGGGAATTTACAGATATTATCCATGTAATTTGCAGTTCTCTCCCAAATTGTAGAAGTATTAGCCACTCCAGATCTCATGAAGATAATGCAAAGATTTTTCTAACCTTATTGCGGAGCAGAGTGAAAAAATAATTGGTGAAATATTAAAAACTCAAGAAAAGATCATGAATATTTATCTGTATGTAAAGAAAACTGGAGCAGGTAAAACTGAGAAAGGAGTATAAAGAACAGTTTAGCTGTCAAAACAGACGGTAATGAAGTTCAGGATCAATCCCTAATGGGTAAGAAGGACTCTATCAAAGAGAAAGATACTCCTACACAAAGAGAATTTTGTCCACTTCATTTTCAAAAGTAGGAGTTTGTAGATAACTGTACAAGTATCTGATATATGTTATGCTGGGAGTTATTTTTGTCAGATTCAGAAACAGTTCAGAAAATGTTTAGTAGTTATTTTCGTATCTTCAGGATATATCCACATGCACTCTATAATATGTTCAAACTTTATTAAAAGCTCATAATTTAAGGAAAAAAATCTTAAATTTAATCAGTATGAGGGGAATGAGAAGTCATGGGAAAAAGAAAGGTGTTTAAATGAAATTGGAGATATTCAGCCAAAGGTTAGAAACTCATTGTGTGGCTCTTTCATGCAAAGGTTTTTCTAATAGCTGTTTCACATCTCCCATCCAACTACATAAGAGACTAGAGGTAGAGGTCTAGTATAGGATTAATCAGATCCAACTACGCACTGATTCCCAGAATATATGCATAAACCTGTCATGGTTGCTGTGGCATTTAGAAATGCTGCCAGACCATTTCAAACTCTGTCCCTCTGAATTTTACAGGGAACATTCATTAAGTCCTCTTTTATTTTAAATTGAGATTCACCTTACCTAAGCTTTATTGGATATTATACAGCCATGTAAACAAAATCATCTGGGTGATTTCGTTTTCTCTGGGTGAAAAGGGCATAAACTAGATATATTTTATATCTAATGGGGAATCACTAAAAGAATTCTGTTTGTAAAAATATTGCTTGAGTTTACAGATTCTAGCAAATTATTTTATAATTTGGTACACTGCTCCATTACAGACTAAAGGTAAATACTGTGTTTAAAAATCCTTTTCCAACAGGACAAGACAGCAAATAATGACTTGTTTTGATTCCTCATAATGCCTGACAAATTTGTGCCATTTAAAAAAAGTTTTTATACTTAAGTCATTCTGCACTCTAAAAGCCATAACTGAGAAGACATATCTCTGTCAAAATAAATTCCTTGAAGTACAGTATGAAATAATATATTTGCAAAAAAAAAATGAGCACATGAGGAATTCCATAAAGATGTGCTCTTCTGCTGTGTACAGATGGTCAGATGCAATTTAGTTTGAAATCCATCATATATGATCTGGAATGATTCAGTTTGTCAAATTACATTCTTGACAAGCTCAGTCTTTAAAGAAGTACTAAAGCTTATGTAACAGCAATAATTGGTCAGCACAGGTCTATTTTCAGAAGCAACTGATCCTAACCAAGTTTGAATAAGGGAGCATTTTGGCAGAAAATGATTGATCTCAGAAACCAGACTTAAAGACATATGTCTCTTTGGATTTAAGTTTATGCAAAACAAACAAACAAACAAACCAGACAACAACAAAAAAAGAAACCAAAACAACTGAAATTAAACAAGCAAACCCTCAAAATCCCCAGGACTTTAGAATATTTAATTTTTAGAATATTGAATTTTATTACTTTCCTTAAATGTAATTGGAGAGGTTTCCTCCCCTCTCAGAGCACAATATTCAGAAAAATATCTGAATGCTTTTCCTAGAATGGAGAGACATGCTTTCATTGGTGTAAGCTGCCACTGAGATCCTGGAGCTGTGTTGTGATTGTAGAAGCCATAGTTGTACTGGAAAACAAAGGAAAAGGACATGGTAAGAACTTTCTGAAAGAGCAAAACAGGAGCAATGGTTGCTGGAAGGACTCTGTGAGAAGAGTAGGGGCTGCAGACCGAGAAAGAGCATTCAGTGGTGGTGACCTATTAGAGAGTCGAACAATAGACTACTGCTAGCCCTACAGAGTTCTGTCTCCCGTGGTCCTTTCCAAAGTGGAAAAAAAAAGTAAAATATTTGATAGCAGCAAGTGAGTTAAAATGAAGCATGGACTTGCGTATATGCCAGACATTTTAATGCTAATTAAAAAAAAAATTATACTATTTTGCTACAGGCAAGCATTTTGCTTTAAGCAGAAGTTTCTGGAAAATTTCTGTGATAATTCTTCTATTTTATAATTGTTCCTTCTTGCTGCCCTACACTGTATTTTTCAGGTTGATTTCAGACAGGTTTTTTATGGTTCTTCCATGTCTTATGGAAAACTTTTTTTCAGATAAACATTTTTCTTTCTAGCATTGATTTACAATGTATTTTCAATGTAAATTTTCACCCTTATTTTTATTGAAAAATCTTACTAAAGCAGCAAAATATGGGATCTTTAATAGTATGACATAAGAAAGACGTCATAGATATAAACTAATTTGATTTTTGGTTGTTGGGGAATGTGATAAATATTCCATGATGATTTTTTCCATTCCAACTGTTAGTGCTTTCTCATAGGCTACATGATTGACAATCTCTTTTCAGTAATAAAAATGTAGCAAATATATTAGTTTTCTTTAGGCGCTAACACTAAAACTATTGTTGAAATGTATCCTAATATTTGTTTCAAAATACATGAAAATATTCTTTGTTTATCCTTCATTATTCAAGTTATTTAACCATAGCTTAAAAAATTAGGCTTGTAGACAAATATCTCCACTGAGTTTTTAGGGGTTTTTTTTCTCACAATAAAAATAAGGTTTTCAGGGTCAATGTTTGCCAGATGCTTCCTTAAGCAGAGAATATTTTTCTCCCCTTGCTCACATGCTGTGAATTATAAGAATAAATAGATTTTGTAATATTAATAAAGGCATAAATTGAGTTGTTTAATTCATAGCCTAATCACCAGGATGCTCTTTGTTTGATTAAAATGTCAAGAAGGCTATTAGGAAAAAGACAAAGGCAAAAAAATGGCTTGGGATAAATAGCCATCTACCAAAACTCCAGGACTCATCAAAAGCTATTAATTTATGTTCTCTGTCTCTGAGCCTCTGCTGAGTTCACTTGACCAGCTGGTTAAAGGGTCAAGAGAAATTCCACAGCTAGACTGATTGTAAATTGTACAACCATTTAAGTAAGGAACCAGACTGACTCAGACCTTAAGACCCAATTGTGAGTGAAGGTAGGAGGGTTGCATAGATCTCTGGAAAAGGCTAACAAGATTTTAGGTAATATTACTGTGGATGCAGATCTTTGCTCAGAAACCCCTTTTTGGTTTGTAGCTTTCACTTAAGTAGCTGACTCTGGCTTAAGTAGCTACTCTGTTTCCCCCAAGCATAAAATCTTGTGGGGAAGACATTGTCTTACAGAGTATTAACTAGAGAAAATCTGATCAATGGACAGTTTATTCTAGCCCAGTGGAGACATAGTTTGAATTTTTCATAAGCCTTCTTGCACAAGGAAGTACACACAGACAAATGAGGCAGGGTATAGATGTATTAGGTCTGTAACTGCAGCATACTTGATGTTGCTTGTAAAGTTATCCACACTTAATAAAGAAAAAAATGAAATGAATTGTCAAAATGCTGGTTCAATACTGGAGCTGACAATATAACTCAGAATTCCTGTGTTCTTTGTAATTAAAACTTTCCTATAGATTTTACTGCATATCATGTCAATAGACCTTGCTCTGACTGACTGAAACACCGCATAGCACAAGGATAAGCATCAAGTGTAGTTGCACTGAAGAAGGTATAGGCCCAATTAAATGTTGTACTGCAGTCAAAATGGATGCTGCAGCTCTTAAGAAAAAAAAGTTGGTAAGAGTAAAAGCATTTGGTGAGCAAATTGTGGAAAACAAAACAACAGAAAGAACTAATATTCCTTGTGGAAGCTGAAAATATTTCTAACTGAAGTGAGACTTTCATGTTCTTGCAGTCCATTCCTCAAGGACTCTATAAGTTAGAAAAAATATTACACCTTTAACAAAATTTTAAAAAAATTTAAGTCACAGTTATATATTTATGGGAAAATTAACTAAAACACAGTAGCTGCATTAAATAAAAAGCTTGGCTTAAAGTACAGAGGCAAAAGGAGTAATATAAATCTGACTTAAGCTCACAGAATCTGTGGTGTCATTTGTATACCAAAAAACAATTTGAAGTAAAAAACCTACAAAATTAACAAAATCATTATCAGCTAAACTGTTATATTACCCTTGGAATCAGTGTAGAATATACTATTCACTGCTTTGAGCAGGGGTCATGCTGTTTTCCCGATTGTGACTACCTAATAATTTTCACTAAACGAGAGTTTTGCAGCTGTGTGTAATATTAACAGATTTACGATTTAAATAGTACCTTTCAAGTGATTTTTCAGGAGAAAATTCACACTTCATTTCTACCTGCTCCATCTAAGTTTGCAGACTGAATAGAGAAATGTTGTACGAGACTGACAGTGTGTCATTGATTACTTCACTCACTTGCTCCTCAGACATTACTGAGGTCCACACATGTAGGCCAGGCCTGCACATCTTTGTTCTGAGAAAGATAGTTTCACAAAATCTAGAAAATCCATGTGTTTATTTTCACTTCTTCACAGATGCCTACAGAGATAATCATAACAGCAACAATAGGCTAATTTACATTCAGACAGAAACTTCAATCACAAAGAACTTCTCAAACTATACACAGGACAATCCACCAAATGTGATCTCCACCCACAGGTTGAAATGCAATAGACTTTCCACAATACACCCCCTCAGTTTACTATCTTGAATACTAAAGTGCAAATTGCAGGAGAGCACTTGTAAACTTTCATCTGATTTGCAAACTGAGCACAACATTTCAAAACTTGTGTGCCAAAAGACAGACCTCTAATCAATACAGTGTTGGTTGACAACCAGTTTCCCAAAAAGATGAAGCTTTCATCCCTCTCCCTGGTGTTAGTTCTGGTACTCAAATCCTTCAAAATGTATGGTGCATAATTTAGCATGCAAAGTTAGCATACAGCATTGCTAATGGAAAACACCCATGACTTCTTCAAGATGTTTGAGTTTGGAACTGGGAGTAAAAATCAGGCATACTTACAATCCCTGTTCTAATTCCTAAGATGTCATTATGTTTTGCATCATTATTCTGGACTACTTGCTGTGGAAGATGAGTATCATTTGTCTGATTTGATACCACTTCAACTGATAGCTGATACCACTTCATCAGAGATCCTTTGTAAGAACACTTATGTGCCTGTTCCATCTGCATTTGACAGCATTTAGATAAATAGTAACATTGTCTGAAATAATACATCTCTTCAGTTCCATCAAGCTACAAGCATATGACCAGGTAGAAGGTTTCTTTGCGGTTAGTAAAGTTAATGCTACCTTGAAAGCATACTCCTTGGAACTAAGAACACTAAGCTATTTCAGAACTCTTTACTGTTCTATAAACAAGTCTTTCTAATCTAAGGAGTAAAAATAAATGTGATAGCTGGGTGGCATGATGTCATAATGCAGATATCTCTGCAGGTAGAAGAGACTACCTTTGTTTGGCAAAAAAATAAAGACATGAGCTTAGAAAGGAGTCCCATTTATTGCAATGGGAATTTTAGTGGTACCTGTTTCAGAAAGTTTCTTAAACTGCATAGTTGTTGGCAGCAGACCAGATTATTCTTTTTGTCCTTGAATCTCACAGCACCACGAAGTTTGAAAATGAAACATGGTTTGAAAATGATGTCACTTAACAGTGTCATAAAATAACAGGATATTTCTTATATTGATATAGAAGAAAAGGTTTAGCTCCCTTCAAGTCTCTGGAGAGAGGCAAGAGGGCTTCAACAAAGCACTGTGCAGTTCATTCCAATCATACCTAAAAGGTTAACTGTGTGTGATGCATCTTTGTCATCTTCTCTTGCAGCATCGATCGCATCTATGGAAATCCCGTGTTGCCAAAGCATTTACACAGCTCCAAGTCTTTTGATTTACTGTAAGAATTTTGCAAAGCAGTCCCTCCATCTGCTCTATCTGATTGGAGAGGGTTTTTTGCATTTTTTTTTAATTATTTTCTTACTCTCTAAAACCATTTCTGAATAGAAATGGGATACTGCTTTAAAATGTCCCAGTATATTTTCTAAGACATTGTACTATTTTTTATTGTTCTACATACAGAACGGGTGCTAGATTATATGGGAAGGACTAAAGGTTAGTGTTCATTATCAACCAGTTCTGATGTTGAAGTAAAAAGTTCCATGCTTGAGAAAACCCATTCCTCATTCTGTATAATACTGGAATAAATGTGCTGTTCTTACAGCTACAGGAAATGTTTTCTCTTCTTCAGAAGCAGATCTTTTAATGCTAAGGGTTAAAAGCATGGTTTTCGAGCATTTTATTAATCTTGCAAGGACAAGTATAAGGAGATTTTTTTTAAAAACCATCTTTTTCTGGGCAAAAAAATGTACTTACAATATTATTCCTAATTTTAATATTTTTTTCCCTTCCTGATTGCCATTTCATTGTATTTTAGGATTCACTGAATGTGTGGCATTTTTCTATTTGAGAAAAAAACAGAGAAAAATAGAGAATGTGTCATCCACCCAGCCTTCTGGCTCCATTAAGTGACAAGCCATACTTGTGGTGATTCCATCCTGTGAGGAAACCTCCATCACTAATTTCATGTTTCCAGTGTATTCCCCACCCCAGACTCAAGGCAACAGCTTAAAGAAAAGGAGTGACTGGAGGGGAGTTCATACTTGGGATGGCAGATAAACCCCCTTCTTTCCCAGTTTGCTTTCTCAGGTGCCTCTGTACAACAGATATGAGGCTCTGGATGTGGAAGACCAGTCAATGGATGTTGTGCATGATGCTTCATCTACATCAGAGGTGTTGTCAAGGTCAGAAAGGTGTATCCTCCAAATCACAACCACATCCACCAGGAAAAAAGGGTAAATTGTAGTTGACTCCCTTCTGAAAGGAACAGAGGGACCAATATTCTAGAGAGACCTTTCTATTAGAGAATTCTGCATTGTCCTCGAGGTCAAGAACATTGCTAGGAAACTTCCTAGATTGGTATAGCCCTTGGATTATTGCCCATTATTTCTGTTTTATATGAGTAACCAAGAAGCTGCAACATGTAGTCCAAGAGTAATCAGAGATTTCAGGGCCTTGGGATGGTTGGTAAGGGCATTTGCAGCACAATTTTCGCCTTTATACTTCCAGTCGCAAACAGCAACATTGGAAGAAATAGATGGACCCAGCTTACTAATGCATGGAACAACCTATCAATGTATGGCTCTATGACTCACATCACCAGCTCACTTTTGGGTTTTTTGATCATGTGATGGACTATTTGACACCAGGCATGCAGGCACCAGATGGGTTATATCTTTCTCAAAGGAGAAAGAAAGTCTTTGCTCATTGACAGACCCTCAAATTAGACTTGAAGGGAGAGGGGAATCGTATCAGGCTTGCCTGTGACAAACTGTGGGATGATATGATGAACTGAGAGGGATATGACTTTAGTGAGGGCTCTCAGCAGGTAGAGGGAGGTGATTCTTCCTCTTTCCTTTGTTCTGTGGAGATCCCACTCGGAGTACTGTGTCCAGCTCCGGTGTCCTCAGTACAGGAAATACATGGACCTGCTGGAGTGAGTCCAGAGGAGAACCACAAAAATGGTCAGAGGGCTGAAGCACCTCTCCTACAAAGACGGGCTGAGAGAGCTGGGGTTGTTCAGCCTGGAAAAGAGAAGACTCCGGGGAGACCTTACTCTGGCATTTTAGTACCTAAAGAGGGCTTGAAAGAAAGAAGGGGACAAAGTTTTTAGCAGGGCCTGTTCTTAATAGCACATGGGACAATGGTTTTAAACTAAAAGAGGGTAGATTCAGACTAGATATAAAGAAGACACTTTTTATAAGGCAGGCAGTGAAACACTGGAGCAGGTTGCCCAGAGAGATGGCAGATGTCCCAACTCTGGATAGATTCAAAATTAAATTGGATGGTGCTCGGAGCAACCTGATTTAGTTGAAGATGTCCCTGCTTATTGCAGGAGGTTGGACTAGATGTCCTCTAAAGGTCCCTTCCAACCCAGACTATTCTATGAATTTATGATTCCATGATTCTATAATTCCTTTAATAAAGAGATTTTCATCATTTTTGTTTTAGATCCCCTGTTTTCTCCTCACCAAACTATATATTTGTGCTAATTTCCCACTATTGAATAGATAACTGTTCTGCATCAATAATACTGACTTAAATGAAGCTACTGAATTGAATCCAAATGACAATCCCACCTCTTATAAACCAAGTTTTCGTTTGTAACCAGATTACCATACACAGATGTACAGAATTTTAAATTATCTGTTTTTACATGTTATCCAGTAAAGTACTCTACTTCTCTCCCTCTCCTCCCTGATAATAGACCAGTTTACACTTTACACTCAAGCCCTGGCCTATTGCCAGAGGCCTGTGGGTTGAGTCTCAATGGTCCTTTCTAAACCAGCTCTCCTGTGCTATATTACAGAAGTCTACTGGGTAAGCTTTGACATAGGATATCATCTGATTTTTAAATAGACTGAGTAATCTCCTTCTTCCTAACCTGTTTAGAATAAAACCTCAAGTTCTTATTCTCCACCATAGGAGCTGAATGGTAATAAGAAAAGAGGTGAAAATTAATATCTCCATTCGGAATATGCTTAGTGTTTCTTTTGGTAGTTTTGTGGGTTTTTAAGTTTAATTTTTATATTTATTTTTTAAAAGGTAGAAGGTGTGTAACTTCTCATATGTTATATAATGCTTTGATTTGCTAATACAGGAAGTACAATTGGCATGAAAAAAATTAGTAGCTCTAGAAAAGTCTCTGTCTATGCAAAACTTTCTGAAAAAGAAATTGGTGAGCTGTTTTTAATTCTGAAACTTAGTTAATGAATTGCCTGTCTTTCTTACAGAGCACTGGACAAACCTTAAGGGGGAAGCCAAACTGAGGTTCAAGGAGTGCCTAGTGAGAGACCAAACACTGTGGAAGCAGAACTGAAAAGGTAAATCAGAAGATTGTTTGCAATGTTCAGAGACTTATATCTCCCTCTCGACTCTGCTGACATTGGCACCAGGACAGATACTTCAAATGAACTATTAGTGAGCACAGCCTACTTGTCTCTGAAATTTGTGCCTCAGCCATGTTTTGAACAAGGCAGGTGTACTTCATCTCTATTTCTGTATGCTTTTAATTTTGAGAGACCTGCAGAAGTCTCAGGTCAATGCACCATTTGAAGCTTACACTCCCTCTCCTTCTGACTTCTGGAGCAGTCTGGCTCTTACTTTTATGTGTAATACCCACACAATATTTGTTGCTACTGGATCTGAACCCAAGTTCAATTTAGACTTCGTATTTTACCCCATGTACTCCTCAAACACACTGAAGTCAAATATTGTGCAAAAACCTCTCCAATTCTTCAGGTCCTGAGTTAATTATTTGATCCTATCTGAACTTGTATCACAGTCAGTGCCAAATCTCCCCATTTACAGCAGTGGAGCATAGCAAGGAACTGTTTTATTCAAAGGGTTTTCAAATCTAATACTCAGAATTCTTCAGAACAATAAGGGAATGCTAGCAAGATTTTCATTTGAGCTCAGTCTAGGTAGCCAAATTATTATTTATAATAATGATTTTAAAGAATCCTATAAGATAAGGTTCTGAAAGAACAAAGCTATTAGAAATCAATTACTTTCATTTTTTAGACAAAGCAAAAATATAGGAATCTCTGTTTTCTCTGAGAAGGGCTTTGTACGACATGGCTGTAGAATAGCTGCTGGAAATAGCTAACACATCAGGCACTGAAGGACAGAAAGACAGAAAGAAAGAATTGATCTTCTGGGAAGTAAAAACTCTTTAGGAAAGTCTCAATTTTTATAGGTATGTCACTCTATTCCACATTGATATTATGTTTGGTTTTATATAACTAAGATCAAGAAAGCAAAGAGAAGAAAGTCAGTAGAAGAAAACAATGAACTATAGATAAAATTGGAGGAGAATCAATATTAAATTGTAAATGGTTTCTTCTGGCATGAAAAACAGTTTCTATGGTAAACCAAAATTATTCCAAGAAAAACAGAGAGAACTCAGTTTCAAAATCCATTGTTAAAACAAATCTCAATCAATCAAATGATTAATTCTACCTTCGCAATGTGTCAGTTACAAATGGTAATAACCAGAATCAATGGTATATAATTTGTCATCCTTTTGAAGTCTCAAAGATTGTTGATAGGCAAAATACCAATGAAGTTAACAATTGTTAGGTAAAACATGATTAATATTCTGCTCCATGATAATTTTCTTTCTTTAAAGAAAGAGACACCATTTCAATCAAATTGCAGTTTTGTCCTTCCAAGGGCACCATAAATCACTAATACGTTCAGAGAAATCTTTGA
>NW_016690212.1:2266759-2410705 GCF_001604755.1 Lepidothrix coronata
TGAACATACTTTCTATGTATTTTTTTATAAAAAATCAGGTATTTTTTTTTTGTGTAGTAAGTAGTAGGATGCTTTGCAAATTAACGTAACTACATTTAGATCAATGGAAAACTGAATATGATAAGCTAATTTCCCTATAATATTAGGAATTGAAAGTCTTGAATATTTATTCAGGTCTCATCCAAGCATATGTGAAATGTCTTTGTTAGCACTTAGGTTCCAAGCAGTGCTTGAAACTTTGAAATGTAGAAGGAATTGAATTTTTATTAATCAAGTATAATGTTCTTTATTAATGCTTATTAAATATGGAATGTTACAGTATCTTTTGCAGCACACTTTTTTCCTTTTTCTTATCTTTTAAGCAATGGACCCTACAAATAGCAATTTCCGTTGTCCCTAGTTTTCACTCAGAATCTTCATTCCCATCCTTTTTTCCCTCTCTGAGGTTTTTTGGGCCTCTGATGTACTTCCAGAAATGCTTTCAGCATTACTCAGTAAGGAAGACTGATGACAATTATATTAAGGTTAAGAACAGTCTCTTGAGCCTACAGATGATTCTTCGAAATTTTGTTTCTAAAACTAGTCTGTAGATTGATTCAATTTATTTAAAATGTGAGACTTGCTGGGGACAAGTAAATGGCTGTAGTGAAAGTTCAGTTGAGAACTGTAGGAAAAGGGGTACTCAATGTTCAGTACTGTTATATACCCTTCTCTTTATCAGTTTATTCAGAGACTAGCAGAAACAGCTATACATAATGCCATATTTTAAAGCTTTCCTGTGAAGTCTGGATGTATTTCTGGAAGATACTGCTCACCCAAGTACAAAATATCATACTCAGCAAATGTTTGTGAAATATTTTAGACAACTGCAAAACGCCACCTGGCTGTAACTACCCAGGTCAATGGTCCACCATTTCATCCAGAAATGAAGAAAATGCTACAAATTTTTTTATTGTTATTATTAGTCATATATGCTCTGCCCAAAGAAGCATTGTCGAATTATAGAAGTATTAGTTTACTGCAAAAGAAGTTGAAAACTAAGATTGTTTAGGAGGGGCATAGAGGCTGTGATTGTAAAAGACAGCAAATATTAGAGCTGAGGATACGTTAAAAAAACCCAAAATAAATAAAAGAAAAGAGAACAGCCTACAATACTGGCTGATGCTTGTAGGAATGATTGTATGCGGCGAATAGGAAGGTTAGCTTTTGAAGACTAGAGGATGTGAGTGTTATGGAAGTTTGAGGTAGGGTATAAGAAGGTATTTTCATCAGATCTTAGCATCTGTGTAATCTATCTTATCGATCATGGTAGCACTATATTCTAGGATTTTTCTCTGTAAGGGGCTTTATTGTCTAAGAAGCACACCCACGAATCAAAGACTTGTTTTTTTGGTTGGGTTTTTCTTGCCATTTCAACAGAAAATTAAATATGCTGGAACATACTAATTCCAAAATGCTACAGTTTTCATTATTATAATTGAATAAAGTAGTGCACATGAATGCTTTTTGGCTGCTGTATGGACTATGGATAAACTACTAAACTATTTTAGGTTAATTTTTAAGTTAAGTTCAAATTCAGACAGATGAAGAGATAGCAAAGAGATTTAAAATAAGTAAAAGGGATTTCACTGCAGAAGGAGCTAAATGAAGCTAATGAAGCTAAAATATTATTAGCAGAGTTTTGTTCTGGAGGAGTTTGATCCTAACAAACCCTGGAAAGGCTTGACTGTGGAAGGATTAGTTATACAATGAAATTTATAATAACACCAAGGTCACGGGTTCAGTCTCTGTATAGGCCATTCACTTAAGAGTTGGATTCAAAGATCCTTGTGGGTCCCTTCTAACTCAGAATATTTTGTGATTCTGTGATTCTTTTTTTTTTTTTACTCTTAGTAAATAGGGATATCGTGCAATGGATTTGTCTTTTGCTCAACAGAATTACCCTCAGGAGTCTGATCTCTGGAAAACATATAGCATGGAATAGATATTAGGAAAAGACAATGGAAAATATATTTTGAAAAAAACTATGAAATGAGAAGGTCTTACTTATGTTTTATTTGTGGTTTAATATTCTTAGTGTCTCTAGAATACTGCCCAGATTGCTATAGCCACTCTTCTCATCACGGCTAGGTTTCGCAAATGAAGATTAAGGAGCCACTCTTCTAGAACCCTTAAAATGCACCATTTCTTCATAACAATCAAGACACTAAAAAATGTATAGCAGCTTCAGACTGTCTTTAAATGCCGGGTTCTAAAAATTACTTGCTCCAGCCATACTCTTTATACAACTCTATCAAAGCATAAAGAAAGGCATATTGAGAATGTTTTATAGAGTTTGGCCTCGTAAGCCAGTAACTCCAATGTAACCTTGGCAGTAATACCATGTAAGGTCAGGAGGATCTATGAAACCATACCAGAAATGCCAGAATTTGTGTCAGAAATAACAGAATGAATATCAAAATATCAGAAATAACAGAATAGATATGGATGTAATGAACAAAACTGAGGTCAAGGTGATGCTGATGGAAAATTATAAGTAAAGGGCTGTTGGTATGGGATGAGACCGTGGTAGAGCTAAAGAGAAAGAAGAATTGGAAAAATTGTAAAGGGAATAACAAAAATTAAATTATTTGGCCAGAACTATCAGCAGTAACCTGTGGTTCAACCATGAGCTTGAGCACCATAAGCTAGTTGGGACAATAACCCAAATCTGTTGTTCTGACCATATCAAACATGTTTTTGTGAAGGTCTATGGAAAGAAGAGTGTGCTTTCTGAAGGATGAAATGTTCAGCTGAATGGAATAAACTTCCTGGCATCACATTGTCAGTGCCTGTTCCAAACCCAAGACTATTTGCATCTTTTAAGCTTAAACAAGCAAACAAACAAAACCCCAACTAAAACAGTGTTTTCTTATTTGCTCAAGTATGACATTGGAAGTAGATTTTGCATAATACAGATGGTAGCTGCAAATCAAAATACTTTGCTCACTTATTTTATGTATTTAGGCAACAGTGAAATATTTCTGAGACAATAATTGCCTCAAATTCCTGAAACTCTGGAGACCATTATTTTCCTGTAATCTGAATATGCATTGTTTTCTTATTAGTGTTGATTTACCTCTGCTACGTGCTTTGGATAACCAGAAATCAGGGTTAAGACTAATGAAAAGAAGATGTGTAACCATGGTTGGCATTATAGATTTTTAGCAATGCACAGCTTCTCTCTTTTTTCTTTGTTTCTTTTCTTAAACATTTTCTATGGCAATAAATGTATCCTCACTTGTGATGTGTTTAAAAGAACCCAAGCTCAGCAGAAAAGGCTGTCAACCAGTAACTCAGTTTGGAAAGTAAAATGATTTTGAATTTACTTTTCAGAATAGATAGTCTTAAGGAATGCAAAATAGAGTAGCTTTTCAGAGTAATTCAGTGATTTACTGTACAGCCTTCATAAATCAGAATTTAACAGTTGAAACAACATAAACAATAAAACCCAAAATGAAAACACAAACAACAATAAAAAAACCCAAACCAAACCAAACAACCAACCAACCAACAAACAAACAAACAAACAAAAAACCAAACAAACAAACAAAAAAGACAACCCAAATTTTGACAACCACTGAAATAGTGGCATTTTGCCTCTGGCTATTGTAAATCAGATTTGTATTGTATACCTGGAAGCTAACTAAACTCTAAATATATAAAAAAACCCCTTCTAGAGCAAATATTATCATTTTTTCATTCCACTTTTAAATAAATATTCCTGTATATAAAATACATAAATAAAAATAAATTACCTGAAAGTTTTGACTATATTTATTGGTGCATTTAAGCTGTCAGAACAAAATTATTTTAAATTCAGGTCAAATTTGCTCAAGAGTTTCATGCCAAAAATAAAATCCATTCAATTAAAAAGCAAGAATAATGGTGTCCAACTCTATTCTTTCATCAGAAATATGGAGCTTCTGGAAACATTTTTTTCTATTTTAGTCTACATGCATGTAGACTATTCTCTACATGCATGTTATCTGAAGCTGGAGTAAGTAAAGGAAAATGTTCTGGGTGTAGGAGCTCTCTCTTCTTCCTCACTGACTGTAGGTGAGTTCTACCAGCTCTGAAAAAAAAAAAAAAAAAATCAAAGGATTTGCTACTGCGACAAGTGTTTCCCTAAAAAAGTATCACATTATCAACTCAAGAGGTATCAGAGATGTAAATTATGAAATGAAACAATGCTCCATGTGCTAATACCGTAGAAGCAGTAAGGCCAACTGTTTGACCCATCAACTTTTGTTTTTCTCAGCTTGGACTGAGACTGCATAGAAGTAATTGTAAACCTTTCCTCTTGCTCAGTGTGGCATAGCAATAGAAAGCACACAGCCCTTCTCTTGAAGATCCAGTCTGGGGCCTGAATTCTGAAGTGGGTTTTCTTTGTTCCAACAACTCAAGTGTCTTTTCAAGGCCACTGCATTTTCTTTCATTGACCTGGCAGCCCTCTTTGAATTACTAGTGTGGCACTCTAAGAACAAAACCAGTACTCACTGAGGAAAAATTCTCTGCTAACTCTTGAAGGATGATATAACTTGTTGAATGAATAAAATCCCTGATCTGTGCACAAGGTCTGTACTTGCTAACTGTGACAGGAGAAAAAAAAGAAGAGCTATAGGTTTCAGTTTCCCAAAATAAATACTAGGGTTTTTTCTATTATAGAAACTGCAGGAAAAGAACAAAGGAGCTAAAGATCATGAGACAGGTCACAGCATACTCTGGAAGACAAGCTATTAAAAACAGCTCTGTCTTTCTGCAGTTTTTCCAGGTCATTTTCCCTTCACTCATTACAAATAGTAACATGTACATGAAAATAGGATCTTGGTTTCTCAGGAGTTTATCTGCTCTTTATAATTATCCTCTTGAAGTCATAATACTGGTTTCTGTGGTAATTAGGTTTTCCATAAGTTTCCAGTGTTTCTTTCAAGGTGAACATGGACTAGGCTGTAATCCAATAGTAGCATTTCAATAGCATCATTTAGACCAATTTTTTAACACATAAGAGCCTAAAATGCCATCTAAAGATATATGAGTCTATTATTATGTCCACATGTAGACAGCAATTAGTTGCTGATGTTGGCAACTCACTTGTGTCAGAAGCTTAAAATTCCATTACTTACCAATGTTTCTAAATCTAGCTTTTTTTTTTTTAATTGTGACCTACTTAAACTGAAGCTGTAACATGGCCACTTAACTGTGAGTGAGAGCCAGGGTACAAATTATTCCATTTAATCCTAAAATATAAAGGTCATTTCAGCCTCATTTTGAAAATACTGATCATCTTATCTATCATGAAATGTTTTTAAAATTGAACACAGAATGTCAGCTAATTGAATCTTTGTATTATTGCTTCCCTGGGTTTTGGTGATAGCTTATCTTTCCATTTACTCCTGTACAGATGGACTCTATGACACCACTACTCCAGAAGAAAAAGCTTATAGATCACGTAGGTATGGCAGAATATTTGCTAGTTCAAAAGGCTAATCTAAAGTTATTACATCATGTACCTGTACCTTAATTGTTTATATCTAAATGAATTTTTAATTTATGTAAATAACAGGAAAAATAGCGCAGTGTGATAAATTTGTGGGGTTTCAAATATAATCTTCAAATGATATTCCACTGAAGATATCATGGAAGAGTTATGGGTGAAGAGTGTTACCTTTTTCATATTATAGTGTAGAACGACACATGGGTAAAAATATTGTAAAGATAACCACCTGTCAGATGCAATTCTGACTACTTTTTCTCTACTACTTGGCATTATTTAGGCTATTCTAGGTCCAAAATATTGTATTAAAACATTCCTTCAGGGCAACAATTATTTTGAGATGAGCTGCTTATATAAGCAATGGCTTGGCACCAAAGTCCACTATATAATGCACCTGCCAAGGATTCATAGGAAGTACAGGGGCTGAATTTGAGACCTGACATCTGAATCTCAATGTAGCTGAGGTATCAGTTTTTCAGCGTCCATGAAAAGAGTTCCTTCTGAGCATTATTCTTAAACTGGATATTTTGTCCCACTGTGTATCTTTCTTGGTGTGCTGAGAAACAAACTTCTGACTCATCATCCAGTGTTTCCAGGTGGTTTCCAGACCTAGAAAATAGTTTTATCAGAGTCTAAGACACCACTAGCCAGTCACAGAACTTTTGTATAAATTTAATATAATTTTGTATTTGGTAGTAACAGAGCAAAGCCATGCCTAGGATTTGATTTAGCAGACTGTGTCTCCCCACCCCCTCTCCCTGTTCTCCACTACCAGCCTTGTCTGTTTTTAAACCATTTTGAATCGATAATATTCCGGATTTGAAAATATACAAACATACAGATATATAGAAGTGTAAAAGGAATGGTTGCTACTTGCATGCAGAATACAGTGTTTATTCTGCCTGTACCCTATACAGCATCTAATTTCTGATCTTTTTCTCCTCATGGCAGACACAATGAGTGTTGTGATCAGCTGCTGTTTTCCTAGTGCAGGCTTGCCCACTGGTAAATTACCTCACCTATAAAATGAGAATGGGTAAGAAGAGCTATTCTACAGCTATTTTTACCCATGTGCACACATCAGAAGTAGTCAGATGAGATGAAACAGTCTTGAGACAGCACAGTCAAGCTATTGAGGAATATACTGAAGAACATTTTAAACCCACCATCTCAGCCACTTAGCAGCTGCCACCATTCCCTGGTATCTGCCACAGGCTGACCTTGTCCAGCCTAGTTTCTGCACCAAATTTATATATCTGTGTGTATATATGAAATCAACTCCCAAGCAAACGTTCAAGAGCATTGACTCATTCAACTTTGGAGCTTGAAATGAATCCCTCTTCTGGGTGCTGGCTCAAAAAATAGTAGAGCGGGAACTGGGCTAGGAGAGGCCTCATGGAGAAATGTATGTCTGCTCAATAATCATTATAGCCTGTCAGGCATAAAGCTAGCTGCTGTTGGCACAGTTCACAATTAGTTCTGGAACATGCAGCAAAGAGGTATTCATTTGTGGAAACATATTAAAGACTAGACAAAGGTTTATCAACTCTTTCTTTCATGGAATCCTCACACAAGAATTAAGGTAACTCAATTTGTTTTCACTATTTAGTATCTAGCTTTAGAGCTTGCTTTGGCCAGCAGGTACTCACTGAGTGCTGAAAACATTATTAAAATTGTATTAAAAGTAATTTAGGCTGTGAATACTCTTGCCGTTTGCTCACAGGCTATATGAAAGGAGAACAGTTAAAGTTTTCTCTTAGGCGATGACAAATTTTTACATCTTGCTGGAAAGTTTATGTACAAAGAGCACAATTTTGAACTTAGAAAACCACATGCCTTCTGGAGGATTCTGGGTTTGTTTCCATTCCTGCAAAAATCACAGCAAGTGACATTGTTCCTCCATAACTTAAGCTTTCCTAGTGAAGCCATACTGGCATTATTGCATTCTACAATCCCTCTGCACTCATGTAATTCCCAGGGACCTTTTTGATAGTTTCTGCTGTGAGAAGAATGCAAAAGGAATATTGCACAGGGTCAAGACACGGGGAAAGGTGGTTTTAATACCTATTTATGATCTGATTATCTTTTACATGATTTTACTGTCATTGAAATCCTAGGACCACCCAGCAGTACAAGTTTATAGGATTTCTGTGATCTCATAATTTCAAGTGTAAATCAGAATTGTCAGCATGATATGCCAACATGTTTCTTTACCCTAGAAGTTCTAATCTTGCAGATCAGCTGCCCTGCAGATTTGTGCTAGTGTACTGTTAGATAAGCTACCCTTGCAGGAGCACATTCAGTACACTGAAGTTTTTGAAGAATAAATTGGTCACTGAGCATCTCTCACTGTTTGGCAGAGGTCTGAGTTTTTAAAGGTCATGAAGGTTAACATTTGTAGTGACCTTTGTAAACACAGTACTACAGATGAAATATTTTGGACTGCTGCCAAACATATAAAAACACTGTGGTTTTAGCTCATACTCCAATAATCCTAAAAGTTGTGTCTTAATTACCAGGAAACAATATGTATGACAGTGTTAAAATAGAGTTTAATATTTACTTTCAGATTAATAAAACCTGTCTGGTCTTGTGGTTTTATATGTACGGGAGCTGTCAGTTGTCTACTTTCCCTTGCAGTTTATGAGACATTAACTTCCTCTTCCTTTATGAAATCTAGAAACCTTTGTGAGGTGCTTATAAAGCTTTGCAGTAAAAAATGGAAATATTCCTAAATTTGAAGTACCTCTGTAACCAAGTATCCTTTAGCAGTGGCACATCTGAATAGTTCATTAGGTCTTGGAAACTTCATTTCTGCATAAAATAAAGAAGGAACCCAGCATCCTGATGGCTTGTGTTAATATCAGATTAGATTAACAAGCTGTAAAATCTGTTCTCTTTTTGAGTCTTTCACTGGTTGATTTCTTAATTAATTTAATTTATTTTTCAAATTTAGGAACATATGTTGATACTTCTACAAACACTTTTTTAGTTGCCGATGGGAAATCCTATTGAGGGGAAAATGAAATCCGTCACATACATTTAGAACATGTATGCACTGTACTTAAGTGGGAAACCCCCAGTTTATAGGGGTGCAGAAAGTGGCATAAAAACTAGCTTGAAGAATTCAAAACTCTAAAATTCAAACTACCTTACATGAATTGATCATGAATAATTACCAGCTTTTGAAAAATACAACTCCCATGAATACCTAAGTGTGAATTATAACTTTGAATTAAGATTCAGTTACATATTGTTATGTTTATATTAAATTCATAGAGATGTCAGAACAAGTAGACAATTATAATTATCCAAAGTTTTCCAGTAGGGAATAATATAATGATAGAGCATTCACCTCTCTTGCTCATCACTTGCTATTGGCTTATGCCTGATACTATCACATCAAAGTCTACAGTGAAACCAAATGTCAGTTGACACAATGTAGTGGAAGAATTATGTTGCACAGGAATAGAATAAAGGTATTTGTTTTCTAAAAGAGAAGAAAGTCCCAGAAATTGTGACAATGACTATGAACCAACTATAACTAGTAGGTAATTGTTCATAATTGGTGTATACTCTTTGAGGAGAAATTTGTTTAGTGTTGGATTTTATTAAGGCTTATGCTTGGGTATTTGGGCATCTGAATTCTTATAAAGCTAATTTGCAGATAAATTAGAAATTGCAGATTTCTGTTCTTGAAAATTCCTGGTGTTCAGAGAATTTAGACATAAACGATAAAACAAACTTGTATAAAATTTACACATAAAGCCCTAAATGTGTCTGAAGAAGCATTTTTCTCCCTAACCACCTAGTAATCAGAAAAAAAAATATTAAATTTTTTAAGTGAAAAGTTAAGTCCGGAGACTTGCATCAAGCCACGGTTTCCATTCAACACCTTAGACTGTCTATGGTCACCAAAAGAACAATAATAGCAATGGTACATCTGACACCTCTTACAAATGGGACACACACTTTGGAAAAACTTTGAATTCATGCTTCATCTCATCCAAATAAGGTGTTGGAGGCTGTGGTTTTATATTATAAAGAAGTGGATGGCAGTACTGAACGAAGATATTTCCAACTAGTCTCTTTCCAACACTGTGATGTAACTAACTTCCTTTTCTCTCACCTGCTCTGACATCATGTTTTCATGGGATAAATGGTGAACAAGGCTGTCGAATTGATGCAATTTTCAAGGAAAAAAAAAGAAGTGTAAAGAAGTGTAAGGCTCTGTGGTGGGTTGACCTTGGCTGGATGCCAAGTGCCCACCCAGCCGCTCTATCACTCCCTTTCCCAGCCAGACAGAGGAGAGAGTAAGATGGAAAACAACTCATGGACTGGGACAAGGCAGTTTATTAAAGCAGGAGCAAAGTGGAGGCTTGTGTGCGCAAAAGCGAAGCAAAAGATAGCAGGATTTATTTTCTACTTCCCATGAGCAGTGATGGTCGGCCACTCCTGAGAAGCAGGGCTTCAGCATGTGTAATGGTTTCTCAGCAGGCAGCCACTGGAGACAACGAATGCTTGCCTTCCCATTCCTTTCCTTAGCTTTTATATCTGAGCTGATGTCACATGGCATGGAACATCCCTTTGGTCAGTTTGGGTCAGCTTTGACCTACTTGGGTCCCCTCCCAGGATCTTGCCCTCAGCTGAGGAAGGAATGTTACAGCACAGACACTGTGCTGCCCTGCTCAGCAGTAGCCAAAACACCGGTGTGTCATCAACACCCTTCTGGTTACCAATGCAAAGCACAGCACTGTGAGGGCTACTGTGGGGAAATGAACTCCAGCTCAGCCAAACCCAATAAAGGCTCTCAGAAGATATTTCACTAACTTGATTTGATTTCCAATCCCAGATTAAAAATGTCTCTGTAGGGCTCAGCTGACATCTGTCTCACTAAGGGGGCAGGAATGACTAGCAAAGTATTGGGAGTGACAGTAGGCCTATGAAGATGTTATTTTCACCAAATATTTTACATCATTAAAGAATTACGCAAATAATTTTAGGCTTCCAGAATTAAGTTGAAAACTTTCCTTTTTCTTTCTTGTACAGGAACATATCTAGGCACTTAAGACAACCCAAATGCCTAAAGTTAGACTGATCGGATCTGGGCCCTGAAGTCTAAGACACAGCAGATGTATATGTTGAAGCTTCTCTGCTCTTCTCTACCAAGTCTCAGCTGTCAGTGATTTAGGAACTCTGTGAACCTCTGGATCTAGACAAGCCACAGATGGACATATCTTTTATTAGTTTGCATAAGAGTCTTTTGACAGATTTTGACTTGAACTTCATATCTTAAATAAATTGTGTGAAAAAAAATATTCTTTCATTTACTGGAGATCATCACATGACAAATTTATTGGATATCTTTCTGTTTTCAAGTTGTGAAAATAGTGAACTCAGTGTCTTCACATAATTCATGATTTTATAGATTGTTACCCACTCTTCTTTTCCAAGCTGAAGAGCTGGTAACCTCTTCTTCAGCCCATCATCCTGTTCTGCCTCTTTTCTAATTCTACTTTGTCTCTTTGGAAACTGGAACCAGAATTTTACACAGAAATGCACACAGTACCTGAACACAACATCCATTTATATGGTAACCTAATCTTATTTCTGGTCTGTTTCCTATTCTGTTCATAACAATTCCCAGCTTTTTGTTTGCCACTGTGGCTGCTAATAGCACTCAAAAGCATCCTTAAAAATTATTCACTTCAGCCTTGCTTTTCTGAGTAACAGTAACTATTGGAGGGGTTTCTCCTCTGTATGATACTTTACATTAGCTGATACCAATTTTTTTTTCTAGGTTTATTTGATCAGAGAGCACCCTGAAATTCTTTTTCAGTTCTTCACAGTTTAATTTAATCATCTTCATTAATTATTTATCATTTGCAGATTTTGCTACTTCATTAATCACCACCTTTTCCATGATATTTTATGAATATTTTGAAGAGTTTACATATCATGCTTATACACCTGAGGATAAAGAATTCCACAACGTTATCCTCAATTGCCATTTATTTGTATTTTGCCTCTATTTTAATGAGTCTAATTCATAAAAGGGTCTCTCTTATCCCTCAATAGTCTTATGGCTCTCAGAATATGGCAAGTAACCTTATCAAAAGCTTTACGAAAATGAAATTATGATGCACTGACTAGATCACATTCATTCACAATTTTTGACTCTTTCAGAGATTGCTAAGGAGTTAGTGAAGCATAATATTGCCGGAAAACAGAAAAAGTTTGAATATTTATTCCCATTTATTCTATAATATATTTTGAGATACAAGAGTATTATACACTGTTTCTCACACATATTCAATCTCTCTGCTTACCGTAAGCAGTTTTCCCTGTTAGCTGTTGCTTTCTTCTTTCTTTTTAAAATATGTATTTATATATATATATAATATATATATATATATTTATATATATAAGGTTTGTGATTTTATCCTCTAAACCCCTTGAATTTATTTGACTGTGCTCACTATTAGAGTGGTCTTTATTGTTTCAGATCCTCTGTGTTATTTAGAAATAAATTAGGATTTGCTTCTCATTTTCCTCAACTTGAAGCTCCAAGAATCAGTAATTTATGATACCATTCACAACCCTTGCAGTACAGCTCTTGCTTCATGTTGTTTTTAGATTAAAATAGGGATAATTGAGATACTTTTTAGCCATCTGCAGTTATGAAGCAATTTTTAACCTCAATAGCTGTTTGCCGTTTTGTGTTATACAGTACACTTTTTGATTTGTTTCTCTTCTGTGTTCTGCTGCACACAGTGACAAACCTAGTCCTAGTGTTTCTAATGAAGAAAACAGAGGTACACAAGGGATGAATTCTGACAATTATTTATCTTCATTTGAGAGTTTCCTTTTTATTTAACTAGTTGTCATTGATTTTTCCATTTAATACTATCCTCGGTTTAATCTTTCACCCTTTCAAGGTGAAGGCCCTTTGGCTGAAAGCTTTCTCAGCTGAGTTTAAAAGGACTACTACCGACAGTTAATGAGATTTTTCTGTGACTCAATAGGTAAGCCCAGCACTTTCCAATACTTGGGTCATCAGTTCAATTCCCTGACAAAATAGATCCATCGTGAATAATATCCTTGAGGTAATCTCTGCTTTGTGAACTATTATGCTTCTTGCACTGTACACTGAATGTTTTGACATTGTATCTCTTTGCCATGATACCTTTAAAAATGTCAAATTTTAATTTATTTTTCCAGATTTTACATATCTTAACATGAACAGGTAGGGAAATTTCTCTTCTCTGGAAAGATTAAACTGTTGAATTCAATTTGTCAAATAAAATGTAAGATACTATGAGCCCAAATTTTGAAAGTTGTCCTATACCTGCTCAGTTTTATGTACTGCATAATATGATTCCTAAGTACTACATCTATTAATACTTGCATTGCAATTTTCCCAAATTAGTTTATGCTAAATGTCTCTATTACATTATTACATTAATTTCAGTTTATTTAGCTTGAAAATCAGTCAAACTCAACTATTTCTTCATAAAGAACATCTAATATTCAGATTGGAATTACTCTATTCATATTAATTAAGAAATCAATAGAGATTTCTATTAGTGACCAAAAACAGAAGTCAAATTCTTCATTTCATAGCTATAGTTTTCCTGTATAAAGTCAATTAATTCTCTTTCAAAAATCAGAACAAGGGAATTTGATGTAGGACTACTAAAAAAGTATGTTTCTTTTTTTTTAATGAGCCCATTGTCCTGTGTTCTTGTAGTCCTTAAACAGGGAACATTCACATATGAAAGGTGGTAAGAGTTATGAGTTCTTCTAGTTACCATCATTTGGCATTACACCAGGTATGACATGATCTTGCCAGTAAGACCCCAGTAAACCAATTAGTGAGCAATGCAATGCAGCTAGATGGCAGAACAATGCACATTTTTAAACTTTTAATGGAGCAATTGCCTGGCTTTTCAGGAAGTGTTTTCTTTTGCCTGCCTCACTGATACCAAACCAGACTGATCACATGGGATCCAGTGGATCAAAAATAACTGTTTACCATACGTGTCTACCGTGACTCATGTATTTGCCATGAGATCTCTTTACAGCCAATCATTGAAGAGACACTGGAATTCTTTCATTAACCCTTCAAAATGGAAAAGGTAACTGTTATAGTCTTCCCATATCAAAAAAATAATTTGGATGGAGATGTAGTTTTAGTTGTGCCCATCATGTAGTACCCAATGTCAGTGTACGAACAGGAGAAATTAGTTCCTTAGACAAGTAATATTTCTTCTTTGAAGCTCAAGGAACATTAATCTGTGATCTTCTTATGAGTAGGGGGAAAAGGATAAGGAAAAGGCTTTTTGTGTAAACCAGGTCTCAGCAAAAAGGTAATTCTTCTCAAAACAAACAAACAAAAAACCCCAAACACACAATCTAGCAACAAAGAAAACCTGATGAAAATAAATTACATAATTAAATAAAAAGCTATCCTGTTATCTACAAGACATGTTTTGTCAGCAAAGAACTAAGGGAGATATAAGAGAATAATTTTGCAATTCAGAAACATTTTTGGTAAAATCATAAATCAAGAAAGTAAAACAAATTTTTACTGAATGAATATGAATTTTTCCAAATAATTACATCAGGGAAAAATGTAAATATCAGAGATTAAAATTTTCTTTACGCTTTTTTATTCACAAATTTCCTTTCTTTTTTTAGTTGAATATTTTTAAATCCTTCAGATCACAGAAAAACACTTCATTTTGTCAAAAATAATACTTTTCATTTTAATTGTATGACATTTTATTCAATTTCTTGATTCTCCAAAATCTTCCACAGCATTTTTTTAACCAAGAATATTCTTATATGTTTGGACTTGCCACTCAACCAAAAATGTTCTTAACTTTAAATTTGTCCCGGTATTGTCAAAGTACGCGCTACAAAACAAGACTCACAGATTCCTAGATTTTGGCAGAAAAAACACTTCTTTCAAGGTACAATATTATCTTGAATGTCAAGAATGACAATGATGTAAAGTCACTCAGCAGCAAAGTTTTCAGAAGACTGTGAACTCTAACAGTCCACTCAGTCCTCTTGAGTTTCCCTCAATTTTTTAGAGATGTGTTTTATTAGCCAATTTTGTGCAGACAGAACTGTTTGAACACTACCTTCACTGTAAAGTCACTCAGCAGGTTTCAGATTGCTTTTAGCCTGCATTTTCTCGTTGTTAAAACTCCTGTCCCTGATATCATCGTCTTTTCCATTCTTTGATATAATTAGCCCACAAGTGGCTGGTTTTGGGCTTCTAACTCTTTTATCAGCCTGGACTCTTTTCTTACAGCCACCTTTTTAATAAATGGGTAGATATTTGCCTTGTTGTGCTGGTTTTAGCTGCAGTAGAGTCAATTTTCTTCAAGGTGACTAGCATGGAGCTGTGTTTTGGATTTCTGTTGAACACAGGGTTGATAATATAGAGATGTTTTTGTTATTGCTGAGCAGTGCTTACACAGAGCCAAGGCCTTTTCTGCTTTTTGTGCTGTCACACTGGCAAGGAAGTTGTGGGGGCATGGGAGGTTGGGATGAGACACAACCGGCACAGGTGGTCCAAACTGGCCAAAAGGATATTCCAGACAATATGACATCATTCTCAGTATATAAAGGGAGAAAGGGAGGGACATTTGAAATGATGGTGTTTGTCTTCCCCAAGTATCTGTTGTGCATGATGGGGCCCTGTTCTCCTGGAGATGGCTGCCATGGGAAGAAGCAGTGAATGAATTACCTGTTTTGCATTTCTTGTGTGTGTGGCTTTTGCTTTCCCTATTAGATTGTCTTTATCTAAACCCATGAGTTTTCTCCCTTTTACATTTCCAATTCTCTCCTTGATTCTGCAGATGGTGAGTGAGCAAGCAGCTGTGTGGGGCTTGGTAGCTGGCTGGGGTTAAACCATAACACTTGTGTACAATTGTTTACATAATCAGGAAATCCAGACTCTAGTAATATTTACTAAATCACTGCCTAAAGCATTGTTTTTACTGCTGCTGCTTCTGTTTATTTCCATTTTATAATTTTTCCACATTTATCATTAATGTGATGAAGGAAACGATGAGCAGGAATCTAAATCTTAATTTTTACAGGACTTGGAATCTTGATTTCTAAGTTTCCATTGACTGAGAGAAAGGCCTTTGTTTAGTATTCCCTCACTGAAAGATGATACTCACACTTGATTTATCAGACAATTTCAGTCTCTCAGCTGAAAATAAAAAAAAAAGAAAAGAAATGAAAAAAACAACAAAAGAACCCAACAAAAACTAAAAACGCATCAACCCTTTGTGAGTATTAGTAAAAGGTGGAATGCAATTCAAATAACAAATATTTCTATGGAGATTGAATCTGTGAGCTTTGGTCCCAGACTGCAGGAAGGTGAGAGGAAAATTAAACGTAGACACTGATGGATATATATAGCATATTCTGAAGTGATATTTAAAATCAAAAGGTAGTAAGAAATCAAAGAGATAAATGAAAATTAAAAAAAAAATTAAAATAACCTCAGATTAAGGACTTGACATTGTTAAATAATGTGTTATCGTTTACTTTGGCTGAATGCCCCTTGTCCACCAAGACTCCGCCCAACCCTCCCAGAGGGAGAAGTAGGAGGGAAGGGGGAAAAGGAAAAAAACTTGCAAAACCGAGGCTGCTGAGAAAGGTGGTTTTATATTTACATAGAGAAGAAAAAAAAAAGAACTATAAGCACTATGCACACAGGGAAAACTAACAGTAAAGACTATTTCCCCACAAAAAGTGTTTTCCTCCTCCAAAAACAGCCGTCTATCCTGCACAAAGAGAAGCAAGTTGTTTCCTTCTCGTCTCTTTGTATCTGAGCTGATGTAACGTGGTATGGAATAGCTTATTGGTAAAATATACATCAAGTGACTTATCCTAGTTCCGTTTCCCACCCAGGGAGGGTTACAAACCCACTACAATCGTTAATGGGAGAGACAAGAAAAACAACAAAAAAATATATGTTTCCAACAAGTGTTATAAAGATGCAACAGAAGAACTGGGTTAGGATCTTCTTTCAATGTGACAAAGAAAATTTTTGTGTGGGAAGACAAGACCCTGCTCAGGAACAGCCTGGCATATAATGATCCAACACTCTTTCAATTTTGATATAAATCAAATGTATTTAAATATTTGAATCAGTTCTAAAAAATAGGAAACTGCTACAGAGTTCATTTTATGGTGACCCTCTGCTTCTGTCATTCTGCTCTTCAAATTTATTTGCTTCTTATCTTTCTTTTTTGTGATCAAGACAGTTCATAAAAACTATAAATAAGAAATATGCTACATTACTTTATATAAATTTCTGTGGATCATTTTTGCTTATTCCTTTAGTGAGTTGCAACAAAATGCGAGATTAATGCCACTGTTTATTGAAATGAAATTCGTATCCACAAAATTATCTGCATATTTAAAGGTCACTTTTTAGTACTCTGATGTTTTTCTAGATACATGTAAATGTTCACGAATCTTCATTCAGTAACTGACATATGGCATAGCCATCTGAGTATTTCTCACTCTTCAGATAATTTAGTTAATTATTTTTCTTCTGCAGACAATAGCACTTTTATTGATTAAATTTATAACAAAGATATTGGCTTTGACTGTAAGTAGTTCATAGATTTATAAACCCAAGATTTGTATAAATCTTACATCTTTTATATCCTTCTGTTCAAGCAGATCCAGTTTAGATTCTTAGCAGCCTTGCAAATCATCTACTATATAGGTTTTCCTTGGCTTTCACAGTTGTAACTTCATCTGTTACATACTTACTAAGAACACCACTCCTTCATTTCCTTGGTCCATGAGATCCCTCTATTTGCATAAAATCCCTAGATTCTCTGTCTCACAAACATGAACTGCTTATCTTTGTTTTCAAGAGTTTTCACCAGCCCTTAAAAGTAGGGCTAGTGTACCATCAAATGTAATTTCTTCTTTACTACTCTCAGTTCTTAACTGTGATGACAAGTTCTTCTTAGACATGCTTTCAAACATTCAGATGCACTCAAGCTTTCTCCCACACTTCTCTTTATGCTTAGGGAATGCTTCTACCTTATTATTTTTCAAAAGATTCCTGAAAAATATGTTTATTTCAGCCAAGAAAACTCCCTGTGAAGCTAGTCAGTATTTTTATAGTATTTTAATTCTCTACTTCAGTTTCTTTTTTCATTTGTTTCCTCTACTTTTACACTCAAATTATAAATTCATTGATAAGATGACATAGGCCATCTTTCTGATTAAATTGTACTTAGCCAATCGAGATATTAGTCAAGGTCTATGACTTCCCTAATAAACTGAATTAAAAAAAAAACAGCTTCTAAAAGGATTAAAAATTATAATCCTGTACTGAAATTCTTATCACTTAGATTAACTCTACAGTGATAACTAAAGAGAAGAGATTAAAAAAAATGTCACCAATGAAAACCATTGTCAGATAATAAAGAGATTTACCTGTCAGCTGCATTTGCTGGCCAAAAGAGGTTTATTCTGAATCTTCAGAAAAATCATTTGCTAATTTTTCTCGCAGGATTTTTTTTTTAAACACCACATTATCTCAGCAGATAATTTAAAAAGTAAACTAATTAACCTTTCTAAAACACCTTTTTAATTAATCATATCTTTCATAGTTCCATTAGCTATGGGGCCAACCAAGTCCAAGCAATCATATTTAATTTCTCTCATATTGATTTATAAAAGATAGTTTATTACCTCTTGCTCATTAGCAGTTACAAGCAGGACTACTGCAGGAGGTTATACCTCTTTTGTAATTAAATCACATTAGGATACCAAAATGTAATGCACATGTTTAACAGTGAGTTGTGATTTCTTGGAAGTGTTGGTAAAATTTTAAAACATCGGTAGAATGAAACACTTTAGCTGATCTAGCTGTTTTCTTCCTTTATACTTTCCCACTTCATATCTCAGTGGCATTAGGATGTAGTCATTCCAGAATTGATGATGAATTTTGCTTCAAAGGAAAACTTATCATCTTATGCAATGTGTTATATTGGATTTTAGCTCTACAGTCACTGTTATTTAGTGTCTTGAAACAATTCTTGATATTTCAGGGTGTTTAAAAGGAGAACTTTGGTCTCTGAACATATTTTTTCTGAAAGAAAACATTTTGAAGTAGTCAAATGAAATAGAGAACAAAAGCTTTTATCTGTTCCAGCTTCAAATTTTCTTCAGACAGAATAGAAATGAAAGAGTTTCCATCACAGGCTCATGAAAACTGTTCTCAAGAGATAATGAATCAAAAAGCATTAATTTTTGTTTCATTTTATTGTGAAGCAATAAACTGTATTGCAGCATCTGTAAGATATTCTTGTAAAACTGATTAGATCATTTAACCAAATGAATTCAAATAGCTCAGAATGACCTAAGCTCAAGGAGACAAAGCATCGATGACTTCTGTCTCAGTCTAAAGTTCATTTAGTGTTTGTAGCTTAGCTGTTTTTTTACAGAAAAACAAACACCTCATTTAGTAAATGAATAACAGCATAGAGAGTAGTTACTTATATATATATATATATATATATATATATATATGCATGCACACATTACAGACTGCCAAAAATAGATCTTTTCTGAACATCAGTACCCTAAACTGAAATTTGAAGAAAAGAACTACATCAAAAGCTGTGGAAATCGTCCAAATGATCAAGTAATCATTTAAAAACATTTACGTCAACAGAAGCATGAAAAAGAAAAACCAAAAGCTGCAAAAGAGATGAAAGAGGAGGAAAGCTTTGCAGTCATGATGTTCCTTCATGTCAGTTCAGTGTTCTCTTCCATTTCCATGTAGGACTTTCTGATGGCTGAGCGCAGGTAGGTGAGGAGAAACAATAAATTCCAGTAAAGGAATGAGGAAGGTACACCTTTGCTTTGATTTACAGTACCAATTTTATCATAAAAACCCCTTATAATGGATGGCATGAAGGAAAAAAGGGAAAAGAGGACACATTCTGAAGTAATGAAGAATTACTGTCAATAGACAAGAGTCAAGAAAGGAAGCATTTAAAGTAAACATTAAACAAATTGTACAGCTTGAAGTCCTGTGGACGTGATGCAATTCATCCATAGGTACAAAGGGAGGTGGCCAATACCATGGCATTGCTTGTCTCAGGAAGGCCATGGTGACTGAGGGAGCTCCCTAAGGACTGGAAGAAAGCAAGAAGGAGGAATAGATGAATGACAGGTCAGTCAACCTTGATCTGTGAGGAGGTGAATGAGCATATAACCCTGGAAACCACCTTCAGGTTTGGAAGTGATTGGAAGTTGTCAGTGGGATTTCTGAAGGGGAAATGCTATTTGAAAAACCTGATAGCCTTCTAGGATGAAATGAGTGGCTTGGTGGACAAAGGAAGAACAGTATATACAGATTATCTTGACCTTAGCAAGGTTTTTAACACCATCCTCCATAGCATCCTCACTAAAAAAATGAAGAAATAATGAGTAGAATAGTGGACAGCTAGGCCCTGAACAGTCTGAGGCCCTGAACAGTCTGCTCTAGGTGACTCTGGGGCATTTGCCTAAATGATATCCTGAAGTCCCTGCCAACCTCTGTGATTCTGTGATCACAGGATGGGAAAAAAAGAGTCAGAGAGCTGTTAGGCAGGAAAATGACATTCACTGTAGTAGAGCAGCAAGGTGCTAGCATTAACACTAGTGTTAACAATGCACTGTCACTAGCATTCTTTCAAGAAGTCTGTGTCAGGAAGTGATGAGTAGAAGAGGATGCCTTCAGGCCTGGAATGGACCTGGCACAGCAACACTCCTGAATAATTGATGCCTAATCTGCTCATCCAGGTGTTTTATTGATGTGCAAGCATCGTCTTTTTCCAGAAAACCTCAGAAGGTTTTTCATGTGTGGTATGGTCTGAATCACAGATTTGGGTTATTGTACTTACTAGGCTGTGGTGATCAAGCTCTGGGCTGCCTCACAAGTTCCCACAGAAAGTCTTGGCCGAGGAGTTACCTTGTTCTTCTGATATTATTCACATGGTTACCTAACTGCTGTTGACCTTGCAGGACTGTACTGCACAAAAGGTTTCCAGTGCGTTCCTCCAAGTACCTGTGCAGTTTACAGTTTAATTGTCTCTTAATGTAACTTCACCTTTATCACCCGTGAAACCCAAGCAGGCCTTTTGGTGTGATCTTGTCAGTGTTTCGTTGTGTTATTTCTTATGACCAGAGGGTTCTATGTCATATTCCATATTTTTTCACATGATGAAATCAAGCCAGTGCCCAGCTAAATTGCCGTCAGCACAAACTATCTGAACACATCCAAAAGAAATAAAATATTTCAGACTGCATTTCCATAAAGTATTTCAGCAAATAAAGTATTTAGATATGGAAAACTAGGGCTCTAAACACTAAGCCTTCCTCACTGTACAACAGAACAAATGATAGATACAGAAGAAAACAATGCATGGTCAGTGTAACTCTCTTCTTTCCCCTCTAGCCTGTTCATTGAGCCATCAAGGAAGGTCGGGATTTAGAAACAATAGCTGCACATTCTCAAAGCTTTCCCAAAACAGCCCAAATCCTGCATAGTATGGTAATATTCACTGTTTTAAAACACATGCATAAAATAATCAGAGGATAATAACCATGGAGATCTTTCACTTCTTATATTTTTTTTTACATTGATCTGAGTGTGTAATTTACAACACTTTATGTGTGTCACCTCTAAATTTGACCTTAAGTGTCTGATCCCATAGGAAATAACATAAAAGGATTCAATTACAGAAAATATACTCTATCACAGTTACCATATGTTGTTTACTGGATTCAGAGTTAAATGATTAAGGAAACTCTTGAGTATGTCTAAACATGTGGGTAAGATTTATAGTGCTGCAGTGCATATTTATTCAAGGTCTCTGTGATACATTACGTATTTAGCCAGATTATGATTGCCTTCAGTGTATGGCTACTGGATCAGAAAACCTGCTACATGATTCATCCCTTTATCTGGTTAACATTGAGAGCATGGTGTTCAGTACTCAAATAGAAGTAAGGGGATGGTAAGAGAGGAAGCAAAGCCTGAAAAATTAGGTGCTGTCATTGGATGAAAAGGTGATAAGATAAGATGAAGGAGAGCACTTGAACTAAAAAGTTCAGCATGCCTTCTTGGCAAGGATTGAGTGAAGATATGTAATTTCCTGAGATACTAATAGGTAAAAATATGTGTTTCTCCCACTACTGAACCTATTACTAAACTTGTTTTTTTAAGAAAGCTTTAAGATAAGGAAACATCTATTAAAAATTAAAGATTATCTGTCTAAGCTTCACACTGAATCTCTCTCTGTCCTTACAGAGAGCTGAACTAATCATGTGCTGATTTTAACAAACCATACAGATTCGGATATACTGAGTGGAGGTCATCTAACCCAACAGATGTCTCCAAAGGATACATCTATGTTCATGCTAATCCTCTAGAGACCCTTTTTTCATCAGTAGTGAGAAAAGGAGGTGCTTCTAAGGCAATATTGATTTCACCTAAGATTGATATTTAAAATAGGTCAGTTGAATTGTACCCTGAAATTACTTATTTTTCTTCCTTGATTCAAAAGGGAACAATTAGCTCAGGTTTGTCCACTGCAGATGTCTATATTATGGACATCTAAAGTTTGATTAAATGACTCACATAACTTGTTATCACTAAACCTCAAAAAAGCTACTTTATTAACCCTTCTTATCTGAGTCACTTTCTTCAGTTGCTTTTTAGCCATGTGTAAGGATACTTATATACCATGCAAGCAGAATACATAAAATTTTGAAAGTGTAAAGCAAGTCTCTCTGTTAGCTAGCTCACACAAAAGATACCTAGAATGAAAGGAGTGGTTAATATAAGTAGTATTGAGGCCATGTTACTGAGAACACAGCTGCATTGGGCAGGGCACGTCTCCAGGATGAAGGACCACCACCTCCCTAAGATCTTGCTTTATGGTGAACTTGCCACCGGCTGCTGCAAGAGAGGAGCCCCAAAGAAAAGATACAAGGACTCCCTGAAATAACATCTCAGCCTTGGCCATATTGATCAACATAACTGGTCTACTCTGGCCTCCAATCGGGAGGCCTGGAGACACACCATCTATAACACTGCTGATGCTTTTGAGAAAGCACACAGGATCACCCTTGAGGAGAAAAGGCAACGCAGAAAGAATCGTGCCTTGCAGAATATACCATCTAAGGAGTCTTTCTGCTGTGCCTTTTGCAACTGGACGTGTCTATCTCGTATTGGCCTTTTTAGCCACCAATGCGCTTGCAACAAACGTGGGTAGAGCCCTTCCCAAACCTTCGTTCGCAAAGCCCAGCCATGATTATGCTTCCTGTCCCAAAAAACTATCATAAAGGTCTTTGATGGTTAGTTAAGGTTCAGTCAGGAAGAAAACAGTCATCCTCCACTGTTCTCTGAAACAGATCCTTAAGTTACTGAGTCACCATTTGTTATCTAATTCTCCAGGTTTCTTTTTTCTTTATAATTTTGGACCTCTCCATGGTGATGTTTTCCTCTTCAGTCCTTGAAAAACTAATGATCTCTGCTCCAATACCGTCTCCCTTTACCTGTGTTTACCTTTTTTCCCTTGTGTGATGCCCCTGTATAAACTTTCTGATAAGTCTTTCTCTACAACTTAACAAGTTCTTCAGAGGTGTAAACTGAGGATACTCAGTGAGCCATGTCTAAGCTTGGACCCCTTGACCATTGACAATAATATCCATAGAGTGGGATTGGACACATGGGAGACAGGATATAGGATGCTATTTGTAGAAAAATATGAATTGTTCATTGACATTTGAAGGCACCATTCACCCACACACCCACAAAAATATCAAATGATGGTTAATAACTGTCATTGTAACTGTTGTAACTGTACCTGTATGAATAAGTTATAAGAACCACAGATTAATTCTAAAGAAGGATAGGAGTCATATCTGTGGGACTGCTAACAGTTTGAGCTACTACTCTGTTTAAGGGCAGTGACAACTAAAGTCACTGTAAAGTGACTTTAGTCAGTGTAAAGTACACTTGCATCTTACACTAAAACATTTACAGACTATTTTGTGAAAAATAAAAATTGCTATCATAATTCACATTTTACTGGCACATGCAATTATAAAAATTAGTATAGTGAAGTTATCATTTTTTATTAAGCTATTCAGATATGCACATGCCTAGTGGTGGTTACTCATAAATTACTGTTAGTTAAAATGGGAATGACATTAACAGAATGATTTAAAGGAATTTGGTTATTGTCATGATCAGAACTTTAAAGTTTACTCATTAAAATCTTTGGAATGGTGAATAGTTTCTTAAAATACCTGATAATAAAATACTCAAGGATCGTTTTAAATTTAAAACAAAACTAAAGTAATGAGTAGAGATTACAAGCTTTTTCAGGATATCCTCTGCATCAGAGAGCAAATTCAAATTAGACTAACCCAGACTGCTTTCCCTGTTTGGGTTTTGTGACTGATCTCATAGTCTCCTGTGATTTGAGCTTTAAGAAACTATGATAATGAGGTCATATTGAATCTTCTGGGTATTTTGCTAATATCAAACTGAGTTTTGGCATACATTCTCTTTTTTCTTTCTTTAAGTATAGTGTTGAACTGTGAATTTTAACAAGGCACAGTATTAAATCAGAATTATTAAGGTGTTACATTTCTGCATTCATTGATTTAATGTATGTTCGGTTTTCATCTATAGATAATATAGAGAGGCAAAAGCAAAAGATGAGGAAAGAGAGGGACAGGAATATTTTGATTCTCAGCTTAAAATATTAAAAAACATTGCTGGGGTAGTGTCCTTTGGCCTTTCTCTGTACCATGCAGTGCATACGTCTATAGGTGTCACTTGATTTTGGCCACCTAAGAGTCACATAGGTTTTGCTGATTATATGTGTGGGTAATGAAGATAGATAAACTTAGATTTTTATGGGATTAATTTTATCAAACTTTAGGCATTTGTAATTCTGATGTCAGTATATGGGTTACTGACATCCTCGGGTTTCCATTACAGTCAAGTTTGTTCTAGTTGGGAGTCAATGGAGTTAATGACAAACTTTAGATCAACACCCACTCCCAGCACTTCTATTAACACTGGTGCAAAATGCCAGTATTTTACCTAAAATTATTTTGTTCAAACACCCCTCTTTGACAGATTATTGCCAATTCAGAATTAAATTTAAATTTCTATGGAATTTTTCATAGAGACATAAAAATGATAATGGCTGTTTCCTTGTGATTAGTTTACTTGGCATTTTGGCTGCTTCTAGGTAACAACATGTAGTGCTGTAGCTGTCTTTTTCCTCTTCATGGAGATATGTGGATTAAGAACTGGCTAATTCCCCTTCCCTTAGCAGGATCACTCTCTGACTCCAGGAGCCCTCATATTTTGGAGATGCAATTGCTAAGGCATTGAGAACACTCCTTTTCTCAAGAGGGTTCAAACTGCTAGACTCTTCAATATCAATAAGTAGTTTTCCTGTATGACCTTATGTGGTGGGTTACCTTGGCTGCCAACTAAGCACCCACAACCTGCTTGCTCACTTACCCCTGCAGCAGGCGGGAAAGCAAACGTGAGAAAAACTCGTAGGTCAAGATAAAGACATCTTTATAAGTAAAGGAGGAATAAAACCCAACCAAACCCAAATGATGTAAAGGATCACCTCCCACCACCAGACCAATTCCCAGATGGTCCCTGAGAAATGGCTACTTTGAAAAAATTCTCCTTCACCCACTCCACATATCACCCCTCCCCCGCTGCTGCTTTTATTATGCTTTATGTGATATGGTATGGATTATCTCTTTGGTCAGTTTGGATCACCTGTCCCAGCTATGTTCCCTGTCAACCTCTCTCCTCCCTCCAGACAACTTAGTAGGCAGAGGGAGAAACACAGAAAACCTTTACTCAGCAAAAGCTAAAACATTGGTGTGCTATCAACAGACTTAGCCACTGACCTAAAACACAGCACCAAGCCGGGCTGACCAATATACCTTAAATGAAACTATAAATGAAAGCACTGTGAGTGATTCAGGTATGGAAGCAGATGCATTAAGTGTCATGGCTGGCAGACTTAACAAAAGACCTATGGGAGACATATGGCCTTTGAGTGACAGACCTTCCAGGTACACAATGGCATAGGACATCTAGGTACCTAAAGTTGAATTCCATCCATTACTGTTATGACACCGAAACAGCCAATTTAGAAGGGTTTGTCATTAAGTAGAGAAGGTTTTTTCTTAAGCATTAGGAATGCATTAAACTCTAACAGGCAGTGTTCCGACAGACTTTCTCACTTCAGTGTTGCATTATGCAGAACTTAGAAAACTCAGATTTGTGAGTCGTAATGAGTTGCAACTACAGTGAGTTATAACATCATTTAGAAAACACATGTATATTAGGACAAGTGACAAAAGCAAGGAAATTTATAAGATTTCATCTTTTTGGCTCCCGAGCCTTACCAGCACCAGACTCATTATAGTAGAGAAAACAGATTGACCTTTGACTGAATCTGACTAAATTGTTAAAAATCTGAAAGCCGAGATCAGTTCATTCTATATAGGATGTAGTTATGGTCAAACCATTAAAAGAAGGAAATCTCAAGGTACCATAGGGGTCAGTAAAAGGACAACATTTATGGAGCAGTTTCTTTAAAAAAGTCTTTTCAGTACACGCAAATAGAAGAGAAAAAACTGTGATACTATCTCAAATGGATTCTATTGCAAGTTTCAGAGATGACACTGAAAATAATAGAGAGAAAACTGGTGGGTAGCTTTACAATACAAAAAAGCAAAAATAGTTTATTATTCAGAGCTGACATGATAGTCTTTTCTTAGTTTTATTTATATCTAGCAAGACAATTTTGGTGCTTCTTTGATTTTGCAATGGGAAATGCAACTAGGTCACAGGATATAAAATTTCACTTACTCCTATCTTAGACAAGTAACTTGCATTTGTTGGAAGTACATCTTCCAGAGAGACATCCTATTTTGACCTGAAGACATCACGGTATGAAAATTGTGCTTGTTTCTCTTCGTGCTGTATTTTAATGAGTAACTGTTCTGAGTGTTCTTTGAATTTATCTGACTTTGGTTTTTTCTGGTTATTGTTATGTTTTTGTTTGCTAGATAGAAAACTCTTGTAGTATATGTCTACTCTTTCTTGTGAAAGTGTTTATGCACTTAATTAAATTACTCATTTTGGTTGTTTTATTATAAGATAAATTCTCTTTTCTTCTAAAAATAATTACTTTTTTATTTTTTTTTAAGAATGCACAGCTCTATGCATGACTCTACTAGTAGTGTCACACATGCTTAATCCAAATGTGACCTTTTTACCTCCTTTACCCCTCTGTGAATGATACTACTCCTTTTTGCAAAAACACCATGCTGGTGAATCATTGGTCTGTTTTCAACTTTTTTCCCCCAAAATTATTTCTGGACTCTGTTATGAATGATGCAGTTTTCATTCTGTAGGTCTGGCATTCATTCCTGGTCCAAAATTCTAATTCACCTTTTGGCCATATCAAAAAGAATTTTTTGGCATTGATCCAGCATACTGCTGTGCCTAACTACACTATGTTAAAAATATTAATAATTCTGTGTCCTCTCCAAGCTCTTGCCTACCCCAAGACTACTTATGGAACAGAGGGCAGGATGTGTAGAGTATGAAACAGAGAAAACCTTGACGCCATGCACTGTTCAGCAACAGTTAAAATGTTGGCTTGTTATCAACACTTCTTCAGTTACAAATGCAAAGCATAGCATCATATCAGCTGCTATGAAGAAAATTAACACCATCTCAAGAAAACCCGGTACAACCAGTTACTCTCAAAATTTCTACAAAACCAGGCCAATAATGAGGCATTAACTTTTAATTTGGATATCCCCATAATCTGTCAGTAGTAGATTTTGCTCCACCAAAATTTTTGCTTGATTATAGAACAGATGTCTTTTACACAGCTACCTTCTTTTTCAGAAACAAATGTATTTTATAGCTATTTTACAAGAAAGAAAAAGCTTGAAAGCTGGAAATCATAGTCACTGTGATCTACTGTGACATAAAGATTTTATGTAGTGTTATATTATAGCTCAGCAAGAATAAGAGAGTGAGATACACTATAATTGAAGCAGTTGTCTTTGACTTCAAAATACCATTATTGAAATCCCAGGCAGTGGACCTTCTCCTACCATGTAAATTTTTTTCAGCCTCATAGGTAACAAAAGAAAAGTTCTGTGATATTTCAAGTTTTTTAAATACTCTTTTCTTTTCTTTTTTTTTTTAATACAAGAGGATAAATTGCCTGGATCTACCCCAATCTTTGTTGCCACAGTGAACAGTGCAGCTACTTGTAGGCTATAATTATCACACTGTATTACCATAAGGTGAACATGGATTGAGGGAAAAGATAATTTTAGTTGTTGAGGATTTGGAAGCTTTCAGCATAAGAGAAAAAAACCATTTCAGACTGCAAGAGGAGAAACGTGAAATTCTTTAAATGAAAAAAAGTGACAGAGGAATATACTTTCATATTTACAGCACTGGTTGGTTTCTCACTATTCGCATTTTTATTCAATGAGTTCTCTTAGTGATCTTCACAGTTATGTGTCTTCTAGGTCACTCACAAAGCAGAGATAGACACTTTGAGTGGTGTTTTATTTAAATTTAAAAGCTCTCTAATTACATCATTAGGAAGCAGAGGAGTGTTTAATCTTAACCTATCCATTTTAGTAGTCTGTATGTAAGGCCCCCTTATGACAGCATCTGAGTATCTCATTATCTTTATTGTAATCATTCTCACAATATTTTAAGGAGATAGAACTGAGGAAAAGGAGCTAAAGGCCAAAGTCATAAAGAATTGTGTGCTATATTCTTAAAGATAGCTCACTTTTCTCTCTGTAGGAATTAAATCTGCATTTCTTAATTCTCAAAAATACACTTGAATGAACAGTCTATAGCTTATACATGAAAAAGCTGTGGAAGTATGTTTGTTTCTCATGTGGAAGAGAAAAGATACGTGGATCTCCTGAATTCATAGGTAGACATAGGAGTTATAGTTTTTATCTAGGTTAGGATAATATAGCCTTTTAATCTATGTTTTGGGGTCTGTTCCTATGCTTCATAGTAAGACACAACTGTATGCAGTTTCCTCCCCTCTGCTCACTGTCCTAACTCTTTTCACGAGCAAAATATTTAAATATTGAATTAATTGAAAGCAAAATAATACTGGAGATGACATGCTTGAGAGATTCCAAAAGCAACGTAGAAAGAAATACATCTTTTTCAAGATGCTGAGAAATTACCTGGTTTCTAGTAGAGGATACTTTCTGCATCTTGAGAAAAGTGGATAACTGAGAAATGAGAGACTTTTAAGGATCTTGAACTAAGTTATTATGTATATTGTTTAAAGACAGCCATTAGCAGCCTAGTGCAGGCTTTCAGAGGGGAAATTAAATAATAGTGAATATTATAGAATCATAGAATGGTTTGGATTGGAAGGGACCTTAAAGATCACCCAGTTCCAACCATCCTACCATGGGCAGGGTCACCTTCCACTAGATCAGGTTGCTCAGAGCTCTATCCTGACCTTGAACACTCCCAGAGATGAGGCAGCCAAATCTTTGGGCAAGATGTTTCAGTGCCTCACCACCCTTACAGTAAAGAATTTCTTCCTAACATCTAATCTAATGCTCTCTTACAGCTTCTTTCCTAAATTTTGGAAATGTAATCAATTCAATAGTCATAACTGTTTCAAAATTCTTTTAGAAAACTGCATTTTTGTTTATTTCCCAAGTATTATTTAGAAGCAATTACAAGTTTATTGGGAGGAAAGTATCTTAATGAACATTATATGCAAGATACTATTTAAAAGAAAAATGTTTTTCTTACTTTTATGTCAAGTAGAATGCTGGAAAAGACATAGAAATCACTCCTGGAGAAATTCAAGCTCAGCCATTCCCTTGCTTTTCATACCTTGAAGAACTTAATGGAAAATGAGATCTGAGAGTTCTAGTTCCATGCTTAGGTTTATTAAAATCAGTAATAATTATGTAAAAATGATAGCTAAAGCAACATTTAGCTGAATATAAATATGTTAATTAGTTAGTTATTATGAACAGCTAACACTGAAAACACCTGTAAATGTTCTAAGTACAACTCATAAGAGCAGGATTATATGACATACTCCCTCTATGTCTGCCCAACTGGGTACCTATTACATGAGAAAATGATTCTCCAAGAATTTTTGAAACAAAATGCCTTCTCACTCAGAGATGTTTTAGTGGGACAGAAATTTCTAAATAGAAATTAGAAGTGAGAGAACATTAATTATTTTCTGAACAGAAATTAAAAAAGACAGTAATGACAAAGTGTTGATGAAATCCATACAGGCTTTGGTAAATTTTTGTTCATGAGTACAGTCTTCTGCTGTGAATAAACACTGGGTTTAGCCTCAAGTTATATTTAATCAATACAAACTCATAAGCACCATATTCATTACAAAATTTTCAAGTAGTCATGCAGGTTTTAGTAGAGTTAATTTTTCCTGATAAAGCCTGGAGAAAGAATGCGCAGAAGAAAACAGAAAACTTATTCACTGAATTACATGAAGCTTATGTAATTTTTCCACCTTATGAAAACTGAGTCTGAAGGGCTAATTCTTCAACTTTACTTTTACTTGAAACAATTTCTGGAGTCTCGTCTACATGATGTTAACACAATGATTAAGCAAGCACCTGGCTGGAAATTATTTCTTCATTCTGAAACAGTTGTTTTGAATTAAAAGATATTTAAACTGTTAATTACTAGGATCACTTTCCTTACATCCTCCATGTGAATGGCAAAATAGATAGTGTAATTATTTTAGAAATGGACTGTATAATAAATCAAAGGTAGCTATTGAGAAATAGTTGTTTAAATGCATGTAGATGCCTTCTCCAATTGTGTCATCTCTTTCAAAGTTTGCAGAGGAATGCTATGTTTGGAAAATTTACATGGTGATTTCCCTGGATAGAAAGGGATCTGCCTGGCTTAGATGGTTGACACCAAAATTTCAAGTGCTTAGGACTTGGGTAACAACAGGTTAAGTGCTTCTCAAGGTAAAAATCCTATATGCATAGGAAACGATGGGAAATCCATTCACTTAGAATTCAGTTTGCCTGTAACTGCTCTCTAGTTACATAGTGGAATCATCCCAGGGTACTGTAACCAGCAGGTCATTAGACATCTTCACTGAAAGACACTTTGTAGCCCAAAATGCAAGAACTGTGGTGACAGCAGAACCATCAGGAAAGTATCCTAGTGGCATGGACACCTACCTGGATACACCTCATGTTTTCAGGAACAGGTACGCATTTCCCATCAGAGCAGTATCAATAAAGAAAAAAAGGTCTTTTAAGCATACAGAGTAGAAGTGAACACATTCCCAAGTTCTCCCCTTCCCTGCCTGCTGACTGTGTTCAACTTAATTAGAAGCTAGGACTCCCTCCTGGGATGTAGGACCATGTTCTGTGGGCCAGAGGTCTTCTGTTGGTCAGTAGATTGAAACTGTCTTTACAAAAGAGGGGAGCCAGTAATTTGTACCCAGATTTGTGAGATCAATGTATTCTACTGTTTACCTGATTGTCTATCCTTCTTAACCCCCTTATGCTGTGGATGTGTTGGATGACCAAATCTTTCACTGAAAGGATGATTGCACACTATATCACATCTACAACTTCATATCTATATATCTCCAGTGAAATTTATGTGGTGAAAAGCATAGATAGAATCCTGAGCTGTTATAAACAAAAGACTAAATGAACCTGAGTTTGTTTTCTTTGATAAAATAGAAAAGAACAAAATCAAACTCAAAGAGGAAAAAAGAATGAAAGAAGAAAAAAACAAACACCAAAGGGAACCCCCCAAAACCCCAAACAAAGCAACAAAAAAAACCAAAACCAAAACCAAACCAACAAAAAAAACTCCAACAACCAAACCACCACCACTGTATGTTCCTTTTAATATGTAGATTACATCTGAAAAAGCATTATAATGCTGCACAGTGTAGTTCTCTTTTCTAGTACTCTTATGTATTGAGGTGATATTAGCAGCATATTGACAAGTGAACTTAGTGGGTGGGCTATTATAAGAAGTTAAGTATTTCTACTCCAAAGCATTCAGATTTTATTTCAATTGTAGGAAATCCTTAAGGTAACCTACCAGGAGATTTTCAAGAGCAGTTAAGAATGTTTTAAGGCTGATTGAGTTGAAGAGTAAAGTTTTCGCTGTTCCTAATGGAAGCACAGATAAGCCAACACAGACTCTGTAAAATCCCAACCTGAATTAATAGGCTTCTTTTGAGTTAATCTTAAACTGAAAGTGAAAATAAATTCACTGTTCAGAACCAGAAGTGGAGAATATATTTTTATTTCTTTTTTTTTTCCATTTGTGAAACCAGTGGTTTTCTTCTGCCACTTGCCAACTCACAGTCTTCTTTTTCGCTTTACCACCCTCAGCTCTCCCGTGATTTTCACCAAGTGTATGTACACTTGAAAATTTTCTCTCCAACTAAGAGAGTCTGACAAAATTTTATTTTCTCTGTTATAAAAGCGGGGGTACAGTTTATCACACACCTGTTTGAAGGCTAAACATAAAAAGAGGAGGAAATAATTTGATGAATATCTATTTAGTATTAGCTCTGGCACAGTGACTTTGGATTTTATTTCCATACAGAACCCAGAAGATTAGTTTTGTCCTTTATGGATATATGCAATTGCCTAACAAAATACATAAAATATATTTTAACTGCTTGTCTTCTAAATAACACCAGTGGAATGAAATACCTTTTTAAACCTCTTGGCTATGTTGACACATAAACTCTCCCTGTTGCAATTTTGTAACTTTCTGAAACATCCTTTCTGTGTCCTAGTGTTTATCTATCCTATCCATGCCAGGCTAATTGTTTTTCTTCTTTTCACTCTATTTTTAATTCCTATGAAAGGATTTGTGCACTAAATAAAGGTAGCCATTTGGAGGTCACTTGTAACTGATTTAGTAAGGAAATTATTGAACCATTCAGTTAATATTTTATGCAAAAATATATGCATTACATAGCCACAAAACAAAATAGATTTGTTTCTTTGCTTATGAGCTGTATTGTGGCTCTGAAAAGAAAGATTATCCGTCACTCTAATTTTGTCACGATTATTTTTCTTCCTTAAAGGTTTTAACTCCCAGTACTCAATTAGCCCTGTTCTTTGCTGTTCACACTGTACCTATGTGCCACTCTTGGCATCCATGAAGTAGATTGCTGACAGCAAATCTTCTTGACGCAGCGATGTTGATTTTAACTTGTGGAGCAAAGGAAAGGATAAAAAATAAAATTGAAAATTAAGGTGGAGAACTAAAACTCCTCTTAATCTATTCACTAATATTATCTCTACCATACAAAAAATAATAAAGGCACTGTCCATGAAAGATAATAATCTGCATTGAAAAGTCTTGTGACAGTATTGGCAGAATACTGATAAATAACTAGCATTGCTCAAACTCTGAAAAAAAGGCACTTCAATCTGCCATTTACATAACTAAATTGGTTTTAAAGATCCAAATGTCTAGATCTGCTATAAAAAGAAAAAAAAGGGGATGAATTTGTAGAAGAGAATATGAGGAGCAATTAGCACAGAAATACCTTTTCCTGAATATTGTGTTATAAGAAATTATTATATTCATGTGGTTTCAGAGAATATAGCTTCCTTTCACTTGATATGCTTAGGCATCACAAAAGAGCAAGCCCTTAATTTTTTTTAAAACTTATCCCTGATCTCTTAAAGTTTTACTAGGCTTGTTGGAATACAATCAAGAAAAAGAAAAATTAATACAATCCCATGCCAATTCCATTGTGCAAGAAATGTTTTTTATCACGGACTTCTTGGGTGACAAAAACATAAATTAGAAATATGTACTGGTGGAACGTAAGCTACCCCTTGCTACTGTACATTTTCTGTCATGACTCAGCAGATCAACAACTGTCCACAGTGTTAGTAAACCTATTTCTAGTTCGCTGGTGCCAGAAGGTTGTGCTTGAGAAACACCCTCAATGGTGGGTCTGCATGAGCACTTCAATACACAGGTGATTGGCAAAGTTGCCATGGCATAGCTTTTACCCATAAAAGCTTTGAATCATACTTTGCATGCAATTGGGCACTGCCTGAACTTATTTAAGTAGTGCTCATCTTCAGTGTAACCATGACACTTACACGAAAGATACTAAAGCAAAAGCCAGATGATATGTTTACTAAAGCAAAAGTCAGATATTTCAGCTGACAAACTAGCAAATAACACTCTTTTCTGCAAAGTCGATACATGTAGTCACGGTACTCTTCCTGGTCCTGAAAAATAAAAAGTCAAAATTTAGAACTAATATGAATCTTTAAGAAGGAACAAACACTAGAAAATAAACCTTGCAGTTAATTCACCGTCCCTAGTGGTATTTAAAATGTTTGTAGATGTGGCGCTTAGAGACATGGTTTAGTGGATTTGGCCATGTTAGGTTAACAATTGGACTCAGTGATCTTAAGATCTTTTCCAACCTAAATAATTCTATGATTCTAAAAGTCCAGCTATCCATATGTCTCACTCTTAAAAGGAAAATAGGTGATATGAAAAGTTTAAAATAAAGTCTACGGCATCCTATTAGTATCTGTATTCTTTTGTCTTGATACCCTAAAACATCTCAGGAGGTTTTATTTAAAGTATTGTTTTTCCTAAGGAATTCTTTGATGTTGTTTAGTTCCCTTGCATCTATAATCTGTTTCTAACCTCTTTGACTTTGAATCTATCTTCTTTCTCCTTTTTCAAGAAAAGATGAAGGTGCCTTTTTTCCATCTGTAGGTGTCGCATTTTGTAACACGTGTTTGTAACACACATTATGTGAACAAGATCCAGTGTTCTGGTTTAGCTTGGATAGAGTTGTTTTTCTTCTTAGTAAGTAGTACAGTGTCTTTTTTTTGATTGAGTATGAGAATAATGTTGATAACAAACTTTTCAGGGTATTATGCTCTGCCAGTGAGGAGATACACAAAAAGTTGGGAAGGACATGATCAGGACAGGTGACCCAAACTGGGCAAAGGGATATTCCATACCACAGAACATCATACTCAGTATATAAATGGGGGCAAAGTTGTCCAGGAGTCCCTGATCACAGTTTGGGGATGGGTTGGGCATCAGTTAGCCATGGTGAGCAATTGTATTGTCCATCACTTGTTTTTTCTTGGGTTTTATTTCTCTCTCTCTCTTTTTCATTAGATTCACTCATAAAATTTGTTTGTTCATACAATAATTATTATTGGTATTATCATTAGTATTATTAGTGTTATAATATTTCCCCTTGTTTCAATTCTTAAACTGTTCTTATCTCAACTCAGGAGTTTTACTTTTTCCTTTTTTTTCTGGTTCTCCTCCCCGTCCCACAAGGATGGAGAGGGAGTGAGCAAGGCAATGTGTGGTGTTTAGTCACCAGCTGGGTTTAAACCACAACATCCTGTTTACCAAATATTGCTGCCTTTTGCTGTTAAATACAATTTACATATCTTGTGGATATAAATACATTCAATTATGTGACCTTTCACTTTTCCTGCTGTGTATATATGAGTTTACAAAACTTTTTTTTTTTAATCATAGTTTTTTAATTACATAACCTAGTTACAAGACCCTGGTAAACTGCATTTTGGTAAATAGAATCCCTGTCACATGGGATATGCCAAAATTTACTAGCATTAAAGATGAGATTGAATTTGACTTTTCAGCTTTTCAAATATCAGTCTCATAATATCATTACTGGTTTCTTCAAAACTTTACATTACAGATACTCTGGATTTAATGTGTTTAAAGTCATAACATTTTCCAATGTTTCTAATTTCCTACCAGTAAAATTATGTTTGTAATCTGTTAAAACTCAAGTCAGTGTGTCATATCTGTCAAATATTGTTTCTTTTCTTACAATTCTGTATGTACTTTCTTTCTGGATTTTGTATTTCATAAGAATAAAACTGTTATTGCTTATAGACCTACAATTTCTTCATGCATTGTCACAAGATCATTTGCTAGAATAGCATGTTTCCTTCTTTTCCCCCCTCTTCTAAATTCAATTGGAGGAAAAGAGTTGCAGTACTAGCTTATCTTTTTTTGGTTTTAGTCAATATTTGTCACATACTAATGGTTTTTTCCTGTCCAATGCATTAGAAAAAGACATCACTTGCAATATGTTCATCTAGTTATGAAGTGATAATTGTGTAGTGTGCAAACTAACAAATACCCTTTTGCAAATTTTTCTTATGCCTTCTGTATTGACAGAACACTTCTGTCAGAGGCTGAACATGCTTTTGAATTCATTTTGCAAGCCCAGCATTGGATTTCAGTGCTTTTACATCACACCATGGAAAACTTCAGGTAGGTTATCTGCTACCACTCTAAATTTTCCAGAATTATATTCAAGTTTGTAAATCATATATCTAGAGCAGTCTCCTTAGTCTCTCTGCTAAATTCTTTTCTATCATTGTCACTTGCAACTAAGGATATCTTTGCATGGTGAATCCCTGACAATCTGAGTCACATTCACAGAAAGAGAACATTTGTCAAGAGAACATTGTCAACATACGCATTAGAGAAAATTTCATCTTTGTGCATACTGATGGTAAGTTTAAATTAAGGTTTAGAGAGAGAAAGACAGTGTAAAGTAGAGGTCTCCTGTATTTAGAGTGGTCTCAAGATCTTCTTTACAGGCATCAATTAAAAACATCCATTATCTGATGCCTAAAAGGTGGATGTCAGTCTTCTTTATCTGAGAGATTTCTAGATATGCTCTCTATTTCTTATCTTTTTGTACCATACTAGACTATATCCTCAGGTGGAAGATCATGAGAAATGTGAGCCAGGGTTTACAATTAAATTTACTAAGCCCTCATAATTGAATCCTTATCATAACAAAAAAAAATGATAGGTACTAGCACCCAGAAAGAAAACAAAAGATGTGAATCTGTGCTGGAACTTACAAACACACTTTGAATTCACCATCATTTTTATATTTGGTAAAGTGATCTTCAGAAATTTCCACTGCTTCATGGATTTGATTCTGAAAACCAGAATACACGTATTTGAGTGTTATGGCACACACCCAGACACAGGAGATTTAAAGCGCTACTTGGCCTCAGCATAAATTGCTAATATTTTAGCTGAGTATTTTAGCTGAGGCTGAATGTTTATTTCAGTCAGCTAACATCAGCTCATGCAAATAAGCAATTTTGAAGTACAACTAAAATGCCCCAGAAAGCATAACACTTCCATGTGACCATCTAAAATGTCCAGTTACCTGAGTCAGTCAGATGATGTAAACTCTGCCTGCTTATAGAACATATTGAACTCCATCCTTATACTGGGTCATATTCATACTGAGGTAGGCTTACAGAATGCTAAGTGTTAACAGCAGTGCTACTTACAGATTTAACGCTGTGGTATATTGCATAATCACATGAATATGAAACATCAAATTATGCATTTCATTTTTGACAAGGATCTTATAAATCTGTGAAATCCACTGATAATTTTCTTTTTTTTATTGCTTTTTATGAAATTGTCTTTTATAGCAATTGGATAATGCTCAAAGAAAAAATATGATTCCAAATCAGAGAAGTTTTCATTGGTTTAACATTTGCTTTCCTATCCTTCCTATACCCCAAAAAACATAAGACAAACGGCAAAATGTAACTGCTTCTTTAGAAGTGACTGATAGACCAGTTCAAGAAACCTCAACAGCCTGACAAAATGAACTGATAGGGAAATCATGGAGTTCAACAAAAGGAATTTTGGAGTCCAACATCTGAAGAGTAATAGTCCCATGCACCAGTACAGGCTGAGGAAGCCTGGCTGGAAAGAAGCTCTGCAGGAAAGGACCAGGGATTTTGGTGGACAACAAGTTGACCACAAGTCAGCATTGTGCCCCTGTGACGAAGATTGCCACCTACCTGTTAGGCTGCATGAGAGTGACAGCAGCTTGAGGAAGATGATCCTTCCCTTCTGCTCAGTGCTGGCGAGAAACATCTGGGGTGGTGTGGACAGCCTGGGCTCTGAGAGCATAAGACACATGGACATATTGGAGCAAGGCCAGTGAAGGGCCATGGTCTCCGAGGGACTGGAACATCTGTCATACGGGGAAGAGATTGAGAGAACTGAAGGAGATAAGGCTCCATGTGTATAAAACCTTGATGGGGAACTAAAATTGAAGAGCTAGAGTCAGTAGTGTCCAGTGAAAGAACAACAGCTATTAGACACAAACTGAAATACAAGAAATTCTACTTCTTTAGCTTGACTGTGATCAAATCCTGGAATAAGTTGCCCAAAGTTGTGGAGTGTTTGTTTTTGGAGATGTTCAAGACCAGCTCAACAGAGTACTGAAAAAGCTACTCTAGCTGACTCTGTTTTGAGGAAAGATTTTGGACTGCATGATCTCCAGAGGTCCTTGCCACCATCACCATCCTGTGATTCTTTGATTTTATAGTTCTTCAATTTGTTACCTCACTAATGTTTTACTGCAGTTTTACTCCATTATTCCAGTCAATTCCCTCTTGCTATACTTATTTTTCTAATAATTTCTGTTCTTGAATGATTCACCAAATAAGTTTATTCTGCTCCCAGAACAGGTGAGTGTGAAGTCTTAAAAAGAGGTTTTCAGTATAAGTCTGTGAGTGGAAGTTATTGATGATGAGTTACAAATCCAGTTTTAGTTTTTTGTTTTACTAATTCGCTTCTTAGAAACAGTTGTATTTTATTGTTAATAACAGAGGAAGTGAACCCCGTTGACATTAATTATCTTCTCCAAATAAGTGAATATTCATACTTTTTTAACCACATTTTCCAGGACCATCACACCCAAAACTTTTTTCATAAATGGAAAGTCTTTGTTTTGTATGAAATCTGTCTCTATCAATGGGGGAAAGAATGAGTCAACAAATGCTTTAGTACTTCATCCAGTTGTGAAATGTAAAAAGGAGTCTAAGTGAAAAGAGAGGTGCATATTTGCACATTCAAAACAATAAAAGGAAAAAACCACTAAACTGGATAACTTGCCCTAAGTATCTTGTATGTCTCATTGTCTTTCAAGAGACACTGTGAAGACTGCTATTATGTTATACTGCTTTTTGGTAGGAAACATTATTGTTTCCAGGGAAGATATGGACTCTCCAGGAAGGACATCGGAAATTATTGCAGGAACTCTACAAATTATTTCTTTTCCTTTTTTTTCCCCTTTCTTCCACAGGAAGAGAGACTGTAGAGTAAAGATAAATTAAATGTTCCTTTGAATCCATAAAAGAGACTTGGTGGCATTTTCTCTTTTAACCTTCCTGATCTCCTGTACGATGATCTGTGTGAAGCTGATGAAAGGAGTATTTCTTAAATTTGCATAATAACCACTACTTAAAATGAGCTCATCACAACAATTTTGCAAATATAGATCTGTTCCTATATTCAAATTTAAAGATAAAAGGTTATTGCATTAATCCTGTCTAAGACTTTGTAGGAAAATAAATCTAGTGAACTCATTCAAGACACTATGCTCCATAACATCTGCATTAAATATATGAATTAAATATGTGACACCAATGGCATTATAAGACTAAGATGAATATGTAAGCAGAAGCAGCCATGGTTGTTTAAAGTTTTGCACAGTCTAAATTGCAAGGTCATTTCCATCCATGAAGACTTCATCTTTTTTCAGTTTCTGGCTATAAATCTATTAAAAATTCACTCAGATATTTTTTATCTTTCCCATGTTAAAAGCAACTCTCTTTCTTTTCACAAAAGGAAAGAGAATATGATACTTATCTAAAATGTCAAAGTGATTTATATAGTAAGTTTTGTGAGTTATATTGTAAGTTTTGTAAGTTACAAGTGTCATTCCTAAACATACAGCTTTCATATAATGCTTGTATTTCCTAAAAAATAAGTGAATCACTTGAGAAAAGCAATTTGCATATTTTTGAAGAAATATTTCATAATATACCATCTGAAAAGCACAATATATTTAATATATTGGTGATCCTGAATCAAAGAGATTAAGCTTAGTTTATAGTGAAAATCTTCATATGATTACCTAAAAATAATTTATACCTATGATTGAGAAAATTTGAATTTTATTTTCAAGGCAGACAGAGGGATGCAGTCCTCTTCCATTATTCATCCAAAAATGTATAGGAATTCTACGTATACATATTAAGCCTTAGAAGAGACTAGTTAAACTGGAAGCCATAGCTATACATGTTCAACAGGTATCAAAATGGTGAAGAGACTCACAAAAACTGAACAAAAAGTCTATGCAAAACCAGAAAATCAGCCTCCAGGATGAGTTCAAAACCTGTTTCAAACATATCTTAGAAGGAATTTAAAATCTGATCTTTTTTGTGACCAATTGTCTCACATGTATTCTTATTTTAAGTTACCTAAAAATTCTTACATTTGTTATATGAAAGGATTACGTAGTGACATCATTTTTGCTTTACTTTCCATCTGATCTAAAAAAACAATATAATACATTCGGGTCAAACTTCTCTATAAATCTGTATGATTTATCATAGCTCTTGCACTTTGCTCTCTATGTATATAGAGAATTCTTCTCTTAGTTAAATTAACTAAAATTTCAGAAGTACCTAGATGTTCAAAGGTATAATCTTCTACTCATTTAATAAATTCTATTCTTATTCTTGTTAACTATAACCATGGTCTTATACGAAAATGAAGATTCTAATAAACAAAGATTTATTTTTTTAATTTTAAAATTGAAACACAATTAAAGCAGAAATGAATACAAATAACACTGATACTTAGGTTATGCCTAAAGAAAAATGAGTCTGTTGATTACATAAGTTAGAACAGAATAATATTTTCCTACTCATAAAATAGTACATTATTTAAATGAGTATTACTTTATTGTAATATTCACCACTTCATAATACATGTTTGAAGAAAATTTCAGGTTTAGTATTACAGATTTTTTCCAATGAAGCTTTACATATACTCTCAGAAACGCACCTTCTTGCCTTGTTCCGGTTTTGCCTGATCTACAGGGCCTACAGACCAGTAGATTTCTTCATGGGACCCAGTTGATCTCCATGCATCTTCTCAAATTCAGAAGAATCTAAATAATCATGTTTGAATAAGATTTGCCTCTCCCAGAGCATTTGAGCATGAAGAACAAAGGATTTTGAACTTTTTGGATGGTTTATTTTCCTTCATTTCTTCCTTGCCCTCCTTCCTTTCCCTCCCTTCCCTCCTTTCCTTCCTTTCCTTTCTTTTCTTCCTTCCTTTCTTCCTTCTCTTCTCTTCTCTCCCTTTCTCTTTTCTCTCTTTCTCCGTTTATGTCCTATTGGATGTATCCATTTAAAACCATTGTTATCACAGATGATTTCATACTACCATAAAACACTTCCACAGGAGACACATCCTAAAATATCAAACTGTCTTTCTTGTCTTCTTAAATCCTTCACATGAGCTATTATGGGTTTCATTCAGTCCAGCAATTTCAGAAAGGAAATTCAGATATCCTGAAAACTTCTTGAAAGAATAGGTTCTACAATAAATTATATTTTACATGAGAAGAATACAGCATGTTTCCCAATTTTCTTTACCATTCCCTTTTATTTTTTACCAACACAATTAGAAATAAATATACAAAACTTGGTCCAAGTGAAATAGATATGAAAACTCTCTTCAACATCTTTTAGGCCTAACTACACCTGTCTTTCATAATTAGCACAATTACAAAAACACAAGAAAGAGATTTGAGACTCCAAATTCCTTTCAGAATTCTCCTCTAAGGTTTCTAATTCTGTTCCAAATCAAACCCTAATTACAATTAATATTCCACTGTTGATGAAAGGAACAATAGATCCTTGGCAAGCTGTTTATTGCAGTCACTGCAAAGACACACTTAGCCTAACATTAAGCTGAATAACTTCATCTGTGGAAAATGAGAACTCAACATGTATTAGCCTACATCTCACTGCACCACACTGCAGTGACTGCATCATAGGCATACTATATACAAGAAAAGTTCCTGAACTGAGAGCTCTGTAGGAGAATTATTGCTAGAAAAAATGACAGGTCAGAAAATTAAAATAAAAACACCTTCTTTAGCTCTTCTCATGCTGAAGTTTTTCTCAGCATGTCATGTGGTGCTGTCTTTAACATCTCTCATTTCAAAATGTATGTGACAACAGGGTAATATTGACATATTAGGCATATGTCCAAGGTTCTCATCAAAATCTACTAAACACTGAATTTAGTAAACACATATGAGGTAGGACAAAGTATCACTGTGCAGATTTGGACAGAATAGCAGTGTATTTGTAGTTCAGACCCAGTACATCAACATTGTTTTTAGAAATAATCATCGATTAATATTTTTTGGCCTTTTTCTCCTTAAACTTCACATTTGAAAATCTCAGTTCTATGCTCTAAAAGGCCAAGTAAGTAATACCAAGAACGTATATCTTTAGGAGGCTTACAGGGTTTAAATTCACATGTCATACTGCAGCTTTTGAGAATAATTTCCTCTTAACCTCTTTTTAAGTAAATTGAATTTATGTTCATTAGTCTTCAGTTAAGACAATTTCGGAAGAGCATATTCTTCCAGACCTAAAACGTAATTAAACATATACTTTCATGACTTGTTTTTTGTTTTGTTGCCATGGGAGTTAGGTGCTGAAAAAAATCTCCTGGAGCAGTTAATTAGGGGTGAGATAAGAAAGGGTTTATTTTGCCAAGGCTAAGATGTTACAAGATGCGTGCAGGCCGTGCCTGAGATGTTACATTTTATAATACCATCCATCCAATCCCAGATGTGTCCACCCTGTGGCCTTTACTCTGGACCGCCCCGGGTCCACCCCCTGAAAATGGGTCTGGGGGCTTTTTGGGACCCTCTGTTTATCCCATCTTCATCTTCATCAGAGCAGAAAGGGTACATAGTCACCCAGTTTTTGACCGTGTTCTGTGGTTTAGGCCTTGATATGCTGTTCTGCCAACAATCTAGGCCTTGCCTTGACAAAAGACTAAACATTTCTACTGGATTCGGGGATAGGAGTGATATAGGGAGCATAGAATGGGGTAAGAGGGTTAAGGAATGTGTAAACTAAGGGTGCTAGAGGGAAAGGGACAAGGGACAAGGGAGGGAGGGTTGCTGCTTTTAAAATCTACTTATAAAACTTATAAGGCTTACCAATATTAGAAAAATGAAAAAAAAAAACATTAGGGGCTTAAGGCATTAGTTTTCATCATCAAAATCTTTTGAACTAGAACCTAGAATTCAAAGTATGATCAGAAACACTGTTTCCTTGTCAAAACATCTCATATTCTGCTGACTTTCAGAAAGTAATCCTGTATTAGGACTTGGGGATGTTCATTGATAGGTTGAACATGACCCTGCACCGTGTGCTCGAAGCCCAGAAAGCCCAGAAAGCCAGCTGATCCTGGACTGCATCAAAAGGAGTATGACCAACAGGTCAGGGGAGGTGATTCTGCCCCTCTGTTCTCCTCCAGTGAGAGCGCACCGGGAGTGCTGCATCCATCTCTGGGGTCCTCAGCACAGGAAGGAGCGAGTCCAGAGGAGCCATCAAATCTCTTAGACAGACAGAGCACCTCTCCCATTAGGAAAGGCTGAGAGAATGGGGAATGTTCAGCCTGGAAAAGAGAAGGCTTAGAGGTGACCTAATTGCGGGCTTCCAGTACCTGAAGGGAGCCTACAAGAAAGATGGAGAGGGACTATTTACAAGAGCATGTAGTGATGGCACAAGGCTGAATGGTTTTAAACTGAAAGAGGGTAGGTTTAGATTAGATATTAGGAAAAAAATATTTAATGTGAAGGTGAGTCACTGGAACTCAGAGAAGTTGTAGATGCACCATCGCTGGAAGTTTTCAAGGCCAAGTTGGATGGAGCTCTGAGCAACGTGGTCTAGTGGAAGGTGTTCATACCCATGGCAGGGAGGTTGGAACTAGATGATCTTTAAGATCACTTTCAACCCAAACCATTCTATGATTCTGTGATTCTATGATTTTCTTGCTTAATTCAAATTTTTTACATTTCTTCCTTCAGGTGAACTCCTTTTCAAATTCCTCATATGGAGTCTGAAGGAGTATTTTTGAAAAAAAAAACAAAAAAAACCCTGCTTGCTTCACCTTAGCAGCTGTCTTGAGTGGGTTACCTCTACACTCCCCATTTTAATTCTTTTTTGCTTCTCTCTTGAGCTCCACTGACCTAGTAATCTGGGGGATTAGTGGAAGAACATGGTGGCTAATATTCTAAATTAATCTGTGCAGATGGAATAAGTATAGTGCACAGATCACAGAAGCTGAGTTAAAAGAGAGTTCAAGTCTGAATAAAGAGAATATTCATGCGTGAAAGACCTGACTTCTAAAGCTAAATTTCATTTCCTCCAGACTTGTCGTTCCATACCAAAGCTTACAAGTTAGTGTCCCTTGATACAAAGAGACATTATGAGAATTTCTTAATGTGAAACAGATGCTTTTGAATCTTTTACACATTCTTCATAGTGAAAATACTACTTTGAATATCTAGGTACTAAAGGGCAAGACTTTGTGAGAAAGTGTAAGGATCCTAATTTTTCCCAAAAGTCATTTCAGTTCTCCCTATGGATAGAAGAGGATGAAGAGCTGCTCCTGAAAACTAGATTATCTAATTTGTCTGCAAACAGGTAAAACCAGCAAAATAGTATCCAATATGGTCAGAGAAACTAGGGATGAATGGAAGTATATTTCTCTTACAAATTCCAAGCTATGAAATTGAACTGTGGACATGGGAAACAAATAAGGCTTTAAAGCGTCTTCATCTCCTAGGAATATCAGAACACCATAGAAGAAAAACTCTTATGTTGAGAGCAATACAAGTTTCTCATCCATGAATTTTATTTTAATACCTAGTACTAATTCAGAATTGCTTTATGATCTCTAAAGTCTTCTCAGTGCAGGGCAAATAGGTAGTAATCTTTCTACTAATATGTGAAAATTGTTCCCCTTAAGCAAGTGGCACCCTCTTCTGTTAATTTGGCTTAATCCATTTTGCTTTCCTTCTGCTTTAATGAGCAATTTCTTCATGAAAACAGACTGGTTCATAGTGTCTTAAGGCTCATAGTATTTTAATGTATTTGGTTAAAAGTTTAATATTGCTTTAGAAAGAAAGTTGAATGAGAATCAGATTGACTCTCCTTGAAAATTTATGGAGCTGGGAGATGTCAAAAAATATCCAGTTGATTCTGAATGGGTGTGTTTGTCTGAGGTAATTAATTCATGAAAAGTCTGTGCAGGAGCTGTTGCTAGATGGAGCAGAAATGCACTCAAAATGGATGGGTTGATCATTCAAAGAGAAGGTCAAAGATCATTGGCATGTGCCTTATCTAGTTGAATTTATAAATATTTGCCTTTTTGCTGTTCTAAATTATGCTGCTTTAAATTTTCGCTTGTTCTAAATTATGTTGGTGTGAATTGACATCACAAGGAAGCATGTAAAGGAGTAGCTACTATATTTCCCTGCTATAAAAGAAAATAAAAGCAAATTAAATGAAACTAAACAGAATGTAGTAAGATGCAGGTTCAGATATCTCTTGATGCCTATTTATAGTTACACTTTAGGCCAGCGTACTTCTGCAACTGTATGTTTCCTGAGAAGAATGAAACCTCATCCCTGTCATATGTCATATGTTTCAAATAAACCAGAAAACATTATCAGAAAAGTAAAGTCTTATTTGCCCGGTCGTTCAAAAGAGAAGAGTCCAATATGCCATCTGAGAAAAACTCTGCAACCTTGATTCTTGTACTTTTGTATGCAGTAATACCTTTTTTTGTGCAATTAATTCGATCAGTCCCTGTGTAATTTCTTTCCCTGCAGGTCTGCATCATGAGAGAAAAATTATTACCTTGTTGATTAGTACATAAGAATATAATAACAATAATAATTTATGTATCTGGAGCTTTGCAAAGTGAAAGAACACTGAACAAGTTTATTTTCATGTTTCAGATGAGTCTGACATGGTTAGATCCTAAGTTTTTGAAACTAGTAATTCTACTTATTTAATAAACATATAATTTTGTTAATGCCTGAGATAGGTACAAATTTTATGTCTCTGCACCAATGTATTTCCTCCAGTTTTACTAACAACACATGGTGAGTTTGCTTGACTAACCTGCATGACTCCATCAATGCTCTAATGCCTAAAATGTAGATGGTAGAGGAACAAAGCAGTGCTCTCAAATAAAATGTCAATAGTCACTGGGGAGAAGAAGATGCCTTTGAAAATCTACAGAAAAAGGTTGTGTCTGCTTATGTTTGAACACTTAGGCAGAAAGACTGTCCTGGTAGAGGTCTTCAAAGGCACCTTTGTCTTCTGGTTATTCAGAGAATTAAAGACGATATTTTCAATAATATCCTAAAAGTTATCCATAAGGTATATGCCTAAGTTAAAACAAGTTTAAAGTCTGAACATCAATAGGGTGTGCTCGAGTAACCTGTACAAACTGAAATCATTAGATGAGAAACAGAGGGGTGCCTTTTCTTCTTTCTACTATTATTTTTGCCATAACAAGCCTCCTCCTGCTTCCTTTGCACCTTTTTTGTATACTGGGAATTTTTTTTCTTGGGGTGTTTTATCAGTATTCCGTATAGCTCTTCAAGTGACTTTACTTTTGGCGTATATTACAGAGCTTGTACCTGCTATTCCCATTTGTATTACAGTTGAAGTAGAATCACACTTTATCTTAGCTCAATCTGTCACATATATATACTACTGTTATTTCTGCAGCTGCATGGTAAGAATATTTTTGTAAGTAGCCCTCAGTTTGATACAGCTGCTGAGACTTAGTATGACTTCTCCCACTTATCTCCTATAAAGAACGTTTGGCTAAAGACAATTTTTCAAGTGCAATTCAGGTTCTTGTAGTGATAATAAATCCTTTCTTCTTATTATTAAAGTATTAGCTGACAGAAAGTAATACATATAAATCCAAAAAACAAACAGCATTGCAAGACACTCAGCAACAATACTTTACATAATTGTGCTCATTTGATCTCTTTGGTTTCTAATCCATATATATATAAAAAAATTTAAAAGTATTTCCCATAGCTTAAAATTTCTGATATTTTAGTCATTTCTACTGCATATCATATTTCTATGCCTTTTGTAGACCAATGTACAACAGATTTGTGATTTACTTCTGTTTGGAAAATAAGTAGGAATAATCAAGCTTAAAGCAAGAAATTTTGGTATCCTAAAACACATATCTTCAAGAATTCCATTTTCTTAAGTTGTTCTCTCTCACAGAGACAGACATACCTCCAGAGGACAAACCTGTACCCTGAAATTCAGGAGAAAGTTACTGATTTGTCTGAAAAAATCCACATAAATATGCCTTAAAGAAAAATCTAACTCATTTAATCTTAGAGACCTGAAATGAAGTTTTGGAGCAAAGAAAAACAAGGAGACCTAGAGGCATGGACTTAAGGTCTTCTCGTCAGTGTCAGGTCTAGAGGGTCATTGGTCAGCTGCTCTGGCAGTAGACAGGAGCAATTATCTTGTCAGCTCACTCTCCTATCATTGACCCAGTGGCTAGTAGTAGATGTTAGAGATTCAGGAACAAGAAGTGATTAAAACCATCCTGCTCATAGTAGGGGTGGTTTTTTCCAGTTCAGACAGTGGTAAATTTATTCCCTGAAATATAAGTTGCCATGTCCTTTTATAGTTAAAGTTTAAAAGGAGTTTCTGGTTTACTTTTTATACACAGTCTGCTATTTCCTCCATATTAACTGTTTCTTCTCTTATTTGTTACAGCTCTAAATTAAGCATACCTCGTTCTTAAGCTTCCTTTTTGTCTGGGGACCTGACTCTTATCTCCAATCAAATCATCACCAATAAATCTATTAATCCCTTCTGTAGTGAGTGAACTGCTACATTTTGGCCAAAGTTTACTTTCCAAATTGCAATTGTAGTCCATATAATGTACACTGCAACAACCTCCAAGGTTACAAAAGCATGGACCCTACTTACAGTGCTCACAACAAAACAAATCTTCATGCTTTAAAGGGAAGACTGAGTCCTTCTGGTTGACCTTTTTGTGCCCTGAGTTTCCCACTCCTGTGTTTGCACTTTTTCCTTGCAAAGAAATGAGAGGGAAAAGAAGCTGTAGAGCTTAATGATAGGATAAGTCTTATCCTTAGATAAAAGAGCAGTGTCCAGGAGACTTTTCATCATTTTATTCCACTCTGATCAAGTAAGTGATTCCTAAAAACAAACTCCAGCGGGAAAAAAAAGGCAAGAAACCGGCTCAGTCTACCCTTTCTGATGTCAATGGCAAGATTAATATCAAAAATCACTTTCTAAATAAATACTGGCAGAATGATAATTTGAAATACATTATAACATTTCTCCTTTCATTAATCTGCATATTGTGCAACCCACATTAAAATTTGGCAATTACTTTCACCTTTCAACAAAGTTTAAATATGAGAATGTTTTAGTGACAGCTCAAATTATTAAACTATCATTTGGAAAAAAATTACAGTGTATTTCATGTTATGAAATATAAAAAAGAGAAATCTAATTGACAAAACAAAAAAAAGCAATTATGTTTTCATGAATTATCCTTGGTATTTCAAATGTTGTTTGTTTGCTAATTCAACAAACTTTAATATTTTAGTCTTCCAGACATTAGTTATCATGAATTAAAAAATATATAATTATTGCTCTAATCAGTGTATTATTTAACAGATTGCAAAATCTAACACATGCTACTACTTATGCTGTCATTTGAGTAAGATTCCAGATAGGTAGCAAAATTAGACAGAATCTGATCTAGAAACCTTTATTTTCTCAAGCAGTTCTTAGTGAGATGGCCTCTTTTTCTGATGCTATCTTCAGTTCTCAAACTTGTCAACAGTCCCTAAAGACCATCTCAGAAACAAGCAAGGGACATGTCAAAAGGAAAGCATTTTTACAATAGTTTTTAATATTGCACATGAAAAGTGAATGATAGGTCTGTTATTTGGCATTGATAATGTATTTTTAATTATCAAACTGCACAGTAAATCACTCTAGTTTCACAAGCTTGAGTGATATGACTTCTTCCAGACCACTCATTTGAAACAAGAGAGGACTTCAAGTATATATCATAGAATCATAAAATCACAGAATGATTGGTTGAGGAGAAAGATTGGAGGGGACCTTAAGGATAATCTAATTCCAAACACCCTGCCACGGGCCTGGACATCTTTCACTAGATCAAGTTGTTCAGAGCTCCACCAAATACGCTTTTGAACACTTCCAGGGGTGGGGCATCCACAACTTTTGTGAGCAACCTGTTCCAGTCCCACACCACCCTTGTAGTAAGTATTTATACCTCAGTATCTTCTCTTACATCTGTTATTAAAATATGTTCTTCTATAAGGACTAAATATTGCTAATGCCTGACTCTGTTTAGGTCAACAGAGACATAAATTTGTTCCTATTAGTTTTATTTGTTTTGTAACCTCATCTGGTATTTACTATTTATCCACTCTGATAAGACTAAGATATTGGGAAAGATTAGGAAAAGAAAAGGAATAAGTTGAATGTTCTGTAGGATACAATAATTACGTCATTTATAGTCACAATTATTAAGTTTGCATATACCTTCTTTGTTTTAGAAGAGAAAGCCTGGCCAATATGGTTAGGAAAGCTTTAATACGAGAGCGATGGAGTAAGGGAGTTGACAACTCACAAACAAGGGAAGAAGTAGTGAACCAGGTTTTCAAGCAAAGGAAGCAAGGTGATGTGGGCATGAAATGCCCCATAATCAACAAAACAGGGAAGAAGGAGTTCCATTCCAAGTCTATGCACACAAAAAAAGAGGTGCTAAGAGAACAGTACAAAAGGAAGCTCTCAGTATTTTCCTGGAAAATCACCAGGGTTTGATACATACGGAATGAGGTACGCAGAGGAGGAACTATGGATCTTCATAAAGGTTCAGGGCAGATACAGTTGGGATCTCAGATGTGAGGTGGGATAGCCCACACAACTGGAGTACTGCAATGAAGGGACACAGGCATGGATTTGGATATGGATTTAGGGAAGGTGCTCTGCTGGATATGATATTTATAAACAAAAATGATCAGTCAAGGAATGCTAAGACTTGGAGGCAGCTTTATCTCTGGTGATAGTGAGATGGTGTAGTCCAGGATCTTGAGAGAAAGAAACGAGGCAAACAATAGAATCAAAATGCTGGACATCAGGGCAGCAGACTTTGACATGTTCAGGGTTCTTCTTGTAGAAATCTATGTGACATGGTCCTGGAGACAATTGGTTAACTCAATAATTTTTCCAACATGAATGATCCTATGGTTCTAAAACATATATTAAAATATAAAAAAGAAATGAAGTCATTGATGCATCATGTATTTTTCAATGTTCTAGTCCATTCATAGTACCCAAAGGGGTTAGTCTAGCAGTTCCTCTTAATTTAAATAACAAGAACCACTAAAGTAATTCTGGCAATCCAAACACTTTATTTCAAATGTTGTCCTGCTGCTTAAGAATAGAGCACACTTGAACTTTTTCTTTCTTTTTCTTTTTGAGTTTTGTTATCCGAGCCCTTGTCTCAATTCAGAGATTGGGTTACTTACTACAAGACTTAAGAGTAAGCATTTTGTTATTTATCTGATTTGTCTTCCACTAAATTGTATTTTGGATGCAATAGAAAGCACTTAATTTCCATGTCTATTCATTTTTCATGTTCTTCTGAAGAAATCAGTAAAGTTTCTAAGTTTACTTATTTCCAAGTTTACTTGGAAATACCAAGTAAAGTTACAAGCTCTTGTCCTGTAACACTTGTTTAAAGTGTTCAATTATGCAGATTTTAACTGATAAGATTGCATAAAACTGTTTTAACAGCCTGAAGTACTAGAACCACTGATTGCCTTTCTTAAGTTGCAGGTATTTGTTTCTAGAAATATTTTACAAAAGAGAAGAGAGGTTAGATAGGTATTTCTAAGCCTTTTTTGTCAAACCAGCCAATCACCAATTATGTTGAAACCTGCAAATGTTGGTTTTGAACTGTTGAGTGTGTTACCTCTTTTATGTTGAATGGGCATAAAAATTGTATTAAGCACGTTTTAAACAAACATACATTAATGATTATTTTATAAAGTTTGATAAACAATGAATGTATCTCATAAATATGTTATTCTATAAGAAATATGTTCTAAGATATAAACATGAATAAAGAGGTTAAAATATCCTTTTCACCTGTGTCACATCTTAGTTGCATATTAAATCATATATTAATTGGGTTTTAGTGGTTTATTATTATTTATATATAACAATTTTTTTGTTTAACTTAAAGTTGAAAGAGTGTACAACATAATTCATCTGCATCCATAATGATATTCAATAGTTTGTTTCCTTTCTCTTTTAGAAATAAATTTTCACTGAACCTGCTTTCTATGAGAAACAGAAACACCCTCCACCCCGCACCAAAAACTTTCCATTTAGTTCTTTCACTATTCAGAATTAGATGGGACATTTAAAATTTTAACAGACATATTTATTAAAACATTAGATTTCACATTCTATCTATTGAATTCTAGCTGCATTAAGACTCCTATGAATCTTATCAGTGTAACTTATGAATACTTCATTTTTCCTATAGCTGTAACAAGTTCAATGCAAATCTTATTCTTCAAAGAATATTTTCGCAGGATCCTGTAATGCACAACACAAACTAAATACCTTGAAGTGTTTTTTTGATTTTTAAGTTAATATTTTGGAGTATTTAGAAAGTCTTTTCCTTGTGAAAAGTCAAACACATATACAATGTAGAAAGAAGGATGAAATTAAAACCTCAAAATTTATGATTTTTCAAAGGTGACAATGAAAAAGACCTTTGATGTACCTGCCACCAGATTTTTTTGTGTACACAGGAAAGAAAATAGGGATAATAATTTCAGCGTCTGGATACAAACTAAATATTTACATTCCTGCGAGAAATTTTTACGAAAAGCTAAATCAGAACTCCCTAATTATGAACTTTACGCAGACTGAAAAAGACAATGACAGAATCTGTATCAGGTCCAAACTAGTTAATCCTAACTACTTTCACTGCAATGGAGAAAATGATCTCCTGACTGGCTAATTGATTGACTGAATTTGCTTATGGTTTAGAGCCTTTCTGTCATATTCTGAATTCAGGTTTGACTTCATTTGCTGTTTATTCATTACTATAATGAGAAAAAAGCAAAATGAGTTTCTTAAATCGTAAATTTCTGAAAGAAAGGTGTATGAAGAGCTTATTGAAAGCACAGATAAATATTACCAGAAAATAATGATTCTTACATGAAACTTTCAATTAAAATATTATTCTTAACTGGAATAAAGTCAAAGAATTTTAACTGTGAAGATACGTTAAAACCCCCAGATAAACAAGGAACTTCTACAACTTTTTATACTCCCTTTGTGCCAAAGGCTGAACACACAGAGAGTTAAATAGTCTTTTGAAAAGAATCATGGGCACTGACTAGTGAGTTTCAATCACTCAGCGACTTGGAAGCTATACATAAAAACAAAAGAAGGGCATAGTAACACAGATCCCCATGCTGCCTAAATCACCTATCACTCACATCTTCAGAATTCTGAATTTTAAAATCTTTCCCTTGGTGTTTTCCTACCTCTGCACAGACATTCTAGCTTTCCTGGCCAGGGTTCCTCTCGCCCAGGTGCTGCTGGAGCACTAACCAATGCATCTCACAGCAGCCAACAAGCAGCTGAGAGCAAACACAGCATACATCACTGAGCTCACCTGGTCTGGCAGCATGTAGAGAACTACTTCTGAATCCTCTGAAAACCTACAGGAAAATGTTGATTTATCTTTTCTGCGTGAGTAAAGTATACCCAAAACTTCTCTTTGTGGATGTAATATTACACAATATTACCAAGATGTTAGTATCAAGTTTGCTGCTTATTGTTGTTTTACCTTGTTCCAGTTCTATTTATTTGTGTTAAATTAAGAGCTGACTGGTTGTTGAGTTATGGTATAATATTTCACACCTTGTGAACTTAACAACACTCAGACTCCACTGTTGTACCTACTCATGCAAAAGGTGTGAATCTTAGCTTCATTACTCACACCCTGTCATTTCTCATTGTTTAAGCATTATAGTGAGGTCAAACAGAAAGATGAATTTATTTCAAGTTTTGCTTCTGTCAATTAAAACTCACTTTGAATGTTTCACTGTAATAGCTTGTCATCAAAAGAATAAATTATTTAAGAACAAACAATTCCATTATATTTTAGAAGTGCACAGCTGTTGGCACAGAAGTCCAAGATCACAGAGTAATAGAATAATTTGAGTTGGAAGGGAGCTTAAAGATCACTTAGTTCCAACCCACCTGCTATGGACAGGGACACCTTCCTCTAGATCAAAGGTTACATTCATCCTGACTAAGTGTGGTCAGTTCACTGACATTCCAGTGACACAGACAGGTTTTTAGACAAAGATTAGCACCTCCAATTGGCAGTTGAGATCCAGCTGTCTTTGGTAACTTATCTGAAAAACATCTCTAAGAGAATAATATTAAAATTCCCTGACTGAGGAATGATCATGGATTCTAATTCTCCATTCTGAAAGAAGCACAAGTAACTTGGAGAAAATATTTGAAGGGGTCTTATGATTAGATATTTATCTACTGGGAAAATACTCATTTAAATTGTTAGTGCATTTTTCCTCAAATACTGGTATATTACTGGGTTTTTTTCTTTTCTAGTGTTGTTTTCCAGCATCACTGCTTCAAATATGAAAGTCCTGTGCTTGTTTTCTACAGTTATTGCAATCTATATACTTGCCACTGTAACTTGAAACTGAAAACTTATAAAACCTCCTTGATTAGAAAGAAAGAATTATCATCCATTGTGTTGAAATTAATACATAACTGGGAAACCTGGAAAGTTCACATAGGAAGAAATGGAAACTTTTAAAGTTCACATGTTTTTAAAAACTTCACATCAAAGTTGGAAGCAGGAATGTGTTTCTGACTGTGCCAAGGACTTAGTGCCTTCACTCTCAAATAAAAAAAAAATTTAAAAAAAGTTTCTAATCACTAAGAAAATAAACTCTATAAAAATATTGCATAATTTCCTTCATGAATGTATTTCAAGATAATTTTATATACCTTGCAAATGCTAAAAATTCCTTTATTTATGTATATATATTCTACTTTGGGATAATTTCTGATTGTTAAGAAAATAAGCTAAGAAAATATTTGCTTATTCTGTTATAATTTGACATTTATTTTGAAGGAAGGGGTATTTAATTTCACTTTTTTTTTTGTTTGTTTTAAAAAAACCCCATATAACTATGAAATTAGAGACATAATGAAAAGATTATGTTCTCCAGGTGCTCTACATTTAAAAATCTGTCAAAAAGCTACAAAAGAAAAAGCAGTTTTGCATTTTTTGTCCAGGATACACTGATACTAAAATTGTCACATCTTCAAGCATTTAGTTCCACTGTGTGACTAGGTGGCTCATCTTGTGTTTGAAAACAAATCATGCTCATTTGGTCACTGTGATTTTCTCCTGTGTTTGGCATCCCTCTGTCCTTATGTGTACAGCCACAATTTGTTTCAAGACCAGGATCTGTACTCTTCTGCTCTCCTTCCTCCATTCCCTCAAGATGTTGAGCTCCAGTGTTTTGTGGTCACTACTGCCAGGACTGTCACTCTTTATCCCCAAGAAGTTCTTCCTTAAAATGTAACACACACCAGTATTGATGGAGTAATGACAGGACACACTTCTTACACCAGCAAACCCAATTTTGCATCGTAAGGTTTACGCTCAGTGCTTGAGCTCCATGTACCTCTTGTTTAAACTGTGATAGCTGACCAGAAGAGACTGGACATGGCACTTCGTGGCATGGTCTCCTAGATGAGATGGTGTGGGGTCAAAGGTTGGACTTAATGATCTCACAGGTCTTTTCCAACCTAGTTGATTCCGTGATTCTGTATCTTGCTTGCTGTGAGCACACTAAAACAGAGAACGGTATTCCGGTAGCAATTTTGCCAGTGGTATGCAAAAAAGCCAAATTGCCTTTTTTCTTCTTTGCATTATCACTATGTATATATGTATACAAAGATTTCATTAGGCCCTTTCACTGTAGTATTGTGCTAAAAGGACATGATGGTTAGCTGCAATGACCCCTAAATCCTTCTGCGAATCATTGCTTTCCAAGACCAAATGTCATTATGGGTTAATAATAGTCTTGCATCATTCCCTGTGCTTAGTTTCACAGTTACTGAAATACTGGAGCTCCTGTTTGGCTGACATTGAATATAGAAAGTTTTTTAACTACACTAAATCCTCCTCTGATTTTATTTAACTTAAATATATGTCTCTGATTTACAGTCACCAAGCCACATTTTCAGCTCACGTAAATCAATGTGACTTGCTGTTTACCTCAAATAATGATCTATTCCACACATTGCAATTGCTTAAATGAAGCACAGAGAAGACATCTATATGATATGCATTATTGACTACTTTACACATAATAAACCAAGATTAATATTAAACATTATATTGCATAAAAAGTGAACTCACAACCATTTGGAAAAATGAGGAATCAGATGTCCTAATTACATAGAAATTAAAAAATTATTCTTTCAATCAAAGCATTGAATACTCTGAGAGATAACATTGGTGTAAGACCATTTTTCCTCTGAGGATTTCTTCCTCTATTTCAGTGAATTCTCCTTCTCCTCACTCCTATAAATATATGTACATGTTTACTAAGCTTTTATCTTTCCTAGAGTATACTCCTGTGATTATTACATTCTCAGTCAGAAGGCAAAGCAAGTGCATTTTCTTCAGTAGGTAGGACAAATTCAACTATGTAATCCTCATCGCTTGGTGACTGTATGAATACAATACCCTTTAAAACTCATTCTTTAAAGAAAATTTCATAAGATCATAGAATAGTTTGCATTGGAAGGGACGATAAAGATCATCTATTTTCAAGGTGCCACTGTCAGGTACATCTTCCACTAGACCAGGTTGCTCAAAGCCCCATCCAACCTGGCCTTGAATACTTCCAGGGATGGGGAATCCACAGCTTCTCTGTTCTAGTGTCTCACCACCCATACAGTGTTATAGGTTATAAATCTGAGAGAGGAATTTTTCTTTCCCTGCTTCCCTGTAAGAGAAACAGAATTTGAATAGGGAAGGGGGAAGGGAATCGATTAGCCTTACAAAAGAAATGGCTGACCAGGCTGCATTCCTAGCTAATGGCCCATCGAATGCTGGAGTGAGAGGGGGAAGGTTTTGGGATCTGGGGGGGCTGGCAGCCCGGACAGAGGACAGGGCAGACCGTGGAGCTCTCGCTCTGGGATGGAGATGGGGGTCTGCACGCGTGCATTTGGAGAGGGGGCCTTGAGACCTGCCGTTCTGGCTTCTCATCCTGGTCAGCTCTGAGTACTGGCCTCAACTTGCCTGCGAGCTGTCTTGTCTCCAGCCCAGATCTGCTGTGTTTTCATCGGATAGTTGCGTGCCCATGGGGAGAGAAGGGAGGAGCTTTGAGACGCCGTCATCTGAGAAAACAGTGAGTCCCATGGGAGTGAACTGCTTCCCTTTCCCTTTTCTTCCATTGGGGGAAGGGTCCCCATTTTCTTTTCGGCTTCTCTTGGTATCCGAGACCACCCCCCAGACCCCCTTCCCGCGTGGTGACCGCCAGAGCCCGACAGCGCCCCCTGCAGGTCACCACAGAGAACTGCAGCCCCTACATCTCCAGTGATCCAACAGCGTCCCCTGCCAACCGTGATTAGAACTGCGCTAGAAGACAGAGAAGTATTCAGACTTTTTGAAGGGACCTTCTGGGTACAGGACTATTGTTTAGCTGTTTTTATGTTCTGTTACTGTTCTTGCCAGTATACATATATCTTTTAATAAAGGGTTGTTATTTCTTCTGTTTTTCCACACTTCCTCGATTAAAGCCCCTTAATTTTTGAATTTACGACTGCTGAGAGAGAGAAGTTTGGTCTGTCTCATAACTCATCCTCTTTAGCAAACATTCCAGTCTCCTCAGACTGAGACACACAGTAAAGAATTTCTTGCTTACATCTCATCTAAATCTACCCTCTCTCAGTTTGAAGTCATTTCCTCTTGTCCTATCACTGAATGCCCTTGTAAAAAGTCACTCTCCAGCTTTCCTATAGGCCCACTTTGAGTACTGGAAGGCTACTGGAAGGTCTACCTGGAGTGTATCAGGGTTTAATTATGCTGATACTTTTGATCTGTTTGGCCCAGTCACCTGTGAGAGTTTATCTTTTTCCTGCCAAGTTATGAGAAAACAAGCACTAATAATTGGGAACTTTGTCCTTGAAGAGAGCTTCTTGTATAAACTATATTTAATTGCTGTTTTGTGATTGGCTCATCATCCTCCAAGGTCGCTTGAAGGAGAAATTGAAGACTAGGGTGATGAAGTAAACTCCTAGACTCATTTGGAAAAGACTCCCCAGGTGCAGTACGCAGGCACAGGGAAAGCCACGCATGCGTAGAAGAGATATTACTTCCATAACGGAGGGTGGGACTGAAGGCCTCTAGCTGGGTGGCGCTGGCCGCACTTGCCCAGGTAGACATCACCAATTGTATAAAAAGAAGATAGCTTATGTTGGAGGGGAACAAGCTTCACATCAAGGACAACGTTGCCTCTCCTGGGGACACTCGCCAATTTGCGAGCCTACCGACTCTCCGGGAAGGCAGCTTCTGCTATGGGTAATTCTAGGCATTCTGGGTCGGTAAGATTACTTCATAAGCAACACCTGAGTGAGTAGGGTGTTATATTCCCTCATTGTTTCTCTTTCTCTCAGGTTCCCGTTTACTTGGCCACTTCTTTGTAATAAATAATGGGGTTTTTTTGTTAAGCTTTCAACAGCGTTTGGTTTCAATCTCGGCATCCTTTGAACTCTCCCTATTACATTGGAACCTTCTCCTCTCTGGGCTGAACCTCCCCAACTCTCTCAGGCTGTCTTCATAGGAGAGGTGTTCCAGTCCTATGATTATCTTCATGGCCCTCCTCTGCATTTACTCCAGCAGATTCAAGTTCTTATATTGGGGACCCCATAGTTGGACGTGGTACTCCAGAGAGCAGACTAGAGAGGGAGAATCACCTCTTTTTACCTTCTTGTCACATTTCTTTTGACACAGCCCAATATATGCTTGACTTTCTGGGCTGTGATTGCACATTGCTTGATCATGTCGAACTCTTAAGCTAGCACTCAGTCTGGTGCACAAGAGGATTCCATTCAACCTGCATTCACATTTTTTTTCTCTTTTCTGGAGACAGAGTGGTTATTTGTGAAGCAGCTACCGGCTTAACATACCTTTCTTCCTCTGCAAAACTGAATGAGAGCTTCCTTCTTCCACTATGAAGAAAACAAAAGGAAGTGAGTTGGGAGGAAGTCTGTAGCATAGTCAGAGTGTTGCTATATTGCTAAAGGAGTAAGCAAATTAGTTGAGAGGTAGAAGAAATGTTGAGGAAGAAACACATCTTTGTGTAGTTCATTCTCTGTGTTTGTGGATGGAATGTGCTGTCAGATCCTGAGCCAGTGCCACATGGAGAATGCAGGTAAGACTATTATTATCATAGCCTGGTTTTTATTTAAATATATGTGTTTGGAGGCACAAAGAGAACGAGCGAAGAAATCCTACCTCCTGCATATGTCTTGCCCAGTAGTCTCCCGTTTTTACTGCTTCTGCTGTGCTGCAGCCCAGATTTGATCCCTTGTACTATTTATAATATTCATGAGCTCACAGAAGCATGTCTGATTTTCTGCAGATCCCCCAGTGCCTGACAAATGACGCCACCTTTATTCCCCTCTCTCAGAGAATATGCTGTTGTTGGCCTAAATCCTCATGTTTTTCTGAGCCTTATTAGACCTTTATGAATAACTTGGGAGAATCCACGACATTAAAGTCAATGATTCTGCTTGCAAAGAGCTTGCTATCTGGGCTACTGTCTACTTACCTTCCTGCATATGTGCAGGCTTTCAGTGAATTAATTCTGTACATGATAGCATTAAAGATTGCCCTATACAGATCAAACAATTCAAATAATTTTATATAGCATTATCATATTCAGAAATATACACCATACAACTCCAAATCAAATTTTTATCTTTCCAACATTTTCCATGAGTTTTCCTGAGATTAGACTAATTCACTTTTCTCCTCCTTTCTTACCGTGCCAAAAATTACCTCAAATGCAGTTTTTCTATGCTGCTGAAGCTATTCATAGTTTCACCATGTAGATCCATATACATCACAGAAAATTAAAGAAAACTTTTGTTCACTGACCTGCAAATGCTACAGAAAAATCTATTTTAAATTGAAAGTTGATCCAAATAAGAAAGGACCGTATCACATTACATGAAAAAGAAGCACTTGTCATCCAATTATAATTCTGTACTAAAGTGAATCACCTTGCTTTCTGTGATTCTGCAGCAAACATAAAAAGAAGTTGACTATATTGTTAGCCATGGGATTCGGGTAAAATTATTGCAACAGTTATAATCCTAAATCCTGACCTTTCCGTTACAGGGTAAGTGTGCTTTCTCATTACGTGTATAATGCTAGGGATAAGACGACACAGTACATTATCAGGTATTCTGTTATGGACACAAGTAATGATAAAGAATGAAGAAACAGACAAACTGCTTTCTCGGTAAAAAGGCTTTCTACTGTAAGACTCTTCAGTGCATGTTGCAGTAATGTGCCAGGGGAGTCATTTTTCTGCACTTCCAAACAGGAACAAAATGTATTGTTATACTTTATGCTGATTACAGCACATACAGAAGGTAAGTGATGGGCACAGAGCATAAAATACATCCTGCATCAATATACTGTACTGTTTAGGGCCTCATTTCACAAGTAGAGCATTTTTTTCTCTGTGTCTTTTTATGAAGAAAGACACAACACTGACAAATGTTTTCCTGCCTTCATCACAGTATTAATGGAACAGGACACAAGACAATGTTATACCATGCTTGATTAATTCGAAAAATTAATTTTTGAAGTACTTATAGCTGAATTTTTGGGAATTCATTTGTTAACTGCACAGGCCTCAGCCCCTCCCTATGCATGAGTCATAGAAGCAGGAAAGGACAACCTATGTAGGTGTAGAAACCAACAGATCTTGCTGTTTTGGCACCCTGAAGAGTCCAAAGCAAGTTACTCGAATCAAGCATCAGATCAAAAAGGCAGAGTTCTTATTTTTCATAGTATTATCAATGTTAAGAGCAACTGAAAAGACAGTAATGTAAAGATTAACAGAAGCTAAAAGCTTTGAAAGAAAAAAGAAAAAAAAACTCCTATGCATCAAATATATTTGCTGGAGCTTATCCAGCTCTGCTAAGCTTCCCTTTGTTTTCTTTCACCAAATTGCCCTGACTATCCAACCAAGGAACATTATTGAGTTTGAAGCATGCAATCATGCACAAACACTTTCCAAAGTCCTGTCAAAAGAGATGTTTGTCGACAAAGTCTCAGGAAAAATGTTTCCAGGTGTGTTTAATGAATGTGTGTTTGTATATTTTAAGTCAGCAACTGCTTCAGAGAAACCAGCTATGAGAAATGGGCTTCACTACAGTCAGTGGAATCAGGACTTCAGGAGGAGAGAATAAAAGCTAAAGCTGTGACTGTTGGAGAATAGATGTAACCTGCGTTTAATAATCTATTTTTATTTTCTATCCACAGCTTTTTTTTCTGTTGTCCTTATTGTCATATGCAACCTCAAGCTTCCAGACAGACAGACGGGTTAACCTTAGGAATGCCTCTTCCAGGCACATTCAACCTCATTTTAATTAAGATATCAAGATATGGATATGTTCTAAACAGTAAAGGTAAGTAAGTTGACTGGGAAGATGTAATGCCTTATTTCTGAATGCATGTGGAAGTTCTGGTTTTGCAACTTGTACGTAGGGATGCCAGATATTTTACTTAAGATTACAGATTTGTTAATTTTGAAAGCTTTTGAATTACAGGAAAACTTGCAACTATACAAAGAACAGTCCCTGATAACATCTTTCTTTGTGTCTTTTTTTTTTGCCTTTTATTTTTCATGATATTTTTGCCTACAGGTAGCTAGCTTAAATGAAAGATTGACAGATATGTTACATACCATAAATGAAAAACTAATTCAGTGCTAAATCTCATGAAATCCCAAATCTAATGAATTAAGAGCTACATAGTCGTGTTAAACACATAAATATGTGCCCATATACATTGTGGGGAAGAGCTAACATTTTCTGTGATTGTAATTTTTTTTCCCATGCAGTTATCCACAACCATAAGCAGGTACAAATATTGACCAGATTTTTCAATTCTGGTTCAAGGTTTAAGACTCTTCCATTATGACATATCTGGTATGAGAGCTGATTTTTATGGAATAACTTTTTGGCACTTCATGGACAATATGCCTTGATAAGAGGTTTTGAGGTAGGTGCAGAGGTTGTTTTCTCTAATTCTTGGACACTGAGTAATCATAGAATGGAATAATAGAATTATTTAGGTTGGAAAAGACCTTTGAGATCATGGAGTCCAACTGTTAACCCAGCACTGCCAAGTCCATCGCTAAATCATATTGCCAAGGGCCACATCTACAGGTCTTCTAAATACCTCCAGGGATGGTGACTCAGCCACTTTCCTGGGTAGCTTGTTCCAATGCTGGACAATCCTTTCAGTGAAGAATTTTTTTCCTAATACACCATCTAAACCTTCCATGAAGCTGTTTCTTCTTGTCCTATCACCTGTTACTTAGAAGAAGAAACTGACCCACCCACTTTGCTAAAGACTCTTTTCAGGTAGTTATAGAGAGTGATAAGGTCTCCTCTGAGCCTTCTTTTCTCTAGACTAAGTAAAACCTCTCCTCAGCAGGACTTGTGCTCTAGAACCTTCACCAGCTCTGTTGTCCTCGTCTGGACAGGCTCCAGCACCTCAATGTCTCTCTTGTCCTGAGTGGCCCAAAACTGAACACAGGATTTGAGGTGTGACCTCACCAGTGCTGAGTACAGGGGGACAATCACTGCCCTGGTCCTGCTGGCCACACTAGTTCTGATACAAACCAGGATGCCATTGGCTTTCTTGGTCACCTGGGCACACTGTTGGCTGTTGACCAGCACCCCCAGGTTCTTTTGCACTGGCAGCTCAGAAGGCCCAGTATCAGAAGAACAACTGGTCTTGCTATTAAAGACTGAGGCAAAGACAGCACTAAGTACCTCAACCTTTTCCTCATTCTTTGTTAATAAGTTTCCCCTTGCATCCATGAAGGATGGAGATTTGCCTTAGCCCTCCATTTGCTATTAATGTGTTCATAGAAACATTCCTAATATTTTTGTTTCTCTGGTCTGCCTCATTCAGAAATGTTCTTGTGAGAAACTCTTCACTGGTTAAAGAACTGGTTGGGTGACCAGGCCCAGAGAGTGGTGGTGAACGGTGCTGCATCCAGTTGACAGCTGGTCACTAGTGGTGTTCCCCGGGGGTCAGTGTTGGGCTCAGTTCTGTTTAACATCTTTATTGATGATCTGGATGAGGAGATTGAATGAACCATTAGCAAATTTACAGCTGACACCAAGTTGGGTTGGAGTGTTGGTCTGCTGGAGGGTAGGAGGGTTCTGCAGAGGGACCTGGAAAGGCTGGCTGGAAGGGCCAAGACCAATGGCATAAGTTTCAACAAGACCAAGTGCTGAGTCTTACACTTTGGCCACAATAACCCCATGCAGCGCTGTATCAGGAACAGTGTGGTCTGCAAGACAAGGGACAAGATTGTCCCCCTGTACTCAGCACTGGTGAGGCCACACCTCAAATCCTGTGTCCCGTTTTGGGCCCCTCAGTTCAGGAAGGACATTGAGGTGCTGGGGCAAGTCCAGAGAAGGAATACAGAGCTGGTGAAGGATCTGGAGCATATGTCCTATGAGGAGGAATTGAGGGAGCTGGGATTGTTTAGCCTGGAGAAGAGGAGGGTCAGGGGAGACCTTATCACTCTCTACAACTTCCTGAAAGTAATTTGTATCCAGGTGGAGGTTGTCTCTTCTCCCATGCAACAGGACAGGACAAGAAGGCATAGTCTCAAGCTGAACCAGGGGAGGTTTAGGTTGAAAATTAGGAAGAAATTCTTCATGAAAATGTTGATTAGATATTGGAATGGGCTGCCCAGGGAGGTGGTGGAGTCACCATCACTAGGGTCTAGTTTACATGGTAGTAGATCATAGGTTGGACTTGATAATCTTAGAGGTCTTTTCCAACCTGTGATTCTGTGAGATAAATACATTTAGTGAACAACAAAAATGTATTTGAAGTTTTAAGTTAGAGAGCAAAAAACTTACTGACGTGTATGTGACCAGTATTTGCACTCAGACCTTCCAGAGAAGTTGAAGAACTGAGTATGTTTAAAGAAATGGGCTATTTACTTCCTCCCATCCTGATGTCTAATTCACAGAATCACTGTATTTAACTGTACTTGCTGAAAGCATTTCTGTGACAAGTGTGAAGGAAAAATGTATTTCTGAATGCTCCAATAGCAAAAAGTAGATGTGTTTTGGTTTTGATGATTTTTCTATAACTCAGAAAGCTAGAACTGCAAAAGTATTATCCAGGCCTTGGGAATTCCACAGAATTTTGGTTGCTGGTTTCATTGAAGACTCATTTATGCTTTTTATTTCTTTCCATTGTTGAATATTAAGAAAATCCTGCCACAGAATGTAGCAAATGTTTTCAACTTCAGTCCTTGTAAACTCTTCAATAGTTTTGTCTTCTTGTTTCAGAAAATGAATATACACAACGTTCTCATTTGTCTGTTTGATAAATACGCCTGAATGCTCAATAACTTATCTTTGAAATTAACCTGTCAGAGTAATCATGACACAAATATAATGATGAAACATTACTCTGCTCTAAAGATGAATTTCTGTAACAGTCATAACTGGCCTCCAGGGCATTACTGATTGATGAAGCAATACTTCAATAGAAATCGAACTAATTTATGTGCAGGTCTACACAGAAAAATCTACATATTCTACTATGTGCAGAATCATTTGGCTAACTATCAACAAAATCATGAAGGTTGTCAACTTTGATTTGTGTTTAAGAGATGTTAAGATAATGTATACATTAACCTACAATGCAATGAAAATATACACTCACGTTTCTGCATTGTACATTTTTTTTTGTAATGTTCCACATTAAGATAAGAACTTATTTAGCTTTGAAAACATCTGGCAGCTAATTATTAAACTAAAATTAAAGTTTATATATACCAACAAATTTTACACAGTGAAGAAGTCATAAAACACATACTGCCAAATTCAAACGCAGAACTGTATTTTCTCTAATTGAATGTTGACAACCTGTAAAGTTAATCCCAATATTCCTTGCCTGATTGAAAAAGGAGAGGAACTGTAGTAATTATAACACACAATAGCAGCTATATGCCCTTACCTTTTTTACTTCTTGTCATACCGTGTAACATATTAGAATAAATGAAAAAAGGACACAAGGTATTAAAATAAACCAGTGAAGCCGAACTTTCAAAAGATGTTCTTTCCAAAAACTAAAAGTTAGAATCTAGATATTTGTAAATCATGTAGTATAATGATATCAAGACAATTTCTTTCTGGTTTTCCTTTTTTGGTTTGGTTTGGTTTTGAGGGGTTTCATCACTGTTTTTACAATTCCTTGCAATGTAAGCCTAACTGCCACTGTAGGAATCTATGAATGGTTAATTTGCTAGAAAGATATGAAAGAGCTTTGTGAGATTCTAATTTGAGTTGAGTCTCAATAACTACATTGACCAGGTTCCAACTGATACGAAGGGAGCCTGAAAAGGCTTTCTCCGTTATAGTAAGACATGCATCTCTTGCCATGTTACTTTATTTCACTGTTTTACACTTTACACCTTTGTTTTCATCAGATGGCCTAGATTCATGATTGACTCAAACTGCTGTTGTGTGACAGTGCAGCTGCTCTATGAGGATAATACAGAATGAGAGTTTTAATGTCATTGTACTATCATGGAAGCATAGAGCCTCTGTTTCTTTGCTTAATTAGCTATAATCTGACAATTGTTTCCTTAAACTACCTAAATATCTACACAGGACACATCAAAATTAAAATGATAAAAGATTGTTAGCAAGTGGTTTCTTACATACCTATGCATATACATATATATATGTATATATGGAATTCAAAAGCAAAGCTCTTCATATGGGTAGGGTGTTCATGTAGGTGGGATACGACCACATTTAAGTACATGTGAAACTAAGTGTAAAAGGTCAAATTAATTTTTTTCCAACACTGCTTTCCAAAACACATACAGCTGTGATGTTTCATTTAAGTAGGTTCATATTTTTTGTGATATTGAAAAGAAAATGAAAAGACCTTTTAGCAGGATTTATTGAACAGAGTTCAATAAGGGTCATCCAATCAGTATCTGAAACATCTGTTCATCTACTTGAATTTATCTAGGAGTTCATCTCAGTTGCTCCTACATATAAATCATAATTTAGTGGGAACTCTGTGTACAGAATTACCTAACTGTTTTCTATTTTACTCTAATGCTTTTGAAAGAAGTTATTATTTTCTGCAGAGAGGAAGAAGCATATAATAATTTTCCTATAATTGCCATCACCAGTTCTTTAAGCTTACAAATGACCCTTTTTTCCCTTTAGTCAAAAGAATTTGAAATGCTCTGAAACTTCAAACTAAAATTCACTTTAGTTCAGACTGTGTATATTTTGAGTAACTCCATCCATCAACATATTTTAAGGAAAAGTCTGGTGATAATTTGTTTGTGATGAGATGGTTTTGTTTGTTTGATTGATTTTGGGTTTGGGTATACAATCATCTTTATTTTTATATCATAACCATTTCACAGAATTTAGGGACAAAATTATTAAGGGCAAAGGTTGTCCTTACTAATTTCAAGAAATAAGCCACTGGGCATGGAGCTCAACCAAATAACCTTAGTCCAAACTGTTCATATACAGCCATGTGTAATATCAGACAAGTTATACATCTGTTCAGCAGAAAAAACTAATATTATATACTCCACCAATATTTTTTAAATATTTCCACTCACTTTCAGATATTTTTATCTTCTTGAACTCTCTGGCTTACAGATGATGGATGAATTTATGCACAACTTGCAAAAGGTTCCTTCAAGTTTCTTCAATGAAAGTTTAAAGGTCATATGTTTAAAGCTGACCTCTGCATTCTTACTATTCTACTGCTCATTATATGTTCCTCATATTCGCCATGGTTTAACCTCAGCCAGCAACTAAGCCTCACACAGCTGCTCACTTACTTCCCCCTGGTGTGATGGGGGAGAAAATTGGAAGGGTAAAGGTGAGAAAAGCCTTGAGTTTGTTTAGAGACAGTTTAGTAGCTAAAGCAGAAGCTGCGCATGCAAGCAAAGTAAAACAGGGAATTCATTCACCATTTCCCATGTACAGGCAGGTGTTCAGCCATCTCCAGGAAAGCAGGGCTCCATCACACATAATGGCTGCTTAGGAAGATAAAAGCCATCATTCCAAACATCCTCCACTTCCCTCTTCTGTCCTTAACCTGGTAGTCATAGGGTACTTTTTCTAATGGTCTTGAGATGGGCTCTTTAGCTGCTTTAGAAACATAATGAGCAGTTAAAAGGATGCAACTTTTTTGGGGAAGTAAATAATGAGCAGACTCTTAAAATAAGACAAAATATTTTCTCAAACAAAAAAAGAAATATAATTTTGTTCAATCTGGGACTTGGACTATCTTGCTCAATGTGTTTCCTGTGATGGGAGGATGTTGACTTTGCTGAAAAGTGGCTTCTTTCACACAACTGAAGAGTGTTTTGGCAGCTCTATGATCTGGATATTGCCTGCTCCAATCTGTCTGCCAGATCACACTAAGAAACTTGGAACAGAAACCTAAATTAGTATCACAGAAGATGTCAGTGTTATAAAAGGACATTACACATCCTCATACTCCAACCTGCCTGGGAAGCTGAAATTACATGAAGCTACATGTATTTTTGCTGTGCCCAAGGTTTTAAGGTTCTCTTCTAGATAAATAGAATCTGGAATGGAGGAAGGAACTTGTCCTGAATGAAGTCTGGACCAGTGTCTAGACACAAAATATCAGGATGTAAAAACTTTTTTATTCAAAAAATATATTTGAAAAGTGTAAATGTGTAAAAAGTATCAACTTCTGCATAAAAGAAGTAAAAAATATAGAGCAGGCAGACATTTATGCTTTAGGGCATAAAACTGCCCTAGGTCAGGAATATATTTTCTCTCTGGTCAGTTGTGCATTACAGAATTTTTTTGACCTTTCTCAAAAGCATTGGCTATTACTCATTTTTTAGAAAAGCAAACTGGACCAACTGAACTGTTGGCTTAAGCTAAAAAGGCACTTCAGCAAATTCTGCAGCACTAGCAATTTTTTCCTTACATCAGAGGTATGACTTTCTCAAACAAGCAGCACAATAGAGCAGAAATACACCCTGGCATTTGCCTGCATAGCAGATTGCAGTGACCTATATTTGTCTTCTGCAACCAATTCTCAGTAGCCTCTATAATGATCAAATTGATGATCTAAAGGTATGGATCATTGGAAGTAATAAAACATGATGTTTCCCTTGTATTTCAGCTTTGAAATGGCTCAGAATTTGTGGCATGTAGCCACCAAAAATACATCACAATAATTTTCTGAATTTAATGACTTGTGGTTATGTAATCCCTCAAATATGCCAGTAGGAATCTTTTTAAAACTGATTGATTTTGACCCATGGCTTTCTCTATGGTTTCTTCTGTATAAAATAGCACTTTAAAATGTACTTCAACTTGATCTTTATGGTATACATTTTATTTTCTTTTCCAATTGCCATTTCTTTTAAAATGGCAGGCACTTATTTAGTATCTTACAGGATTGCTTCTTAGGCACAAGTGACACTACTGTGGTGTGCTGCTGCATGACATCTCTTATATTTAGTGCAAATCCTGACTAAGACAAGCTACATAGCCACAACAGAGAGCTGGCCTAACAAATAATAAAGTAGCCATGTATCTTCCCTTTATTTCACTTTATGACTACATATCTCATATGTTGCTCTTCCTCTTAAAATAATCCCCAAAATACCCCCACAAAAGAGTTTGATAGTCATTTGCCAGTGCAAACTTAAGAGGACAGTATAAACTGCACCAACTCTTATTTTGTGTATTCAGAAACACACAAGCACTTAACCAGACTCTCAGGCAATGTGGATTGTGGCAAACTGTAACCCAGATTTGGTCTGTAAGGAAATTCTTCACTGACAAATCTCAGACATTGCAGATTCCCATGGGAGATCCTTCACTTTGTACTAGTCATCCAGTGTCTTGGCAAACAGTTGCAATACAAACCTGCAGTACCTAACTGTGAAGACAGATAGCAATACCCACCATGCCTGACAGACCTTAGCTAGCACCAGGCTCCTTGTGAAAAAGATTTTGGTATGAATACTCAGCAGACTTTTGCAGAAACAATTTATCCAGTTGTAATATAAAAGAGGAAGGTCCAGAATCTTCCAACCTATGGAATCAGAACCATTCTCTCATGATAAGTCTAGGTTTTCACTGTGTCCCAAGGGTTTTACTTATTCTTTTTCTTAACAGAGATGTTAGTTTCCAACATGACTGGCTACTGTGTTCTGTGGCTCCTGAAGAGTCACTGTACATGACTGGGTACAGTGTTCTGCAAGAAGACATATGAACAGCTAGGAAGTAACATGAAGGGATGTGGTGCCTGAGGGTGAGAAGCACTGATTACCAGTTTTGCAGGGCTGATAAAGTTTGGTCTTTCTACGATGTTGTGCATATACAAATGTAGAACAAGGGAACCCTATTATTAGAGAACTAAATACGACTTGAGACAAAGAGATGTTAACTGAAGAATGAACACTATTCTTTAACTGTGAGAGCAGGAGAGTAACAGACCACTAAAACAAAGGCTGAAGGAGTAATCCATTCAAAATATTTGGCCTGTGCCAAATACAACTGATATAGCACAATGATTATCTCTGTAAAAGAGCCTAGAATGTTAGGATACTTATAACATTCAGGAAAGGGTTTTTCACAGTTCTTGGTATCCATAATTTTTGCATTTCTGAGCAATTATGAGGAATAACACTCCTCATTTTTAGATGCATTAATTTTTAAAGTGTCTATCTGTCTTTTGGAATGGGCTGCCCAGGGAGGTGGTGGAATCACCATCCCTGGAGGTGTAAAGAAAAGACTGGATGTGCCACTTAGTGCCATGGTCTAGTTGACAAGATGGTATTAGGTGATAGATTGGACTTGATGATCTGAGAGGTCTTTTCCAACCTGGTTGATTCTGTGATTCTGTGATAGCTTTAAAATTCAAACCTAACCTTCCAGTTCTGAAAATTATAAACCTACCAAATTAGATCTGTCATATTTTCTCATTCTCTTCAAACCCTTACAAATATTCATTTCACCTGGTGTTGTTATAAGTCAATAACTCTATAGAAAGTGTGGTTATTTTTATTAGATTCACTCCATCCCATATGTTCCCTTGCAGTTGTTTCCACCCATTGGGAGCCATACTACACACTTTTTAATTCTGACTATATAAGATGCTTGCAGAAAATCAGCCCTAGATATTTTAGCCGTCTGAATCTGAGCTGAATGTTTGTTTAATTAAGTGCAAGTCTCCATGAGAAACAAGAGCTTTACACTTAGTGTGAAAAGGGAGAAGAAAAGGCCTTTTGAATGCTCTGACATCAACTGATTGCTAAGAAAAGCTCTGACCAATTGGAAATTTCATGCTACTATGACTCAATCTCCTTTCTTTTGTGAACTGAAAGACAGCAAAGAATGAGCCTGATAAAACTCAGTCTATGTAAAATGCTTCAATTTGATCAACCAGAAATGTGATGCTGTAAAATGGAAGGTGAAGAAGGTCGATACCCATAATTTGTACTTTGAATAGAGTAATGAGAGACTGGCCACTTACCCGTTTTGCACTTTAAGGTGAAGGACCTATGCATTTCAGACAGAAGGAACTATACAGTTTCAATGTTTGGGTCACAAATAATTTATTCAAAAATTGTAGATTTGTGTAAATAACTTTGAAACTAAAAACTGACATTATAGGCTCATCTGAGGCAGCAGGCCATGCAATTATGAAGACCTGAGTGCAGATTAGAAGATGACATAAGAACTACTTTCATGGTTTTAAATTTACCTACATCTGAATGAGGTTTCAGTAGTGACAACATAACAGCTCTTCACAGTGAGAAATTCATTACCACAGTGCAGTCCATCCATATTAATATTTCTTAGTAAAAACAATAATATTTTTATCATATAATGGAAAGTTCTGGGTGACACTTATTACATCTTGCAGAACCTACTTTAAACCAAAATGACTAACAATGCCATCAATAATACCTTGCAGAGTAGTACCATAATTTGGTGGTTTTAATACTGTGCTTAAAACTGCAGAAGTGTTTGGGAAAATGTAAATTATCAAATAATTTTTATTACAACTGTCTCTGTTTTTCCCTCCTGCCTGTCAGAAATATAAAACACAAAACTGAAGAAGCAAAAGGATGGAAATATTGATTCTGTCATAGATGGAAAAGCAGAAATGAAATCTGTGTTAATTTGTGGTTGTGATAATATTGATGTACGGTTTGGGACACCTTTGTGCTAGAGTCAACTGATTTCTTCCTGGTTGCAGTCTGCAGCACCTTCATTGCAAAGGTAGGATAGAAATCTGAACATGGGCCTTAGGGGAAAAAGCAATCAGTCTCCACCGCTGCCTGAATATATTGAGAAATGGTCAGTTGGAGTTTGTATGTTTGCATATGATGTCTTTAATTTGTCATATACACTGTTTCTATACCTTCGGGTGACTTTCGAGAGTTTTGTATGAATACAAAGTTATATCATCTGGCTATTCCCGTAATGGGGTATTATTTTGTTCCGAGTTATTAACCTGATTTTTAAAATATCTCAAATTTTGGCAAATGGGTCACACAGATCAACACAAACACGGGTGTTTACCAAGTACCTATGAACTTTCAAACCCTTAAGGGTCAGGGAGGCCTTTTGGAAGGCCTTTCAGTTTTGGCCAAGAAATCTACAAGGTCTTTTGCTGAATCTCAAGCCTGAGTCCTAGTGGGACCCAGCAGCCAAATTGCTGCTTTTGTAATACATTTCTATAGGTCTATGTGCTCTTTTAAGTTACCTCATCAAGGATATTTTCCAATGCAACAAGGGATAAATTAAATAGAAAGCCATAAACAAAAACATACAGGGGCACAAAACTCACTGGCAAATGGCAATTTGATGCAATGCAATTGCATATTGATGTTAATAAAAACAAAGGCGAACAAATTCCAATATAATTTTAAGCTTTCTTTTCAATAAACAACTTAATATCTATTTCATTTTTATCACCGCTCACAGGATCCTGTAAAAAGAATATTCAAACATATTTTAGAAATTCAAACACAAAATAAATGATGCATTGAACTGATATACTATTACTTTTCCTGATACTTTTTTTTAAATACCAAGAAAAGAATATTACATTTACTACGTTGTACTTTATTCTTTAATTTTTCATATTTTAAAAATCCTCTTGTGGCAAACACTCTAATAATTTTAGATGTTTTCCACTTTTACATAAGAACTAAGCATCATATTTTATATAGTCAATTTGATTAATTTACCACACATTATCTCAACCAATAGAACATTAAAAGCAACATGTTTGTTGGGATACAAAACTGGCAAAAAAAGAGTATTGATAATTTTAGTTTTTTATATCTACAAAAAACACTACTCTACAATCTGTTCTTAAAAAATGGAAAACATTTCATCCCCAGAATATTGTCAAAGGCTTTTTCTGAACTCCAATCATAATTCCTTCATGTTTTGAAGTTTTAATTCATTATAGTCAGACCACAGAAATCAGACATCCTTTTCTCTTGTCTCTCTTCAATATAAGTGCATCATTTCAGTAGAAAATTTAATCCTCTTTATCATCATAGTTACCATTTAATTTAATAGACATGAGAATTATCAGTTCTATTATTACTATTATTATCACTTTTATTATTGTAGTTCTCAAAAGTCCCATTTCAGATCTAATATTATGGTAAGATTTAAAAATAATATGTGAAGATGTTCATGTCTGCAAATTTTTACAATCTAAAGCAACAACCAGACATTTGATACACTTGGCCACATATAGTAAGAAACCACTGCTTTCCTCATTATAAAGCTTTAGTATGAGGTCCATTTTGGTATCTTCACCTTGAGAGGACTGGTTCAACATGGCTCAGGAAACCAGATAAAATTTTCAAGTCAGGAACACCATCACAACTTTACAAAGAGGAGAAGTCAAATATTTTATATCATGTTTGGTATGCAAAATGGTGATATTTAGAACTGGAAGTTCACAGTGAGTTTCAGAATGGAACCCCCATAAAAGAATTTAGGATGATTGTATTGACATAAATAAAACAAAAGCTTTATTTCACTGAAACATCCATCAAAAACTGAGAGAAGTTTCAACTACCTTTTTAATGTAAAAATATTATTTTTTATACATCCCTGAACTTCCTGAAAGTAAAATTTACATAATGATATGATAAATATTACTATCATTGCTGGGTAGAACTTTTGGACAAATATAAGTTTTGGATAATCTTGTACTATTTTGGAATAAAATTCAACTGTTAAGCTTTTTACAGTTCATCCATCCTGTAAGGTGATAGATAAGACTCCTGATGATTTCCTGGAAAAATCCCACACCTGGGGAGACATTCCCAGAAACTGATGAAAGGATTAAAACGATGAAAGAAGTGATATGGAAATAACACGGTCTTTTTTCGTGAACATCCTGGCTGTTGGAAACTCAGGAAGTGGACTCAGGCCTGTATCATCTGTCTATCACCCCAAAAAGTTAGTTTATTGACTATAGACACTCAAACTGCCTAAAAAAAAAGGTATAGAAAGAGATTGGACATATATAATTGCTTTGCCATTCAAACCAAACCCAAAACAAAGTACTGTGTTCTACTATCACTTGTTAGGGTCATTTTTCTGCATCTTCTTTTGCGAATTGTGACTGCATCTTGCCTTATTTCTGTAGCTATTTTCACTTACTGAAAAATATTCTTTATTCTCTGTTTCCCCTTTTCTTTTCTAAACAAGTTTCATTTCACCTATGTATTTGACTTCAGAAGTTCACTGTGTATATGTGCACCATGCATATCTTAACACTGCAGAAAACCGTAGCAATGAAGGAAGGCTGTTGCTTGATTATTTACACAATATTTTTTCATTATAGTATATTACACCTGTGATTTATAATCTGCATTGATTTCCAGTTGATTTTCAAGGTGATGATAAAAAGTTGAGGCCTGACTGCTCAAGAGAAACTGTCTTGCCCTTTGTAGCAGTTTGAGCCACATTAGATATCTAAAATCCAATTTTTAGGCTTCCCCCCACCCCTTCTCAACAATTTATCCTAACACTGGAGAGAAACTTTCAGGCCAGAGGCTTCTGTAGGGGAAGGGGGAAGTATATACATTTATTTACACAAATAAATACTATACAAACTAAAGGCAACTATATATATATATATTACATTATTATCAGCCAGTCCTTTCCAGCCCCTCCTTTAACTTTAGTCCAGGAGCAGCCTTTAAGGCTGATATGTAACACAGTCTTTTGCTGTGGGAGTGTTCTGGGCTCCTGAACACTCCCTCCTCACCAAGTTCCAGCAGTTGTTTGTTGTAGTTTCTCCTCCTCATGAAGTCCAAGAAGATAGCTTTGAGTCCTTGCTCTCCTGCTGCTGGTGATTTCTCCCTCTCGGTGTCCCACCTCAGTTCGTAGGCTGCTGCAGTGTAGCTTATCAAGCGTCCACATCCTGGAATCTTCATTCCTCCACATCAGTTCTCAGCTGCCTCCGGTCAGCTTCGGCAGGCAACTCTCGAGCTCTTGGCTCATCTCCAGTTTCGCCTGGGACTCTTCTCCCGAGCGCCAGGCCTACTTCCATGGCCCAGTCTCTTGGCTCAGCTTCAAGTTGAGCCTCTCCTCCACTTACAGTGGAGGAAAGAAAAAGCCCCCCTCTACAGCTTCACTGCAGAAAAGGAGGGGGAAGAAGGCTTGGCTGCAAAGCCTACCTCTCTCCTCTTACCTCAGGTGCTGTGAATCTCTTCCTTCACAGCACACACTCCAAATGCTGACTCTAACTCTAGCCAAAGGCTGAGCTGGGGGGTCGCAGGGCTCCCCTCTCCCCCCTGGAGGGGAAGAGAGGGAGCCCAGTCACGCCCTGGCCTTGTCCACCTACACACAGCAGACACCAACAGCAAAACAACCAAGACTGCACTGCCAACCGTTTCCGGTGCTGTGATATATGATTTTTGAGCAGAAGCGAACAACATGGACAGTGGAACTGTCCATGACTCTCCAGGGAACACTGTCCTGGCACCCAATCACCTCTGAGCCCCCCCCAGCCTCTCGGGGGGGGCAATTTCAAAGTATGACACCCTTGTATGATAAAGGAATAAAAAGAATGACACTCAGTTTCCTCTGCTCTGAGAAAACTCCCATCTTAAGACTCTCAAAAATACAGTGCCAAAAGCTTAACTGTGTGTGAGGCAGGGTAACTGAATTAAAAGAGACCTCAGAAGGCAAAAGATGAGCTTGATTTCCTGTGAGTTCTTTCACTGCTGCTTGTATTTAACAGAAGTACAGTTATAGTTTTGCACTTGGCCTATCCTACAAAAGTTTTAAAATGAATGTGGATAGCCTTATCCTTTGAAAGAATATCTTGAGAAGGTGAGGGAGACTTTTTAAAAGATTTGATTCTCTGGTATATCTATGGCCTTGCACTGTGCTTTGACCATAAGCAGCAAGACTTCACCTTTATTATTTTCAGATGAATATTAGCTGAAACAAATCAGAAATGAGAATGCTTCCACAAAGAAAGGCCATTCTGTCCCTCACTGGCTCTCTAGCTAGGTCATGCATGTAACTTAGACTTATTGGAGCCCTCTTTTCATCTCCTGGGTGTTTAATTTTAAGTAAGATGGAGAATTATGTACTTGGTAACCATTGAAGGTCAAAGATAAGTATGCAGAGCAGCAGAACATTGTGCAAATATCTAACTGTGCAATCATTGTAGATTTTCAGATAGATTTTCTGTGTCACCCAGGTGCCTAACTACATGAAAGTAGTTAAGACAAGGAAGAAAAACAGTTGACACTGACAATCCACTCATTTAGCTTGAGCGGCTACTCCAATAAAAGCAAACATAAACATCTGTAAAGTAAAGACTGTCGAAATATTAAATAAACTTGGGTTCTTTTTTATCTTCGTAAGACATTAGCAAGCAATTCAAATATGTACTAAGACATTGGCCTGTCGCCCTTCTACTCTAAAAATGGATCCATTAGTTTAACAGCGCAATGCATACAGTGACACGGTGAAGTTTGTAGATATGTAGTATAAGCCTGCCACGATCTATTTGAAAGAGTCCTGATTAGTATGCAGCTGATCCAGTTTCAAAATGGTGTACCTGTTTCCTGGTACTGTGAGTTACACTTCAAATCTGCCTTCCAGAACCAGGATTACTAAAACACTCATAATCTTCCACTTACTACTCCTCCACATGGAAATCTTCCATGCAATGTACAACACCAGACATTTTATATGGATGATAAACATGATGAAAACATTTTGGAAATTCAGTGAAAGCATAAAATATTCACTCTTTTGAGTACACAGCAAAATAATTCAAATTTTTATTGCCTCTGTGGAGCACATATTCTTTACAAATCAAAGATAAATTTTCCTTCAGAGAAATGAAGAAAACCTCAGGCTTGATCATGATTTCCTAAATAAAAGATGAGATATATTGAATACAAAATACATGAAATCCCATTTTACACATAGCGTCACAAGTTATTAATCCCTGAGCCCATTTCAGAATATTTTGGTTTTTTGGGGATGGGGTGATTTTTCCCCTTCAAAAACATGTTGTATAAGCCTATTTACTTTGCCAATAAATAATATCAGTTCTCTATTTAGAATCAGAAATTTTTGCTGAAGGGTGAATTTTCCAAAATTTCATAACTGAAACAAATCAGAATGCTTTTTGGTCTATCTCTCAGAAATGAGTAGGTATGCAAGCCTGTGATCACAGAAGGCCAAGAAAAAAGTTTTGTTATCCTGTCATTCAAAAATATGTGGTTCCTCCATGGCTCAGACTAGCACATTTTCTGCTCAATAGGTTTAAGTGGTTTGCATTCATGTACAGGACATTTTTGAAAATGGTAGTATGCCATGATCAGATACCCCCTTTGCACTGGAATCTGTCGGCAGGGAAGTGGTGGGTCATATGCAATAGAGGAGCATTGCTCCTGCATTATGCAGATATTTTTCTATCTTTTGCAGAACTTTGCATCCTCTGCAAATGAAAGCAGTGAAAAGAAGCTGGAGGAGGAGCTGACCCTTCTCTACTCTATAATAGCACAGAAATGACAGGATGAAGAAGAAAGGAAACAACAAAAGAATCAATCCTGCAAGGAAACCACAAAAGGATCAATCTTGCAAGGCACGGAGCTTTTGCTGAAGATGTTGAGTGGTCTTGTTAATCTCAGCTACAAGTGAAAGTGTTCAACAGCAGGGTCTTTAAGAAATGGATCTTTACTGAACTCTAACAATATAATAGGAAAGATTTGCTAGAAAGAAAGCATCTCCATAAGTAGGTAAATAACACAAAGGATGGAAAAGGACATGATATTTTGAGAACAATAGTAACACTACAAGTGATGCCAATAAATAATATTAAGTCGATATGAAGGGAATGAAACATAATCAGGCCTCAGAGCAGTAGTTTTTTCATGGATACAATAGAGGAGGTGTGTCCCATTGGAAGACCACTAATTATTAATAAACTTGAGCTGACTCTGTATACAAAATCCAAAAATCCAGGGGCATTAATGAATTTAGATTAAAATTGAAAATACTCTTTCTTTTGTGAAGGAGGTAGAAATCCTCCTGATTCTCCTGTCACATCAGGTCTTCCTATGTTTGACTCTGATGACTTTAATAGGTCATTCCTTGTTTGCATTGCTGGCACCAGAAAAAACCCTCATGTTCAGTAATTCTATAGAGCAGAGATTGAAGACATATCTTACAAAAAAAAAATGAGCTGCCATACAATGTATTTTCTGTGAATTTTTTTGCTATGCATCTCTAAGATTTAACAGAGAGAGATTTGTTGGAGATTTGAGATGTGGAAAAAATCCTTGCAATGTGGATTTTAAAAGGTAGAAGTGCTGTAGGATAGAATGTAGTCATGGGTCTCAATAATGTCTTGAACATTCATTGTATACAGCAAAAGCAGCCAGGCAAATATCAGGACATTTCTCTCATCTTTTTCACTTAAGGTAGCCTCACTTCCATGAATAGAATAACATTTGGATAAAGAACTCATTGAAGATGGCAATGAAGCTTTCTTCTGGAATGGAAGAAAAACATTGCTCTCATGAATAGATCTTTTTCTGAGAAGGGCTCAGGTTACTTCCCCTTTCAGTTGAGCAAGCGAGTGTCACAAAATGATCCAGGCAGTCAGGTTTCACTGGCCTGGTAAATGACATGCTTTTACCTTTCTTCAACTATAAGAGACACAGAGCAAGATGTGGTCCCTTATTAGTCATTCAAGTGAATTTCAACCAAAAACTATCCTCTCAATATTCACAAAGACCTGTTAGCAAGTAAACATGATAATTTCCTTTGTTTATTTTGTATCTGTTCAGCAAACAGGTATAAAGTTGCTTTCTGCATTTGAAAAAAGAAATACAAATTCTTAATTTACAGAATATTTCAGTCTTATTCTCTTACCAATATTAGCCTGTGATGATTCTTAAGTAAAGCTCCCACAAGGTACAAATAAACTCATGATTGCAGCATACTGTGTGTGTCTTCCTACAGAGAGTCGCCTGGATAAAATCCACTTGTAATTGCTGAATATTTTGGGTATCCTGCATTTCTAATTCTGACCAGCTTGAGAAAGCACAAGAACAAGATATTCTAGAATTGCAGATACATAGTCTAAATTATGTGGAGGCAACAACCAAAAACTGATACCTAATTATAGTTGTTTCATTTGGGATTATTTATTGCAGTAATAATCCTATACACTTAGCTCTACCATTTCAGGACAGATTCATCTCAACTTTTGCTACTTACAACTTACCCATTCAGTATGTCTGTGTCTTTACCACTATCTAGCAGTGTAGATGGTTGCAGAGTCAATGGAGAGAGGAAGGATAATCATACCTTAGGCTAGATATTTAGTTAGTGCATTAAAATTAGCTCTTTAACTTATTCTTCCATTCAAGGGTGTTTATTCCTTAAGTGATGCAAATATATTTCACATGTCATTCTCTTCAAGTGCTCACTGAAATATTATGCTTTCATAATGCTTTGCTTCTTTTTCTGAGAACTGTGGTATGATCACAGCTAAGCAGAAGAAGGTTTAGTCGTGTTATATGCCTGCATTGCAAGAGAATGTGTTATTCAAAATCTGCTGCCAAAAATATTCTGATACTTTCTTTCCTTTTGATATCTATGCTAAATTAAAGAAGGTAGTGACAAGTACCACGTAACCAAAGCCTGGCAAGTTAAGCATATTAAATGGTAAGCTGCTTCTTAGGGCCATGCTCTGCTGCTGAAACCTTATAAGAATAATGAAAAACAATACTTCTGTGTGAGGAAACTCAGGGTATAATGTAATTTATAGAATTTTTTGTTAATTTAGAAATTTATAACTCTAGGAACTTTTAAATTCCTTATTGTTTCTTTCTTCCTATGGGCTTAAATCTTTCCAACTATTTTTTTTACCAAAGGGATTTTGGTATATACTGCCAAATATATGCCTGACGACTAAATTATTTTGGTTTTCTCATTAATTAAATGCACTACCAATAAATTCCATTTTAAAGTCAGTATCTCATATTTAGATTAATTTCAGCATTTTATTGAGATGCATGATTAATTTCAAAAGTTACTCTGAATCCATGAATCCCTTAGTCATTCCAAATGTCTAGTCTCTTTTCTCTTTGTAGTTGGTATAGAAAATATCTGTTTTGTATGGTTTATGATTCATCTATTTAAATCTATTTAAATATCTACTTCATTAAGAGATGTATCATCCCCAGACTCCATTGACTATTTTAACTAAGTTGGCTCATTGTGCTGGTTTAAAAGTAAACCTGCAGGAGAAATGAACCAACTCTAGAGAGAGATTATAAATCAGAGTTACAATTCACTAAAAATAAATTACAATACATGCAATGATACACAGACAAAACTGGTTTTAACCCCCAAAACCAGAAGTATAACCCAGCACCCTGGGACAAGAACAGAACAATGCTCGTTGGCCCATGTGCTGAGCACCACGTGGGCCACTGGGGGCAAAGTAAAAGGAAAGGAAACCTGTTGGTCAAGATGATGGTCGCAGTTCTGTTGTAGTAATGACCACAGTCTTGTTGAGAATGGCAGTCCTGTTGGAGTTCTGGTCCTCCTCTTGATCCAACAAGGGGTACCAGAAGTCCCCAAACCCCAAGATAATATATGCTCAGGTTCAGGCGGGAATACCCAATACCTCCACCAGGGCAGGGAGTTTCACAATGGATGATTTAACTCTGTGAGTCATGGGATATTTCTGGAGTCTTTGATGGTCTGGGTCGTTGCAGCTGCCTATTATGCCAGTCCAGTATGGGTCATTAGCAGAGATGACCCTTCAGGCTGGGTGTAAAGGTGCTGATGCCTCCCCAGAGGGTAGTTATCACAGCTGGGTCATTGGTGTGAAGACAAAGAAACACTCCTCGGGCAGTTCTTTAACACCCAGCTTGTAGCCTAAGGTGTTAGGTGTGCCCTGGGTAGCTGCTGCAAATGATCCATTATTAATTGTCCATCAGAAAAGACACAGAGGGCGTAGAATATACAGTTTTGGTTATACTCACATAGTGATAAACTGGTCCTGGCCCCCATAACTAGGACACTCATTCAGATACAGATTTCTGTGTTATAGATACCTTCAGTGTTTGTTATGACAAACTATGAAGTGTCACTGACATATTAGACTTAGATACAGTCTAAGATCTTATTTTTATAGTAGTATTGAACTGTAAGATTCTGAAAATACTGACCTGCAACCTCAGAAAATATTTTCAGCTCTTGTATTTTGGTATATCTAAACCACTAGTCCTTTTGCTTTCTGTTTGACAATACTTTTAAGACCAATCTTTTTCTCTTTGATTTGAAAACAAAGTTTCATCCAACTTCTCTCTTACTTAGCAAAATATCTTTCACATTCTTCCCAGGTCAGACAAAATGGAGCTGCTGAGTACTCCAGGTCCTGTCCCAGCCTTTAATCTCACCATATCAGATTCATTGTACCTTTCCATTTCCTCTTCTTCAGTTGAAGTTTTATAGCAGCTCCCTGCTTTTTTCTTTACATAGTATTTTTACTTTTTTCTTCCTTCTGACTCCAGTTTTGTTATCTTCTTTTGTAGCCATAATAGTCCTCACAATTAAATGGTCTTTTATTTCATACTTCTCAAGAAAACATAGTGAAATCAGCCACATCAGTACCACAACTCACTGATGAAATAGACAATATTTTTTCTATGAGATCTGAAAAATTTTAATTAGCTAGAAGAGAAAGAGCTATGTATAACTGCAGAAGGCTTATCCTGCTATTGATGTTATCTATGAATATAAAGGGGATGACAGATGTTATAGCATATTTTAACATTAAAATAAAATTAAACTTAGTCAAGCAACCAGAGATTATAACCAAGAAAATATTTTCCTACTGGTGTTTCCTGTTACTTGGATCTCATTGCATGCTTTATTATTTTACCTCTTTTCTATAATTTTCTCTCCTTTCTGTATCTCTCTTGACTTTATGCCCTTCAGAGCAGATATGAGTTAAAATTGACTTTAATGATCTGTGCTAACTTTCTACTTTGAAGAAGGCTTGCATATTTTAAGCATTATTGCATCAGAGGTATATGAAAACTGCTAACAATTATGAGAAAGAAATACATGAATGAATATGAGTTTCTCATCAGGAATGTTTTATAATACAAACAGTAAATGGAAAAATAATTAATAGAGCTTGAAAGTAACAGCTTCAAGAAGCAGATGGCTTAAACCATTGAAACAGACTTGCTCTATTATGAAAATGCAATAATAACAGAAGTTCCAATCACTAAAGTAATAAAATTAAACTATTTGTTAAAGATATGCTAACATTAGTGCATTAATACTGTTATTAATATATTCATCAAACCAGCAATACAAATAGCAATAATAAAAATTACCTTCCATCAAACAAGTCAATATACTCTACAAAGTCCAGAATCTCTAGTATAAGCGTATATTAACTCAGGATTTCATATCACAGAATCCAGGTACAGGGCATTTCTTAGACATTTATGGTTAGATTCTTTAATATCTATCCCTATCTCATGTACATTGTGTGAGGAATAGATGGAACAGCAGGGTACAATTTTTCATGAGCTATAATACTAGAATAATTAATGTTGGTTGTTTGGGGTTTTTTCATATTTTGTTAAAAGTTACAGGAAGTCTGTAGAATTATGGTGATACCTGGAATACATCATGCTTTTTGTACCCCATGATTTATACACCTCTGTCAAATCTAATGAAGGTCAAATAAAATAAGTTTCTCACATGTTCAACTAAGGATTGAAATTATCTAAATTTATTGCAAAAACGGAGGAACTGGAATAGTTCAGATTAATCAGCCTGATAATCATCTATTATTGCACAATTTGGAAAGTGCTAAATTACTTGCAATCATATTAAAATCGTATTCGCAATTACTTGCAATCATCAAAATCCCACATATTTTATACTTTCCTATTACAGAGACATATGTTTGTCATTTAGAGCCTTATTTGTTGCTGCTTTATTCTTCTCGTACAGTACTACAGCTCTAAAGAAATTAAATTAAAATAACACACTTTGCTTCAGCATAGTTCTCAAATACACGCTTATATTTCAGCAGTCAGGTAAATATCATGCTGAATGAAAACTGTTATTCTCAGAGTCTGCTTAAACCCAAAGGCGTTGTTTAAAAAAATCACTTTGGAAAAAGTGCAAGCTAAAAGCAATACATATTATTGGATGCTGTCAGAATTAGAATATATCTGTTGCAGGCTTAGAGAGATCAATCACTGTGAGTTCCTACCCTCTTTGTCCCCTTGCAGCTCATTGCACTTGCTAAACACAAGCAGTCAAGCATATTGTGCTACTCACAAGAGACGGTGGAATCATAGAATGGTTTAGATTGGAAAGGACCTTAAAGATCATTTAGTTCTAACCTTCCTGCCACAGGTAAGAAACCTTCCACTAGACCAGGTTGTTCAGGGCCCTGTACAAACTGGCCTTGAAAACTTCCAGGGATGGGGGATCCACAACTTCTCTGGACCTGTTCCAGTGCCTCATCACCCTCACAGTATTTTTTTAATATCAATCTAACTTTCTGCAGCTTAAAGCCCGCTTGGCCTTGCAAAGTTCCCTCTCCAGCCTTCTTGTAAGCCTCCTTTAGGTACTGGAAGTCTGCTATAATGTCCCTCCAGAGCCTTTTCTTCTCCAGGCTGAACAACCTCAACTCTCTCAGCCTGTCTTCATAGGAGAGGTGCTCCATCCCTATGATCCTACTTTGGACTTCCTCCAAGAGGTCATCTTTCTTTAGTTGGGAGGCTCCAGGTCTGGATACGGTACTCTAGGTGGGGTTTCACAAGGGCAGAGTAGACAGGGAGAATCAGTTCTTTTGGCCTTCATTTCATGCGGCCCAGGATATGATCGGCTTTCTGGCCTGCATGCACACATTGCTGGGACATGTTTGAGAACGTTGTCACATGCAGAAAAACATTCTACATCAGTCCTGGGTTTTTCTGAAAATTAAACTAATTCAGCGTGTAAAGACACAAGTTTGGCAACTTGAAGCATGATACAAGAGGCTGAGCAGTAAATGACTGCTGAATACTACTTGAACTTACAAATGCGGCATAAGAGTGTCAGTGTAGTAGCAACATGACCTGGACCTTAAGACTGAAGGAACTTAAACTAGATCTAGGTTCATTACTTACTTTTAATATTTCAAATAATTATTTTACATTTTCTTCATTTTTCCTCTTCTACTTTCTCCCTCTGATACTGTCATTCTGCCTCTGGACATTGTGTATATACATATATATATACACACACCTAAGCAAACAGACTCACAGGCATGATTCAGTCTACCATATTATGAGACTCTTTGTCATGGAAACTAAGTGGAGTATTATTTTCAGCACAATTGTTATTAAAGTTTTAGCAACCTGAAAAAGTAATCATGTGTTCTTATGTTCAATATTTCCGTATACAGTGGATCCCCACTTGAGAACAGAAACAAAACAATGTTCTGCCTGGAACTATAATTTAAAATTAGCGTGGATTCAGATTATATTGCTGCCAGAGTACCAGATATATTCACCATTTGGAGCATTTGTTTTGCCAATCCAGCTGTCTACACGAGAGTATTTAAGCAATTGTGATGTCCCAACAAAGATCTAACAAAAAAATGATTAAACTGGAATGAACAAATATATGTGCATTTCAAGGAATCAGTCAGGGGTTTTTAAAAATTAAATGTACCTAGCTGGGCCTAAGATTCTTGCTTTATGATACTTCAAGGGAAACTCAGAACTTCAGAAGCTTTCACTTATTTTGTGAATATTTTTATCTGAAATATCTACATTCTGAGTGGATATAAGGATTCCAAGGCACATATGGAAACCAGTTAATGTCATCAAAATAGTAAAAATGGTAGAAGACCCTAGTGGGCAGCATGGGATTGTCAGACACAAACACACAAATATATATGCAGGTTACCTGAGATCCTGAGGGCCTGTGGGAGTTCTGTTTTCCATTGACTAGTAGGTTATATCAATGTCAAGGAAGATTTGTAAGAGTTAAGCTCTGAGATGAAGCCAGATGACAAAAATAAATCAGCTGTATTAACCATAGGAGCAAGAGGGATTTAGAAAAAAAATTGGCAAAGGAAACTTTGACATATAGAGAAGAAAACAAATAAGCTCTTCATCACACATTAGTGTGAGAAGAAGAGAAAGAGTTGCATAGCCCAAACTGAAAAGTAGGCTCACAGCTCTGTCAAGCAACTCCCTCAGTGTCCTTGGATTCATGCTATCTGGTCACATGGACTTGTGTATGCTCATCTTGCTTAGGTGATTCTTTACTTGATCTTCCTCTAAAGTAGGTAATACTCACTCCTACAGACTGTCACTAGTCACAGAAAACTGGGAATCTGAGAGTATACCTAAACAATCAAAATGCCACTTCTTTTAGAAATTGTAATTATAAAAAAAAATAAAAGGAAGACAACAAACTGGTGCACAGACTGTGTTTATTCTGCATGATTATACTCTGCCATGTGAGAGTCACCATTGCAGTTAAAGAAAGTGTAAAGTATCTACATTAAAAAATGAATTTTTACTGTAAAAGAATGAAAATAAATGCAACTAGTACAATTAGTGGACTCATTGCACATCATCTTTATTTTGGTATGCATCTATTTAATTACATTATGCAAAAAAAAGGCAATCACAGAGGTAACAGATCCCTTATTCTGCTGACTGTGTTCTATTTGACATAAATCACAGTGTACTTTTAAATGTTTAGAGACAAAGATCTCCCAAACAATGATCATTTGATATAATATAAAGGAGAAAAATCAAAATGATAATTTTTATTTTATTCTGCTGTGATGGCTATCATATGCTAATTAAGAACCATTTTTAGTAGAGAGCATGAAGAAACATTCAGTTCTTAAATATATAAATTTGGGTCAATTGGTAACAGTCAAGAACATCACTTGGATGAAAATTCCTGCTTTGACAGCTTATTGCCAAATAGAGTAAACATGTGAAAAAGCTGAGAATAAGATTGAGAAATTAACCTCTCTAAAGCTACTGGAGCTTGGATCCAATTTTTGGCTTCTACTGTAATCCCCTTAGTTATTCTTGCTTTTTGCTTTTCTGAAGAAGCTTACCTAGCATTCTCAAGGTTAACACAGCTCAAGAATTAACATATATAAGCAATATTTTTTCCAGGAATTAATTAGGCAAAGAGAGTGGATTCACAATTATTTCCAGACTTTTTTTTTTTTTCAAACCAGAGAGGGCTAAAAAAATTCCTGCATAAAATACTGCTTTTTAGTAATCAAATTGTTTTGCAGAAATGCGTCATATTGATCATCAAATTAGTGTCAAAGGGAAGCCTTGTGACTTTCTCATTTATATGACTAGTGTTAAAACATTTAACTTTACTAATGTCAAAATATTTTGTTTCACATTTATTATTTCATATTCATGAGCATGTCTTTTAATTTTTCGGAAACAAATATTTCTTTTTTTTTCTTTTCTGAACAGATCCTTTTTGTTCCATATTTCATTCCACAGAAAGACTTCAGTTTCATAGAATAGAATCATAGAATCAACTGGGTTGGAAAAGACCTCCGAGATCATCAAGTCCAAGCCTTGATCCAACACTGCTGTGGTTACTAGACCATGGCACTAAGTGCCACATCCAATCTCATCTTAAAATCCTCCAGAGATGGTGAATTCACCACTTCCCTAGGCAGCCCATTCCAATGTCTGATTACTCTCTCTGTAAAAATTTTTGTCCTAATATTCAACATAAACCTCCCCTGACACAGCTTAACACCATACCCAACAGTTTGAGCTGTTCATTCTAATTTGCAACAAAAAAAGATATAAAACCAGAAAGTTGAGCTTTTACTTGCTTTATTTACCATCAACTCATGACTAGAAAATATTTGGAAAACTATATATTTCAATTTTTTGGGAGAGATGTAGCCTTACCTTCATTCTCACTTCACCCTTCCCTGTACTCAAATTCCACCACTGTGTAAATTTGTAGATGTACAAGAAAGCAGTTATAACCTTCAGAATCTGTCTAGCTGTCTAAGATTTAGTAATGTACCTATGCCTCTGGGATTTCTAAACAATTGTCACTTTCCCAGAAAACTACACTTAAATACAATTTGCTAGAGAGGGACTAACACCATTCCTTTGGCTATAATAGGTGGGGGGTTTGATATCATTCCAGGAAACCTTACCGCTGACAGATTGCTGATAGTTCTGGGAATAAAGTTCAGCTCCAGTACACTGGGCTTCCCAATACCTTAATGAAATTCCTGGAAGAGCCTTTTTTACATAGAAACATTCAGTGGAACAACATAAAGCTAAGAAAATGTAAGTAACATAGCTGAAAGAGACGTTTTTCCAAGTGACTCAAAAGTCAGGGTCATAATACCGAGAATGGCAATAATCTATCTCCACATTAATAGCTTATCTTTTAAGTGGAAAACTGTATCTGAAAACAAAGGCATTACAGACAACCGTCAGTCACAAAAATATTTAAGCAAATAACTTAGGTTTTCTAAATGGATTATATTAGCATTGCCTGAACATCTGCACACTGCAAAGGCTTATGTGATGTATCCTCACCACACTCTTATAAATTAAAAAAATTCAGCTTCACCATTCTGCTGCGGGGGAGCTAAAGCACAATAAGGCACCAGGCATTGATCGCCCATTAGAGCATTTATGCCTGGTGGTATTCACTGTTCACAGCACATGTATCTCTTACATACTGGAAACTACTGAAATCCAAATAATCTTGACAGCTGAAGAAGAGTGAGAGGTTTGTCACAGGGCTCTGGTATCTTGGATGTGCACCCAAATATTGAAGCATCACATAAAATGTGGATAGTGACCTGTTACAGTTTGTGGTGTCAATTCAATTAGAAGCACCTTAAGGATGGGTTCTAGTTTATTTCTTGTTTGGAAGATAGAGAGAAATACCTGTTACAGTCCCACGAAGGTTTGACATCTTCAAATAGAGATGATTACAGGCATAGTCTGGAAAATACCATCAGGCACCAAGGCAATTTTATTCACTCATTGATAACTAAATTGGATTTTGGTGCTGAACATGGAAATTCTCAGCTAAACCCTATCACGTTTAGGTACCCGGTCAAAGGCTATCTGCTGTGCATACTGTGAAGAAAAGATTTGAACCAGTATCTCTCAGATCTAAAGAAAGTGTCTTCACACTGCTTGATCAGACATCCTGACAATGTTTACATGCTGAACAGTTTTACCATGGCAACATGCCTGCTGCCACGTGAAATATATTTTCACTGAAGGATTCTGAAAAAATCAGATATCTGTACAGTCAGAGTGACATGCTCACAGATGGAGAGAAAGGGTGCTTTGTGCAGTTTACTGCTGCCTTAAGGTATGGTGCAGAGAGAACTATTAAGGGAACTATCACACAGAAGTTTGAGGAACAGAACAACATAAACATCTTGCAGACTGGCTTCAAAAAGCCTTAAGTGGGTCCCACCCACAAGGTTAGACTAAGAAAAAGAGTTAAACATGGTAGAAACTTTTTGTTTCAAAAAATATACCTCTTCTTAAAAGGTGTAACTGATATTTTTATCTTTCTATTCAGGGAGAAGAATAGATGATGAGACAGGCAGACTCACACACAAGGCAAACAAGAAGAGCTGTGACAGGTAGCCCAGTGCTTATAGCTCATGTTCTTTTAACTCATGATGCAAGAAAGATATTTTATTTTTATCCTGTCCATCTAACAATATGGTGAACATTGTTTGACACCTGCATAGCATATGAATTTAAAAATCTCTGTACTTAGTTATTGTTATCACATGTAACTTCTTTACTGTATTTGTCTAGATTTCAGTGTGTACAACTGCATAGATACATCCACAGAAATTAACCGTTTGGTGGGGGTGGAGGGCTGGGGGCCAGGAGCATTAACTGAGACCATGCAAATAGTTTTGGCAAATAATGAGCCCTGAGTAGTTCAGTCACAGAGAGGTGGGGAGTGAAAGACAGATTCTGATCCCAAGACAGAGCTATAGTCAATGGAAAGTGCTGAACGGGATACTTCTTCTAGAAAGGCTATTTGTGAAACATCACAGTGGGGCTTTTTATCAGCTCTTTACAAAGAAATAGACATTTCTCTTCTCCTACAAAGTGCCCCAAACCCTACCTACTTAATCTTACTGCATTAGTTTATGATTAGAACTTTCTCTTGCAGTCATAGTAATTGCACAAGGTTTTTTTGTTTGTTCTCCAATGGTATTAATAAGCAAAGGCCAAAAATCTATTGGGAAATTTTGGAGGCAAATGAAATATGTGAATATCTACTTCATCAGTACTTCACATTAGTCTTTGTTGTTTCCACAATTCTAGCTCTAAGTATATCTTTGTTGAATTTTGTCTCTATATATTTTTATTGAGGTTGGAATTCAAAGTCTGATGAAACTAGTTTATTTTTTAGAAGTCAATGCTTTTATACCTAATCTTGTATTTTACATAGACAGAGGAATCTTTAAAAGATGAATTACATTTTTTTAAAAATTGTGCTGGGAGAAGTAAAGCAATTTTCATGAATTGATAATTAAATTTAGGGACTATAGTAATTTTATTTATATTTACTTTGCTAATTAGAGACATTGTGAGTTTCATTCATTTATTGAGAGCTTGACAGGTTTTATCTAAGAGCATTTCATAATTGAGATCATACATTAATTCCTTGCTTGAGATAATAAATATTTCTAGGTTATTTGACATGGAAAGCAAGGTCTGTTACTCAGCTGAAAGTAGACAGAGCATATTTGAGGAATGATTTTGTACAGGACGAATCTAAGGTTTAAAGGAGAAATCTTTAACCTGAAGAGGAGGCTCAGGGGATACCTTATCACTCTCTACAACTACCTGAAAGGAGGCTGTAGCCAGGTGGGAGTCAGTCTCTTGTCCCGGGCAACAGGACAAGAGGACACAGACTTAAGTTGCACCAAGTGAGGTTTAGGTTGGACATCAAGAAGAATATCTTCACAGAGAGGTAATTAAACATTGGAATGGGCTGCGCAGGGAGGTGGTGGATTCACCATCCGTGGAGCTGTTTAATAAAAGACTGGAGTTGGCAGTAAGTGCCATGGACTAATTGACATGGCGGTGTTCAGTCATAAGATGGACTTGATGATTTCAGAGGTCTTATCCAACTTAATTGGTTCTGTGATTTTTTGAGAAAAAAATCTTGGTTTAACATTTTGGGTTGGAGAAACAGAAGACTATAAAAAAACCTTCCATCTACTATTTTGATCCAAATTATTAATTATTATTATTAATGTTTTTATTTTTCAACATGTTTCTAAAAGTCTAGCAGCTTCTAGAATGTAAAAGAAAGGTAATAATATTGTCTGTAGGAAAAAGTTGTCCTCTTTTTTATCTCTTTTTTTTCCTGATGTCCTGCCCTGACATACATTCAGAAATATGATAACAGCTGACAGTCAGTGATGCAAAAATGCCCAATACAGTTTTTTGGAGGATAGAAATATTCATGTGGGGAATGCAGTCTTATTTAACTTAATAGTAACATTCCACTTGTGCCCACAGCCATGTTGTACATCTTTATAGAAATGAAATGTTTATTTTCTTTTATTACACTAATGCCATTACAGAATTAAATTCTACATCTCAAATATTTCCTCTTTCCTCTTATTGGATCCTTCCATACATATTGCTATCACATATGATGTCCTTAAAGGCCATAGAAATGTGTAGTGGTTTGAACTAAGTTTTCCCCCTGAAGCTAAGAAAAACGGTAAAACCCCAAGGGGTGGAAACCCCTGGAAGTTTTGAAGTTTTGTCCAGTGGGCGCTCCTGCAAAATGTAAACATTCCACAAGCTGACCAGAAGAGACGAGTGGTAGTTTAGGTTGTTGACAGAAGTGGTAGCCATGTTGTAAGGCCACGAGGAAGGGGCTCGGAGCCCCTTGGAGGGCTCTGCCCCCCACCCCCACCCCCAGCCGGGGCTGGGGGGGCTGCAGAGACTTGGAACAGTGTTAAGCTGGACTAAGTGTCTGTAGCTGAACCTGGAGATGTTTCTTCACTGTGAGCGGCAGCAGCAGAACTGCACTGACCAGAGTGGTGGCACAGAGCCAGAAGAGATAAGATGCGGCAGAGGCATTACAGCCGAGCAGGAGAGGACTCCTGGAAGGAGAGAGAGAGGACGAGAATGACAGCTAGCAGCAGAGAGACAGAGTTTGGGGTAAGAACTGTACCAGAGCTCCCAAACTCCCTTGGAGACCCCTCCTAGAGAGAGGAGGAGTAGATGGACTCCTGTTTGAGAGGAGCCTTGGAGTACAGCAGTACTGGAGAGAGAGAGGAGCTAAGAAGCTCAAAGAAGTCCCGGAGCTGGACCGGGACGGAGAAGGAATGCGAGGGGAGTTGACCTTGGCCCCCCCGCTGCTGCTGACAAGCCTGGCAGCCTGAGACAAAGCACAGGAGCTCTGGTAGAACTCTTGAGGCAAAGGCTTGCAACTGAATGCTGCCCAAGATGTTCTGACTCAGGGGTGAATCCCCTGAGGAAGGGACTTTCACGAAGATGCCCCTGCATTTCGTGATATACCTGTGGTGACGTGAGTCTTGTCCCTGCTACGCAGTCCACAGGTGAGGCCTTCGCTTGGACCGAAGGAGAGTTGAGGGGCTTGGAGACCCCCTTGTGTGCATTGAAAAGAGATCCAGCTACATCAACCTAGTTGCTTCTGCTGCACGGAAGACAGATGAGGAGGACCTGTTGCCTTAGAAGATACTCCTGCTTAGAGACTGGAAGGGATCTGTCCTTCTTCCCTCCTGGACTTTTATTTGGAGGGGAGAAGAGATCTGGTCCATTGTAAATACTATATGTCATGGTAGAGATAGTTGTGATCATGTGTATAATGTATTTTAATATTTATTTGTCATCATGGCTAGGCTTCGCGAACGAAGATTTGGGAAGGCTCTATCCACATTTGCTACAGGCACGATTTATTTGTACAGTCATTGTAAAATATTCCCTTTCCCCATTTGGAGTCTGGTGTGTTTTGTCTGGAAAAAAACCCATCTCACATTGGATTGAGATGTGACAGGGGGCTAGGACTAGGGAATTAGATTTTGGGGCTATCTCAAACCATGACAAAATGTGAAGAGATCCTACCTAGGAATGAACCCCAATATACTGAACCAGATCCACACAGTACAAATCAGTTGTTTGCATGGAGATTACATTAGTGGAATCTGTCTATCTAAGGGGTGAGGGGACACTCAGATCCTTCTGGGAACTGTTCTCACCACTACCCATATCAAACAACTAAAATAGCTCACATTCTTGATTCTTAATCTGCAAAACTGGAGTACAAAGAGAGTATTCCAGTGACTTTTTTGGGGTTTTTTTGTTTGTTTTTTTTTTTTTAATATTAAAAGCCCTTTGTATTTTGGAAGTTTTATCTATTGCAATGCTGTACTTATCAACATGTTATTGTGTGAATTTTGTGAGGCAGGCAGGTAATACACATTCCCACTAGTCTGGTACTTGCATCTCTGTGTCATGAGAGTAGACATATATGTCATCAACAGTTTGAAAATAACTATACACAGATGTTGACGTGCATACTGTATGAATGTTAAAATCTCAACAGTCCTATTTCAGACAGCAGCAGCGTCATCTCAACATTTTTTTGTTGCTGTCCTTGAATGGTTTTTTTGTACTCTGTCTCATCAGAGTCCTTTCCAGCTGATTGCTTTCCCCCTGCCCCAAACACAGCACTCCATAAGATGTACCACTGAGAAATGAAATGGTGATATAAACCCTAATATGCTCGCTCTTGGATAGAGTAGTGCTCTGGGTATACAAACATGTCTTTCTAGCACAGATTTGAGGCTAATTAAATATCAGTTGTGTTGTAAAACATTCAAGATCATTCTGCTTTTAAGTGTTATCAAGACTTTTTAAAGCTCTCGAAGTGGCGCTAAAAAGAGGAACGTACATGTTTAAGCACTGTTCTCTTTTTCTCATTTTTAACTGAGGTCTCCAGGTTATTTAAATTTTAGAAAAAAGGTATTCCTTTTTTGAACACATTTTGCAGCACCACAAGAGCCTTGATCAGCATATTGAAAATAGATGATTATTAATAGTTCACAAAAATCTTGCAGATCTTAATATGTGTTGTAAAAGGAAATATTTTGCCAAGACACTAATGAATCTTTTGCAAAGCACATGGAGTGAAGTTTATACATTGCTGGTAATGCACACACATGAATTCTTTAGCACTATTACTTTCATGAAAGATTAAAAATTCAAGGATAAATGTATAGCTCTAGTACTGCTCTTCACTTGACATTTGTTTAATAAAAACACAAGTCATTTTGAGTATAACAAAACAAACATTTAACGTTAACTTTCAAGGATATAGTTCCCTGGTGATTTTACTGATGGGAATAACGCCTAAGAGAATTTATGCATTCCTTCCAGAAGTTTAAAAATGCTTCAGACTGATAAGAAAGTTTTAATATATGCCTATACATTAATGAACAAAACAAAGAAACAAACAAACAAACAAAATAGGTGGATTGAATTGATAAGAAATACTATAATGCTTTTCTTGTGATTTTTAGAATTTTTTAATAAGAGGACTTTTAAAAACATATGTATCTCACGTAGCAGTTCTTGGCCATATAAAACTTTGTTTTAAACTAGAATTCAGATTACTGCAAAAGCATTATATTACGTTTTCAGTTTCTGCTCTTCAGTGTCCTGTCTACTTATCTCTTTTTATTTACTTAGTCAATAAAGACTCTGGATATTATTTTCCATCAAAAATCACAATATTTGTGAGAGAAGAAAGGCAGTCTTCTAAAAGAACTGTAAGTCATCGGTCTTAATTCTGTAGAACAATTAATATTTTACACAATATTACAATGAAAGAGGTGATAAAATTCAATAGAATTTTCTTAATTACATCATTTGCATTTTGAATTATACTAAGCTTCCAAACATTAGAATTGTCTTCTGTGTTTATGACCCATCACTACAATCAGTGTTTTTTCCTTCTTTAACATCCTACTTCTTATTCGGCAAAAATGCTGTTCAAATTTGATGTTTCTTACAATAAACTTTGCTTTATGGAGTTTATCAAGCTTGAAATAAAGTAAATCAATCTCCAATAAAGCTCTGCTATATTGTACAAACTTTATACCTTTTCTTCTGTGTTCTGTTTAAAGAAAAAGGAGTCCAAGAAATTCTTTCTTCCACTTAACTCTGTTAAGACGAATATTGTCTAGTGGAGACACACAATATAAAGTCACTTTCACAGTCCATGCAAAGAAGACAATTTGGCATGGTGCCTCGCATTTGTTTTGGGGTTTTTTTAGCTGTTAATAAGGATATTAACAAATAAATTTTTTCTCTTGAAAGTACTAGGATTTGTTCATCTCAATAGATGAACCCTTTTAGGAAGGACCATAAGTGAAAAAGTGTCAAGTAATTTATTAATTTTTTGTAGCATTTTACATCAAACATATCATGATATATTCATTTGAAGAAAATTACCTCTTCATATGTATATATTTCATAGGAACATGGTACATGTACATGGTACATTTTCACAATATGGTATACTTTGTGTGTCATAGGTAGGTTGGAGCCAAAGACAGATAGAATTGTACGCATTGCAAAATTATACATGTTTTAATCTCTCTGCAATAGGAAGGTAAATCTATTTATCATCACTATAAACTTCATACCACATTAAACCAGAACCTTTATCACATGCAGCAAAGCTGAAATAAACCTCAGATAAAGAGGGCCACTTGCACAGATGAGGATTTTTCTCAAGACGTAATGCTGAAGAGAACTTATTTGCTTCAGCATGGCTGGTGTTAGCACATGTCCAATGCTAAATGCATGCAGTGTTCTACAGCTAGGATTGTTGTCCCTTTAGCACCTCTTCATTGACTTTACTGATACATTATGCATGTGTAAGCACAAAAGAAAGGCAAAACTCTTCCATGGACAATTAACTATATTACTTTGTTTTTCATGTTATAGTAGTTATGTTACTTTGCAGTGTTCAAACATCCTCAGTAAGTTACCATTTTGCCTTTCAATAAACAATTGAATTTCTTATTTTTAACTAATTCTCATACAGAAATTAATTTCTGGCCATTAAGTCACTAATTCTGAAATCAGCCTGGACAGATACAAGTGTTGTTGCAACTATGCTACCACTGAAGAAACTGAGCTTAAGGCTCAGCTTAAGGTGAACAGCCTGAATTGCAGAGATACCACTACTCAGACATTACATCAGCTAAAGCCAATGGAAAATTTAAGTGCAACTTCTGAAAGACCATAAGTGGGTTGCCTGAGGCTACAGAAACCATCATTATTTGAGGTGGGTTTAGAGCATCTTCACTCAAAGGAAGATAAAATCTCTGTATATGAATAATGCAAGGCTCATATTCAGTATTTCTTTTGGGAAATCTTGTAGCACAGAACAAAGGGTGCATGCAATTTTTCACATTTTATAAATGACAAAACAGAAAATCAAGAAAGGGCCAGACATATGTCTTAGTTTACCCACCTGAGTGAGAGTAGACTACATGGTCCTTACGTCCTTTGTAACAAAGTACTGACACCCTCAAAAAACTGTCAAGGGAAATAGTAAAGTGGTGATATTCAGCAAGTTTATGCAGTGACTCTTTTCATAATACATATTTCCATTCCTTTCTCATAGGATTTGGAACGAGTTAAAAATTATATGAAATCTTTATTAAATGTTTCCTTGTTAATCTATCATGTTACTTTATACATTTCCCTAATGCAGTCATATCCTATTAGTAACCAACCACCCTCATTAATTCAATAAAAAAATGTTTTATCATATTGACAGTGTTTTTACTGAATTAGTGGAGATGATTAATGGTAGTGTAATTCAATGGAAACAGCTACTCAAATGTTAGTTAGACATCCTAGCCTTGCAGAGGAACATACTGTTAAAAGTCATATTTGTCATTGCTTGACAACAAAACAACCCAAACATTGACAATTCTTGTAAGTGTCCATAGCCAAAACATGGCACTTGTTATCTTGATATGTTGCAACATACTTTATAGTATACACAGTAGAAAAGTGCAACAAAATGTAAAGAAGTTCACCCATTAAAATGCTCTTTTTTGTCCCTGAGGATTTTCAAAGATTTCTGGTGTCTGCTCAAGGATAGAGGCAATATCTTGGATAGAAGCAGCAGAGCAATGAAGCAGTTGTATTCAGCTACATAACCGTTCATTCCATTTTCAAGGGAGGTGTGATAAAAAGCCTTGTAGGCACATATTTGTTTAGCAGTTATGTTTAGAGAAGTGAAAAAATTTCCCTTGAATTCATCATTAGCTAGGTCACTCAAGCATAGATATTTTTTTGTATCAAGGAATAGGCTCTTCAGCTGAAATCTAAGAGATTTTTTATTCCTCAAATGCGTTACAAATGTTTCAGCAAATACGGTAACAATTTTCCCCATGGTTATTATAAAAATATAAGAATTTCATGAGTAGAAATTAATTGCAGCTCATTTGAATTCTGACAATATACACTTAACTAAATCTTGATCCCGTTCCACCCCTAGAAAAAAAATACTAGATACAAAATCAAAAAATAGTTTCATGCTAACATTATCCTTTAATATAAATTAATATATTTGAAGCCACTTAGAAATAAGTAAATATGGTGAGTTAAAAATAAAACACAAAACCAAAATGAAACAGAAAAAGAAAAGCAAACAGCAAAAGTGGGCAAAAAAGAACCTCTGTCCTTTTCATTTCTCTTTGCTACTCTCAATTTCTTTGCTATCATAAAAGGGACTGTGTCTGCCCTATTTGATCCCCATATTCCAGTGCCTTTAATAACCTAACATTGATAAGTGTGGCAACGAAACTGCTTATTTTTCTACCAGGGTAACTAGAAAGAGTTTCCCTTAGCTATATTATTATGGGTTTTTTTGAAAATTTTGCGATTGTGCCCACATTTTACATCTTTATTTTGGCAACACATATCCCTCCCACCCTTGTAATCTCTTTGATGGCACAAGAGCACTCAATATTCCCCCCCCAAAAAAAAAATCAGACATAAATTTGATTACAAGGATAGTAAAAATGAGCACCACATCTAGGAAACACCTGGCCCTTGCTTTTTGCCATTCCCGGTTACAATCTTGGATCTGTTTACTGCTGTCTGCTTTCCAGCTCTTTGACATGTCTAGGTGTCCTAGTTAGAATAGCTGGGACCAGTTCATCACTGTATGAGTGTAACCCAAAACTGTGTATTCTATAGCCTTCCATGCCATTTCCCAGAAACTGTTGTCAATAGACCATTTACACCCTCTGCCCATAGAGCCTGACTCCTCAGGCTATAAACTGGGTGTTAAGAGGCCTGTGAGATAGGAGGATGCTCCTGTCCTCACACCCATTGTGGAACTCCCCNTTTTTTTTTTTTAATATTAAAAGCCCTTTGTATTTTGGAAGTTTTATCTATTGCAATGTTGTACTTATCAACATGTTATTGTGTGAATTTTGTGAGGCAGGCAGGTAATACACATTCCCACTAGTCTGGTACTTGCATCTCTGTGTCATGAGAGTAGACATATATGTCATCAACAGTTTGAAAATAACTATACACAGATGTTGACGTGCATACTGTATGAATGTTAAAATCTCAACAGTCCTATTTCAGACAGCAGCAGCGTCATCTCAACATTTTTTTGTTGCTGTCCTTGAATGGTTTTTTTGTACTCTGTCTCATCAGAGTCCTTTCCAGCTGATTGCTTTCCCCCTGCCCCAAACACAGCACTCCATAAGATGTACCACTGAGAAATGAAATGGTGATATAAACCCTAATATGCTCGCTCTTGGATAGAGTAGTGCTCTGGGTATACAAACATGTCTTTCTAGCACAGATTTGAGGCTAATTAAATATCAGTTGTGTTGTAAAACATTCAAGATCATTCTGCTTTTAAGTGTTATCAAGACTTTTTAAAGCTCTCGAAGTGGCGCTAAAAAGAGGAACGTACATGTTTAAGCACTGTTCTCTTTTTCTCATTTTTAACTGAGGTCTCCAGGTTATTTAAATTTTAGAAAAAAGGTATTCCTTTTTTGAACACATTTTGCAGCACCACAAGAGCCTTGATCAGCATATTGAAAATAGATGATTATTAATAGTTCACAAAAATCTTGCAGATCTTAATATGTGTTGTAAAAGGAAATATTTTGCCAAGACACTAATGAATCTTTTGCAAAGCACATGGAGTGAAGTTTATACATTGCTGGTAATGCACACACATGAATTCTTTAGCACTATTACTTTCATGAAAGATTAAAAATTCAAGGATAAATGTATAGCTCTAGTACTGCTCTTCACTTGACATTTGTTTAATAAAAACACAAGTCATTTTGAGTATAACAAAACAAACATTTAACGTTAACTTTCAAGGATATAGTTCCCTGGTGATTTTACTGATGGGAATAACGCCTAAGAGAATTTATGCATTCCTTCCAGAAGTTTAAAAATGCTTCAGACTGATAAGAAAGTTTTAATATATGCCTATACATTAATGAACAAAACAAAGAAACAAACAAACAAACAAAATAGGTGGATTGAATTGATAAGAAATACTATAATGCTTTTCTTGTGATTTTTAGAATTTTTTAATAAGAGGACTTTTAAAAACATATGTATCTCACGTAGCAGTTCTTGGCCATATAAAACTTTGTTTTAAACTAGAATTCAGATTACTGCAAAAGCATTATATTACGTTTTCAGTTTCTGCTCTTCAGTGTCCTGTCTACTTATCTCTTTTTATTTACTTAGTCAATAAAGACTCTGGATATTATTTTCCATCAAAAATCACAATATTTGTGAGAGAAGAAAGGCAGTCTTCTAAAAGAACTGTAAGTCATCGGTCTTAATTCTGTAGAACAATTAATATTTTACACAATATTACAATGAAAGAGGTGATAAAATTCAATAGAATTTTCTTAATTACATCATTTGCATTTTGAATTATACTAAGCTTCCAAACATTAGAATTGTCTTCTGTGTTTATGACCCATCACTACAATCAGTGTTTTTTCCTTCTTTAACATCCTACTTCTTATTCGGCAAAAATGCTGTTCAAATTTGATGTTTCTTACAATAAACTTTGCTTTATGGAGTTTATCAAGCTTGAAATAAAGTAAATCAATCTCCAATAAAGCTCTGCTATATTGTACAAACTTTATACCTTTTCTTCTGTGTTCTGTTTAAAGAAAAAGGAGTCCAAGAAATTCTTTCTTCCACTTAACTCTGTTAAGACGAATATTGTCTAGTGGAGACACACAATATAAAGTCACTTTCACAGTCCATGCAAAGAAGACAATTTGGCATGGTGCCTCGCATTTGTTTTGGGGTTTTTTTAGCTGTTAATAAGGATATTAACAAATAAATTTTTTCTCTTGAAAGTACTAGGATTTGTTCATCTCAATAGATGAACCCTTTTAGGAAGGACCATAAGTGAAAAAGTGTCAAGTAATTTATTAATTTTTTGTAGCATTTTACATCAAACATATCATGATATATTCATTTGAAGAAAATTACCTCTTCATATGTATATATTTCATAGGAACATGGTACATGTACATGGTACATTTTCACAATATGGTATACTTTGTGTGTCATAGGTAGGTTGGAGCCAAAGACAGATAGAATTGTACGCATTGCAAAATTATACATGTTTTAATCTCTCTGCAATAGGAAGGTAAATCTATTTATCATCACTATAAACTTCATACCACATTAAACCAGAACCTTTATCACATGCAGCAAAGCTGAAATAAACCTCAGATAAAGAGGGCCACTTGCACAGATGAGGATTTTTCTCAAGACGTAATGCTGAAGAGAACTTATTTGCTTCAGCATGGCTGGTGTTAGCACATGTCCAATGCTAAATGCATGCAGTGTTCTACAGCTAGGATTGTTGTCCCTTTAGCACCTCTTCATTGACTTTACTGATACATTATGCATGTGTAAGCACAAAAGAAAGGCAAAGCTCTTCCATGGACAATTAACTATATTACTTTGTTTTTCATGTTATAGTAGTTATGTTACTTTGCAGTGTTCAAACATCCTCAGTAAGTTACCATTTTGCCTTTCAATAAACAATTGAATTTCTTATTTTTAACTAATTCTCATACAGAAATTAATTTCTGGCCATTAAGTCACTAATTCTGAAATCAGCCTGGACAGATACAAGTGTTGTTGCAACTATGCTACCACTGAAGAAACTGAGCTTAAGGCTCAGCTTAAGGTGAACAGCCTGAATTGCAGAGATACCACTACTCAGACATTACATCAGCTAAAGCCAATGGAAAATTTAAGTGCAACTTCTGAAAGACCATAAGTGGGTTGCCTGAGGCTACAGAAACCATCATTATTTGAGGTGGGTTTAGAGCATCTTCACTCAAAGGAAGATAAAATCTCTGTATATGAATAATGCAAGGCTCATATTCAGTATTTCTTTTGGGAAATCTTGTAGCACAGAACAAAGGGTGCATGCAATTTTTCACATTTTATAAATGACAAAACAGAAAATCAAGAAAGGGCCAGACATATGTCTTAGTTTACCCACCTGAGTGAGAGTAGACTACATGGCCCTTTGTAACAAAGTACTGACACCCTCAAAAAACTGTCAAGGGAAATAGTAAAGTGGTGATATTCAGCAAGTTTATGCAGTGACTCTTTTCATAATACATATTTCCATTCCTTTCTCATAGGATTTGGAACGAGTTAAAAATTATATGAAATCTTTATTAAATGTTTCCTTGTTAATCTATCATGTTACTTTATACATTTCCCTAATGCAGTCATATCCTATTAGTAACCAACCACCCTCATTAATTCAATAAAAAAATGTTTTATCATATTGACAGTGTTTTTACTGAATTAGTGGAGATGATTAATGGTAGTGTAATTCAATGGAAACAGCTACTCAAATGTTAGTTAGACATCCTAGCCTTGCAGAGGAACATACTGTTAAAAGTCATATTTGTCATTGCTTGACAACAAAACAACCCAAACATTGACAATTCTTGTAAGTGTCCATAGCCAAAACATGGCACTTGTTATCTTGATATGTTGCAACATACTTTATAGTATACACAGTAGAAAAGTGCAACAAAATGTAAAGAAGTTCACCCATTAAAATGCTCTTTTTTGTCCCTGAGGATTTTCAAAGATTTCTGGTGTCTGCTCAAGGATAGAGGCAATATCTTGGATAGAAGCAGCAGAGCAATGAAGCAGTTGTATTCAGCTACATAACCGTTCATTCCATTTTCAAGGGAGGTGTGATAAAAAGCCTTGTAGGCACATATTTGTTTAGCAGTTATGTTTAGAGAAGTGAAAAAATTTCCCTTGAATTCATCATTAGCTAGGTCACTCAAGCATAGATATTTTTTTGTATCAAGGAATAGGCTCTTCAGCTGAAATCTAAGAGATTTTTTATTCCTCAAATGCGTTACAAATGTTTCAGCAAATACGGTAACAATTTTCCCCATGGTTATTATAAAAATATAAGAATTTCATGAGTAGAAATTAATTGCAGCTCATTTGAATTCTGACAATATACACTTAACTAAATCTTGATCCCGTTCCACCCCTAGAAAAAAAATACTAGATACAAAATCAAAAAATAGTTTCATGCTAACATTATCCTTTAATATAAATTAATATATTTGAAGCCACTTAGAAATAAGTAAATATGGTGAGTTAAAAATAAAACACAAAACCAAAATGAAACAGAAAAAGAAAAGCAAACAGCAAAAGTGGGCAAAAAAGAACCTCTGTCCTTTTCATTTCTCTTTGCTACTCTCAATTTCTTTGCTATCATAAAAGGGACTGTGTCTGCCCTATTTGATCCCCATATTCCAGTGCCTTTAATAACCTAACATTGATAAGTGTGGCAACGAAACTGCTTATTTTTCTACCAGGGTAACTAGAAAGAGTTTCCCTTAGCTATATTATTATGGGTTTTTTTGAAAATTTTGCGATTGTGCCCACATTTTACATCTTTATTTTGGCAACACATATCCCTCCCACCCTTGTAATCTCTTTGATGGCACAAGAGCACTCAATATTCCCCCCCCAAAAAAAAAATCAGACATAAATTTGATTACAAGGATAGTAAAAATGAGCACCACATCTAGGAAACACCTGGCCCTTGCTTTTTGCCATTCCCGGTTACAATCTTGGATCTGTTTACTGCTGTCTGCTTTCCAGCTCTTTGACATGTCTAGGTGTCCTAGTTAGAATAGCTGGGACCAGTTCATCACTGTATGAGTGTAACCCAAAACTGTGTATTCTATAGCCTTCCATGCCATTTCCCAGAAACTGTTGTCAATAGACCATTTACACCCTCTGCCCATAGAGCCTGACTCCTCAGGCTATAAACTGGGTGTTAAGAGGCCTGTGAGATAGGAGGATGCTCCTGTCCTCACACCCATTGTGGAACTCCCCACCCTGAGGGAGGTACTGGGCATTCCTGCCTGAACTGGAGACCACTACTCTCAACCAGACTGCAGACCACCGCTCTCGACTGGACTGCAACCACCACCTTTCGACCAGACTGCAACAGCACTCTCACCAACAGGTTTTCCCCTCTCCTTTTCCTTTGGACACAGGGGGCCCAAAGAACACCACTCTATTCATGCCTCGTACTCTGTAAGCGGAGCAACCCACATTTCTAGTGGGATGCCTAACTGGAAATCCCAGGTCACGTTATCAAAAGCAGATGATTCTTCAGTCTGTTTAGTGATGGCTAAGGCTCATCTACTTAGAATAGAACAGCATTAAAGTGCAAGGCACTTGGGCAAAGTATACAGTCATCTAGACCCATTCATAGACATTCCAAAAATACAACCTTTCTGATCTGGTAGTTTTCCCAAACTCTCTGAATGAGGGTAGATGATACATGCAGTGTTGGAAGTGGATCCAAAACTTCACTTTTTTACCTGCTTTCCAAGCTCTGACTCCAGTGATGCAGGGCAATTAGCTACTAATGTGACTAAAGGGCCCAAATTTTCCCCAATGTAGTATGTAACTTTATTCAGCTTGCTCTAACCCAAATGCCAATGAGCCCAAAGTCACTGGTGTCAGTGGAGACTGAAGGTAGAACTGGCTACTGGTGATGGGTTACCAGAACAGAACACAGGGCCATTTCCTCATTTACTTGAGATTATATTTTGCCATTTCATTGGTGCAGTTATTCCCAGGCTCATGGTAACAATCTGCATGAGTTTTGAAGTCTAGTTACAAATTTAAGCAACAGAGCAGCGAAAGTTATTACCTCTGGAACTAGAATCATTGAATCATAGTTGCAGAGGAAACAGATAGACTTTGCACAAGTAATGTAGAGTCCAGTCAGTGGAGTCACAGTAAATGTTTTATCTCCTTAAAAAAAAAATAAGGGCTTCAAACTGCATAACTGTTGTTATTTCTAGACTTATACAGAGGGAAACCTAATTAATATGAAAGAAAAAGGATCAAAAAAGAGCATGACTATACATAAAAAGAAGGTAGAAGTGTTGTTTTCTGATACTGCAATGTACAAAGAACTTTTAATCAAGCACGTATATAATTACATGCATAACCCTTCATATAGTGAGCTGAAAAGTTCAATATCTTATATTCATATTTTTGGCAACCTAGAAATACAGTTTCTTGATACTGACCTGTGATTTTCATAGTTCATCCTAAATCAGAATAGTCTTTTATGAAACACCATGTGGTATCAACTATGTAGTTGCAAAACTTTGACAGAACCTTTACAGTGTGTTATTTATTCCCTGTTATAAAAAAATCCCGACATTTTGAGATGTGGAATTTCATTGCTTTAAGCAAGTTGGTTAAAAATTCTGTGAGAAGATCTCAAAATTTCAGAATTTTTTTAAATACTTTTTATGCTTTTTTTTTTTAAATGGCACTGAATCTTTTAAAGATATTTTTCCCAGTCAATTTTGACCTTTGAACTGTTCTGCACATATAGTATTAGGTAAACAAAAGGCTACTCAAAGTGGAAGACAATCAGTCTTACGCTGCTTCCTTCAAAAATCTTTGCATCTCTTATTGAACCTGCATAATGCACCACAGATAAACATAAGACATAATGAAGCACAGTATTCTACTACTCTATGCCTCTCTTGGTAAATCTACCTTGGGATTTCATTAGTATGTGACTATTTTGCAGACAGTGAATGTACATCTCATAATGTTATAACTCTGAAAACTAGGTAAAAGTAAGAGCTGAATATTCTTTTTTTCTCATACTTGTCAGTAGAGCTAAGTTCAAATTGGTCCTTGCTGATCCCCAGTCAATAGGATTAAAAAAACCTAAAAATAGCCTAGTATGAGATGCGTACACATAAGGTAAATTATATGATATGACTTACACGTACTCAGTGACAATTTTCATAGCCCTTACTAGACAAAATCGCATGGACAAGAAGAATAAGATACTGTATCATTAGGAGAAATTACCATATATGCTCAGACTAGCATATGACTTGAATAAGCTACCCCTTCACAGTCAATCCCCCAAATTTAAAACACGGGAGAATCATAAATCATGAATTTGTAGAACAGAATTATAACAGAGTGATAATTATAGACTAACAGAGTGATTTTGGTCAGAAGACACTTCTGGAGGTCTTGAATACAGCCTTTCCTTCCCTCTGCCCCCTAACTCAAAGGAAGGACAGCTTAGGTCACATAGCCAGGCATTGCCCAGTCATTTGAGTATCTCCAAGAATGCAGAATCTCTGTGCAACTGTTCTTGTGCTGGATCTCCTGATGGGGATCCTTTTTTCCTAATATTTAGCAGAATTTCCTTTTTTGCAACTTTTGATCATGGCTTTTTGTCCTTTCTCTGTGTATATGCAAGATGCCTCAGCCTTCCTTTAAGTGACTGTAGAGTACACTATGTCTACCTTCAGTCTTTTATTCTAAGTGGACTTCAGCTTCTGTGTTGTGTGATCCATCTCCCTGATCTCCTTGGTGGTATGTGGGACACTCATTCCAGTAAGTACAGTCTCTCTTGCACTGGGAAGCCCAAAACTAGACTACTAATATGGCTAGCAGAATATCTATTTCAGAAAAAAATTGTTCCGATTCTGAAGATTTCCCTTCAGTAACCGAATCCAGTCCTTTTGGTGTTATTTGTTATGTACTGCTACCATCAAAAGCTTGACTATTTTGTCTGTCAAGAATCTTAGCCCTTACCCATCCACGTTAGTCTAGACTGTAGACTCAAGTATTGCACAGGTCTTCACAGATGCATATCAAGTATAAATATTCTGGCTGGAGAAAAATGACAAACATATACAAATCTGGACTGAAACAAACAAATAAGTGAATTAAGAACACTCTGCCATAAAAATATTTTTATCCAGCATACCACTGATCAAGTATAGAAACTGTACATTTAATGCCTTCATCTTTCCAAAGGGCTTTAATCTACTCTCTATGTCCAGTTTGAAAGGATCAGTCCACAAGAGACTCTGAGGTTGCAGGATATGGAAGAACTTTAAGACAAGAATATACTTAATCTCTCACCTCTGGAGATGACAATTAAGCCAGAAGAGAAAATTGACTCACCACTCCAGTAAGTAAGGCAACTACGCAACAGGGCAGAGCTCTGGGTCTCCAATCTCTGCCCCAGTGGCTTCTCACGACTTACACAATTGGAGAGTGAATAATTTTTCAATTTTGGTCTTAAAAGCTAACTATGACAGGGAGGTGAGAAAAAAAAAACAACAAACAAAAAACAACAAATCAATAAACTCTAATCTCAGACTCCTTTTAACAAGAAACAGTAGTCTCCTCACACTCCAGTGCTTTTACAACCCTTACTCAGAGAACTGAGATTTCAGTCTCTGTGATTTATAATTGGAAATCAGAAACTATAACATTCACCTGCTGTTCATATTCACAAATGAAATGATACAAGGCAGTTTCATCACTCAACATAATAATTGGCATGAACCAGCTCTGGTATGCAGTATTCAGATCCCTAAGGTCCACTAACAAGTTGCTGTAACTACAAGGAGCTGTAGAGGAGAAAAAGGGAAAAACAACAGAACATTTTTCATATCACAGTTATTTTGATTAATTCATGTGGGGGAAGTAGAGAAGTCTGTGTTGGGTTTTGTCTTGATCCTACAGATGCTACTACAAAGTGAAGTTGCCCTCCTGATGTCAAGGTCTCAAACTAGCCTGCAAATGATATTAGAGAAGAAACAACTAGAGAGAAGCAACAAGCTTTATAAAAAAAGAAGGGCTGAAATTATTGTAAGTAATCTCATAGAGATCTACCCATCTGGATCGTAAATTGCACTATTGAAATTTAGGGTTCACCATACGAAAAGCTAGGCTTCTTTGTTTGTTTTTAACCTGCAAACTTTTAAAAGTAATCCAAATTAAGTCATTGCTAATTCTATCCCAAAATTAATGTATTCTGAATTCTTGCCAGTTAGAGAAAGGATACAATTCAGCAGAATACTTCAGCATGTATATGACTTGAAACAGCACTGAAGTCCGTTCATGCCAAAGTTATTTTTATCCTTTAATATTCCCTGTACAAAAAAATAACCCAAACACTAACAAAACAAAACCTCAAAATTGTGGTCACTGAAAATGTTGAAAATTCTCATAAAACTTTACTGGCTGTGCTGCGTTTCTTTGACTTACTGTTACTTGATAGGGCTTGTGGCTAAAAATGCCATCAAATAATGCATGCAGAAATAATGGTATGGAAAAAACTATTTAACCCCACTGAGATTTTCTTTTCTCTTCTCTCAGTGTAACTGAAACATAAGGGATGCAAATGACCACTTTTTAAAAAAGCTAAAATAGGAAATAGTAGAGATTTTTGGGAGAAAAAGAAAAAAAAAAAAAAGAAAAAGTAATGGTACAGGCAAATAAATGCCTGTATTTCTCTTCCTAAAGATAGATGGGAGATGATGTGATACAACTTGGTTCCTCATTGCCATCAGTAAAGCTCTTAAGTACCTAGTTGCTTCTAGGCAGGTGGGAATTTTTATGGAACTGTGTGTGCCCACTCGCACATTAAATATGTGAGCAATTTGCTGGCTTGAAAACTGATAGCAACAGATGTGCTTTTCTCACAGTCATGTCGTGTGCGAACATCAGTTAACATACTGCCTCCTCTCAGTTGCACAAAGAAAAGTGCCAAAGTTCTACAGGAGGAAACTGTTGCCTTTGTGGTCTTCAGTTGGGAAGGAAATAATTTTCTGCTTAAAGATTTCTGTCATGAATGTTATAATATATAGACTTCCTGTGAATCAAATAACCATTTCTAAATCTACTGTAATTTGTAAAAGGTTATAACAAAAATGCAAGCAGAAAAGATAGAAACATAGCAGTGATTCATGTAAAAGTAAATCATCAGACTTGGAGAAAAAAGCCACCAATAATATTAAATGGTGGCTTTCTAAGGAAACCTCTTTTAGACCTCTGTGGTCTTTAATTTATTTATGGTACAATGATAGGGGTAACATGCAAATAGGCAAACTCATAGATGAAGAACAAATTAAACTGGCCAAATACTATGTTATGAAATGAATCTGTTATATGTAAATGCATATGCATTCTTGTACCTCTATGGAATAATCTGCTAAAAAATTCGACATTAATGTAAATAATGGCATCTTTACGTAATTCAATATACTTTTTTTTTCACTAAATGCAGGAAAGTGCTGTCATTTCTGATATTGCTCTGTAGTAAGACTGGATAAATATCAACCTTTTTTAACCAACTGGTATACTTAAGACAAACATGAAAGATGAAAAGACTTCCCTTTGTTGGAAGGAAATGGTAGCAGCTGCTTTTGTTATCTGTGTATCTAAACTCAGTCTTGCTTATTGACTTGCTTTTGTGAGGCAAAAATTATTCTTGACCTTTCAAACCACTGTGGCAAATGTGCTCTATAATCAGATGTGGGTCAGTGACATTACAATAGAAAAGGGATGACTGTCATTTACAAAGCTGTTTTTCTTTAATGCTTAACACATTAGTTATTATATGAAACTAGTCTGGGACCCGAGGTCTTTATTTTTAGAGGCAGATGAATAATTAGACCTAGCTCTCTCAGCTTAAGAGAGAAAAAAACACTAAGAGTAATAAGAAAGATTCATTTTTTAAACAAAAGCAGATATGTCTTAGGTGACAAAAAGATGTTCCTTTGTTTGCCCTTGTCTTTAAATCTCCAATACTATATTAAGTATGTGTTAAATATCTATTTTAGAGCTCCTGAAAATTATATATTCTGTAGAACGGGGGCATTTGCAATCTTTACAGTGATTCATAACCCAGTTTGACAATACTCATAATGCCTAATGTCAGTTCTACCAAGATTACTCTTACTAACTCCACCTACACTGGGACTCTGTCGCCTCAAACTCTACTAGGCTCTAGACAAGGATTGGATTGCTTACTCCCTGTCATGATCTACTGCTATAGATATCTAAAAGTACTAGATGTCGTCTCACCTGTTATGAAGCTTCTCATGACACTTAATTTAATTACCTTAATCTGCCCAGAGTGACCCTAATGTGTGCTGATAACAGCCCATCTCTCATCTGGAGCTTCACTGTCTTTAGCCTGGTTATCTGTCAACATCCAGAAGTGCAGCTGAGCTGACAGTGCTCATCATCAGTATCAGAAAGTTTTGATGCCTGTGGGTACCTATGGTTTATCAACTCCACATTCAGTGAAATAAAATCCATGCCTAACTGGATCAGCCAGTGGAGTGAAACCATACCTTCCTTGTCTGGGGAAATTTAGACATTCTGTCTACGAATCACTTTTTCTTCTCCCAGGTGTTTAGACATCCCACCCAAAACCAAATGCTCAAATCTACTCCCTTCTTTTATTCTTTATCTCAGGATGGCAATAACTACTGTAGGGTCCGAATTACTCGATTTTAAGAGGTTACTTCCAAAGCTGTGTGATAACAAAGAATATACAAACAATAATTATTTGCTATGACCTCCAGAGAAAGTCCAATTGAATGAACTTCCCTTGTGTATTACAGCAAAGTTGTATACATGTGATTCTTTTCAAGAAACTGCCTTCTTGTTTGCCTTCTTTTTTTGTTAGGAAAAAATCGTTTTTCTATCCCACCCCTAAAAAATATGTGGACCACAACACCTCCAGTAAAGACTGCAGAAACCATGAATAAGAACTGTTGGATTAAACCCACTGTCTTTCTCTGATAACATTGCAATTACAGGCACTCAGAGTAGGATATGACCAAGGATAAAACTTGTCTGCATGTTTAGCAGTCTAAGCAAATTACATGGCAAACAAACCGTGTTGCAGTTTTCATGACCATATTCTGGTTACCACAGGTCCAAGGTACTTGGTTTAGGCATTAGCTTCTGCTTTCATTTGTCCATGGAAAAATATATGTTTTGGAAGAGGGATAATTATTCAGTGTCTCCGCTCTAGGAAACACAATAGAGATGATCCCTGAATCTCCAGAGCTGCTAAGTATCCTCTGTTAATAATTTTGGGTATTTTTTGCCATTCCATCTTCCTTTGTAAAATATTACAGCAGAACTCCTGCTTCTCCAGAGTATCAACACGCTTTCTTTGCAACTCAAAAGAAGCTGAGTTTATTTTAAGTCAGGGGATGAAATATCTGGAAAGTCTTACCTTTTCCTTCTTGTTATATATTTTTTAATGGAAAAATATAGTAACTTCCACCTATTTTAGAGAGTGAGAAGATAAAGTAACCTTCTCTGTAAAAAGTACCAAAGCTTCACAATCCCAATTGCCTAATACTTTTCAGGGGCTGGAGGGAAATCTCAGATTTTCTCTTAGAAATGGTCTCACCTGCTGACATGGTGCTTGTTCCCTCTCTTATTGAAATCACTGGAAGTTCTACAGACGTGAGGAGGGCAGAAATATGCTGTAAATGCGTCCTGCCCCATGGTGGTGCAGCCTAGAATATGCAAATAGATGAGGATTTTGAAAAACTAATTTTTGTTTTTCTTAATGTTTTCATTTTTATTGTCTAATGTCAGTTTTTTAACATGTACTGGAGATCAAGATTTTCAGCACTGGCAGGTAACATAGCTAATGCATATCAGAAACCTGACGTATTTCCTATTTCCCCACAGTTTTCAATTTCTGTCTTCCTAAAATCATAGATTAAATGACTTTAGTCCTGCTGTACAGTGCAGAGTCCTTTTGTTGTCCCTACAAAGGCTGAGCATATAAAGCTAAACTCATTAGTGGTGTTGTGATTTCAGCACAGTTGCTCCAAGAACACATTTGGCCCACTGTCTCATAACTGCAGTTTGGGAAAACAGTTTCCATTGTTTCTAATATAAGCAGGACTATTGGAAATTTAAGCTAGGGAGTTGAGAATTATAGTGATTTCTCTTGGCTGATATCCCTGATAAATATTGAGCTATTTTAAGGACATTTGCAAGTCTATTTATTTATCATTTGATGATTAGGAGCAAATAGCATAACTATTAAAAAGCCTCCTCATTGTTAAATTATTTTTTACATTTTCATTCTGTTTATTTTTTACTGTAATTTTTTCTGTCACTTCTCTTTATTCAGAAACAGTGCCCCTTTATCACAAGATTTAAAGGTAGAAAAGAAACCAACCAAAAGAGCAAAAAACAAATCCTTAGCAAACTGTAAATTTCCTAATGGCCAAAGGCATCTTTCTCTTCTTTCACTTCAAACATAAGGCTTCTGCTTTAAAAGTAAGGTACAGTTAATCTTTAGACCCTGCTTGTTACTCAATTTTCCCTATTCAGACAGTAAACTCAGTGGGATAAATGGATTTCTGGAATAAAATGGATTCCATGGTTTTTCCACTTGAAATAGAAGACTTCCATGGAATTTATATCATTTCTATGGCTCTTATGAAGAAACTAAAATTCACCACATTTGCTAGAAACCTTAGTTATCTATCTTTTGTGAAACTGTAAAAGAAATGGGCTTTATCAGAGTGCTTTTCTTACAATCTGCACTTCAACCTCTTGTTGCACCTCATAAAGGTGATTGCTTTTCTTTTCCTTTAAAAGTTTTATGTTTGTAGGTTTGCTATGAATCTAAAGGGGTTTTGGCAGTACAACCAGTTACTTTCCTACTTAGCTGGCCATTACTGCTAAATTAATTTGCTGGTCTGAATCGGCTACTGTCCTTAAAGGAAATGCCATATTCTCATTATATCCTTCCATTATACTAAACATACTGCCATCATTTAGGTTATGTCAGGCTCTAATGACATTTAGTGACATTTCCCATTACTATTACAGCTAGTTATCTACTCATGGTCACAGTCTGCTTCTTTATATCTCTAGGGTGGTTTCAATAAAGCTCTATGGGGACAATGGCTCTATTAGCACTTCTACATAAGTCTTTTGTGAACTGTACTGAAGATCTCCAGAATTTTTCCACTGTCCTACATATATTCATTTGTGCAATATCCACCAGTATAATATTCTTTGAGCCACTAGGTTAGTTCTGCCATGCAAAACAAATTTGACTGTCCTTCTCTGTTTTGTAGCCTCCCTGAGAAAATATATTTTTCCTATTTCGTAATTGTTCTTTAAAAATAAATCTCTTCTAAAGTAGGGGGAAAAAAAACGGACATAGGAGAAAAAAACTCAGACTTACGAAAACAACAACTCTTAAATTCAACAGTGTCTGCCTGCTAGATCTTGTCACATGAAGTCATATTTGTCACTAAGTCATATTTGTTTACACACACATATTTCTCCAACTGCTTTGATTTGTTAAAAATTTTAAAGGCAGAATGATTTTTGAAAGAAATTTGAAAATCTAATAACTAAGATCTGAATACCAGTTTCAGATTTGTTGGTTTTTTTCAAACTCTCTTTATAGTAAGTGAAACAATCAAAATAAGGATCAAAGATCAACTAGAAAATCTTGGAATTTGCTAAGCATGCTTTTCTTTTGACCTCAAGTGCAAAACAACTGGGCAATATTTGACTAACTGTAGCTTAGGACTGTCAGTGCTTTGTCTCTCACATTCATTATCTGCCAGTAATGGAAGCCACAATGAGTCCTGAAGACAGGGCAGTGGATTTGGTCTTGAGATACTTTGCTACTATTCCTGGTCTTGCTTATGATCCACTGTGTGATGCAAAGTAAATTATTCCACCTCTCTTTGTCCCAGTGTTATGAAGATAGCTACACAAAGCATTTTGAGGTCTAAAGATCTTTGAGTCATATGCTATTATCATTAATTATTTATTCTCTACTCTTCTGTATGAGTTTTTAAGGGGCATTTTGTGCCAACTAAAATACATTTGTCTGAGGGAAGCAATGCTCATTTGTCTGAAGAGTCAAGCTGTGAGTACAATGAGAGACAGGGGGTTTTCATTTTGTTTTCATAGAGTTCCTGCACAGATAAGTTTCCTACGTAAAAATTATGAGTTGATCACGTACCCAAGTGTATGAGTTTTTGACAGGGAAACACAATCTTACCATTTGTTTCTATGCATTTCTAGTGCATCATTCTTCAAGGCTGAATACGATGTGCTTGGCTAAGCTGAAGGCTGTTTGAAGTTCATTGACACCAGCTGCAACAATATGGTAATGCACGGACTGGTGCAGACTGGAAGTCATCTTCTACCAACAGCTGCCATTTTAAATGCCGTAATGCTGAAGATTTTCTCTACCAGAAGCAGCCTGCAAAGAGTCTTTGGAAAAAACAAACAAGCTGTTGCCTTGGAGTTTTGATTTTTTAATTTTTATAGGTTTTAGAAGTAGTTATGTAGTGAATGTAGACTTTAGAAGTAGCTGTATTATATCCCTTACCCTTTAGCATAGTAATTACACATATACCTAACCCTATTACCCCAATTCCATATCAGTTCCCCTAAATTCCAGTAGCGTATTTAGTCTTCTTTTCAAGGTAGGCCTTCATTCTGTTTAAGAACATCTGACCCCTGGCCTGGACAACAAGATATCACCCAGGACTTGGAAAGCCTCCAAGGACTTTTCGTGCTGCAAAGAAGAAGAAAATGAGGAAGAGAGGGTCCCAAAACGCCCCCAGACTCAATTCCCGAGGGGCAGGTCAGGGGTAGAATGGGGCAAAGGCCAGGGGATGGGCAAAGGGGAGTTGGCTGGACATCATTACAAAATTATAACACCTGGGTCAGGGGGTGAGCACATGGTTTGTATCTTCATTAAAATCTTCCTTTATCTTACCTCCTCCTTAAATTGCCCCAGAGTTTTTTTTCCTGAATCTTTTAGGCGACAAAACAAACAAACAAACAAACAAAAAAAAAACAAATAAAAAGACTTTTACCTTTTTTCCAGTGTTATTCTGTCCTGGATTTTAGATTTTCTTTGTTTGCCAGGCCCAGCTGTTGTTTTTATTAGCTTTCCTCAAAAGCTGGCAATAACATCATGTGACTCTTTCAGAGCTTTTTCTTCAACTCTTAACGCCCACACAGCTGTAGCAAATGTGATGGGATCTAGTTTTGTGACAGTTTAGTTAGCAACAGAAACAGTTCAAAACTTGGAGGTGTACCAAGAAAAATTTTCACCTCCATTCTGCTCCCTTTACTGATTTAGATGATTTTAAAGTGGTACCTGGACTCAAGTATATGACTCTAAACAGCCTCGTGCAAGAAGTCAAACTGTTTTTGCTTGCGCTCCAATCCCCAGATCAGCATGCTGGCATAATATAAAGCACTCCAAGCAGGGCAAATTTCTTTGGCTTTGGTGTGATGCTGACTGTGGCTACAGGTTTGCCCTGATTTGGAAGGTGGCCTTGGATTGTGGTCAGCATGAGACTACATCTGCCTGCAAATGAGCAGCAAACGCTCCCCAGCCAGCCCAAATTTCTCCTGCAAATGATTGCAGACAGCCTTGCTGGTAAGGATCCCGATGAAGGCAATTACCAAGGGTGGAACTGGTAAAGGTTAAGGGACCAGCCTGCCACAACCCCCAGCACTGAGAAATTTTATCAAGTGCATTCACTTGCAGTCTGTCAAGCAGAATAACTCCAAATCAGAAGGGCAGAAGAGAAGCTTAGCACAGAAATCACTTTGGCACAGCTCCTACTCCTATTAGAATTCACATTGCTGTACCCCATCTTTCTTCCATAGGAAAACAACTACTAGCAGTGACAGGTTGTTCAGTTTATAGGCACACTGCAGTCTGGCATTCTTTGCTGCAATTATTATCTCCAGTGTCAGCTGCCACTTAGTTCCAGGCATGCTATTTGGTTGTGCCGAAATCCATCATTAAGATCTTTAAAGTTCCAAACATTTTCTTTATCCCAATCTCCTATAAAGTTAAAAAACAGCAAAGAAAATTGAACGTTATGGCTCTTTCACAATAGCTGCATCTCTAGCATTTCCTGAAAATTTGTTGTTGTAATGTAAGAGACAATATCATAAAAGGATAGGAAAGGAGAGATTGCATGGGTAAAGGTTTGTGAGAGAATAATGATTTTACAAGTAGAAGGTAGATCAGGTATACAAAGACTTGATGTTACCAGAAAGAAAATGATTTCTTGTTCTGTTATAGAGACAGAACTATAGAAGTAACGGGTAAGAGAAAACAGTATATGTGATATATTTCAGAAAGCATTTAATATCACTGACAAAAAGCAAGAGTGTGAACAGACCTACAAGGACAGGTATTGGAAGTTACTATTCATTGTAAAGTGGTATTACATCAGAAGTTTCACAGTCAATAGATCCCATTAAAAAAAAAAAAACAACAACAAACAAAACAACACCTGGGTCCTACAGTAACAAATCCTGCCCTACCCTATGGACAGTGACTACAATACCAGGGAAGACGTGTCCATGGTCCTAAATATTATGATAAAATCTACCTAATGGGAATTCAATTAAGGGGGAAAAAAGATAAAAACAACCCAGCAGGAGAGCATTAGAGTAACTGTATCTAATCCAGCTATGACATCAAATTGTACCTATGGACAGCAGACACTGATTAGCTGCTTCTGCTTTACTGCTATTTTTTCCTACTGGCTAAGAAAGAACAAAGTGACTCACAATTTTTGTTATAAGTAATAGCTTCTTGGTCCCAGTGTGAGGTCCTGACTCATCACAGTTTTGTTTCCTGCAATTTCTGCTGTTCGTATGTGTAATTAATAAGCATAATGTTAGTGCATTTAGTTGCTATAGAAACCATTATTTCTTTCATTTCCCCTAAGGATTCTGAGCAAATCTGCAGTAAGTTTGACCCAACTTTGTCACTTTTTCATAGTCTTGAATGAAATTAGTTATGACTCCTAAGAGGAATGTTTGAATTTCTGTTCACGCACAAAGTTCTATAAATCTGCGTAGCAATTTGTCCCCAGAGACCGTTACCAAATGTATTCTCAAGACCTTATAAATTATATCACCCAGAGGAATAGCACTGAACTTTCTTTCATTATATGAAAACAATCAGTGTTGGTAATTCAAATGTGGTTTGGTTAAACTACCTGTTAATTTAAAAAATACTGTAAAACACAGGCACTCAGTTGTTAGAATAAAGTAGGTAAGGATAAATAATAAGGAGAAGTCAGGGATGGACAAACCTTATCTTCCCTGAAATGGAGAAGACAAGAATCCTAACAATAATGAAGGTCTTTTAATAATGAAGGTATTTTATTCTTGTAGCACCCTCAAAAGCTGTGAATTTTAGAAACATCTGATCCACATCAAAATCTGATCAATAAGTTTTGCAAGCAGTTATTGATATTTCAAAAGTATGTGTGGTTTACAAATGAATATGTCAAAGTTTGTACAGTGCACAAACTTAATCCAGTATGGTGGTGATGTAGACAGAAAATCTGATGGCTGTGAGAGTGACAGAGAAAGGCAGTTTAATGTATGAACCATCACCACAAACTGTAGCACAGGTAACACCTCGTTCCAAAGGAGTGTCTCAACATGTAGTTTAGAGAGCTTTGCTTGTACCCAATAAATCTTTAGCCACCTTAATATACCTTTAATTGAAGGGAGCTAGAGCATCTTCCAGACCAATCTAATACTCACAGTGCCTAAATGATTGCACACTCACAAGATCTGTGTTAGAGTACCAAAACACTGAACTCAGTTACACATAGGAGAGCTGATGGCTCCTTTCACTGTGGTGATGCTCTGAAACAAGGTGTAGCACTGAATTTTTCAGCAGCTTCTGATCTCATAGAGAAGATCTCCTTGACACTGTCTCTTGTGAAAAGCACGTCACAGAATCACAATTTTTGGGTTTGGATGAAACGTACATATGAGATAGTCACAGAACGTATGTTACGTATGATAGGAATAGGACATCCAAATGTAGGTTCTTACAGAGTTAGCAGCAACTGAAGAAGGGGCTGTACAGAGATGCCTGCTTCAGTTTGCATCCTGCTTTGTGCACTCTGTACATCTCAACCTAGATTTTGGAGAGAATCCATGTCTGCCCTCGTATTTTGAAACCAGAAAGTTTTACATTTAGTCAAAAATAAGCATTGGTGTATGTATGTGTGGAATCAAAACCCATTATATTATGGGCATGTAAATGCATTTAGGAGTGGTTGAGATTCTTTAAGTAAAAGGACTGATGAATAATGTCCTCTTGGACAGTATTAATACATGTTAATAAAATGGACTCATAACAATAAAAAGGAAAATTCTATCCTTACAAAAGCTTTATTCTTTTCTCGTTCCCCCGTCTTTTCTCTAAAATGAGATCTTGACAGAGGAGACTAATTTGTGTATTGCTCTTAATGGACTCTCAAATATGCCATTATTAGGAAATGTAATGAAGTTCCTCCCCTGTGTCCAATTCACTTTTATTTGTTTATTTTAGGAATGCAGAAAGGGCTGAAATTTGCCCCTATGAACTTTATGGAATAATGGATCATTTCCTCTAATTGTTTTCTTTTTTTGTTTTTCACAAAAGGGGGACAACTTAGTAGACGTTCTGTAAAGGCCCAGGGATGTCATTATGTCTATTGCTATTCATAATTGGATATCTTCATGTAATTTAAAACTATTAATGAATAAAATATAAGAGTACAAGTAAACAAAACATTTTTATGAGATGGTAGGGTTATTTTCATCTCTTCAGAGAACAAGATATTTCTTGAAGAAAATATCCATTGTATTTCTTCAGAGTATTTAATAACGAGAGTGAGGGAAAAGGAAAGATAGTGAAAGAGGTCAAGGCATGATTGATTTTATGTGGGAACAGTCAATATTTTTAAAGACTCAGTGATAATCTCAGAATACAGAACTCTAGAGCTTTTGTTTTTCTTTAAGACATTCTTTTACTTATGGTATGATCTGCTACTATGGATATTCTCATTTGTTTCAGATTCTTTCATTACTGTCTTGCATATATTTTTACAACATTGTAAAAGTGACATAAATTGTGTGCACCTCTGCTCTTTTGCAAAATATCACTAAGAAGCCTCTAAGATTATCTTTGCCATCAGAGGGAAATAAACATGAAATAAGGGTGGTGTTCATATAGTGTAATGGCCATCTAGGATGTGTATGTCATCTACATACATTGTGGTATACATAATTTATTAAAATTTGTATAAAATGACACAACTCTCTATTTGTCTTAAGTCTGTATTTGCCTTTCAGAAACTTGGAGAGTGCTTTCCACCTTTACTTTGGAGAGGTAATTCACTCATTCAGACTTATTTACTTTTTCCACTTTCTCTTCTTAAGACATTAATTTACTGCATATTAAGGTTATAATTTGATGAACTGAACATAATAGAAGTAGTACTGAGCAGAAATTTTATTGTGTAACCTCAAAGCTTTACTGATATGAGGAACATAACATTGGACAGAGGCAATGGTTATATCCCTTTAATGGTAGGTTAGATGTATGGCTTATCCCCCCATATATCTAAAATAGATTAAAAATGTTTTATACTTAACTCCTATACTTGACTATACTGTAACTATGCTGACAGGAGAACATGTACTGAAATTTCCCCATGCCCTTCCGCAGTGTTCTCCACGAAAGAAAAATGATACAATTTTCAGAGAAAATCTTTAGAACCACATGAAAGTGTATGTTAACTAGTCTGTGATGACAGTGTTTTTCAAAACAATTGGAGAATATTTGGGAATGAGATCCCACAGCAATTATAGTTTACTTGCTATTGAGCATCATGAAATATTCTGTGAAGAGATTTGAAAGAAAAGGTGCAAATCCCTAACTCTTTCCAGGATTCAGAGATAAATGTTTTAAATCTATAAGGCGACAGTTTTAAGACATAACTTCCTTCCCAGAAATTCATGCATAGTAACTACACAGTGACTGGTGTGAACTCCATTTTACTCTTCCCACTTACTTGGGGCTTGGGACTCCACAAGAGGTTGGCTGCAAGGCTCAGTGTTGCCATGCCAAGGCTGTTTTGCACGCTCGCACGCACACCCCCATACACACATTTTACCCCCTTTTAAACATGAAAAAAAGGAAATGGTACAGGAAAAGCTCCCAAAAGAGTTTAGGAGAAAGGCGGCGATCCTTGAAAGTGAATGGGAAATTAGAAAACAAGATCCCAAAAGTAAGTAGGAATGCAATTATACAAAATCCTTAAAGTCAAGTTGGAAGGCTTCAATTTCCTATACAAACAAGGGGAGTAGGGGAATTATTTAAATTAGGACATGATGTAATCTATGTAAATATGAGCAGAAGAGACCTGCCAGGATGATTACACATTCAAATAAATCATGATTTCATCCAGCAAAGCAAATTATATGAATCCAAACCTGATACTTATGAAATACAAACTAAGCATAATATACTGAAATAACACCAAGGAATTTTGTCTTTTATTAATAAGAATATGTAGCTGTGACATTTCTCTCTTTATAAAGTGCTTTCTAAGAAAATATTCCTTTTTAATGCTATAAGAGTGAGACATACCCCATTTCACATGTTCATGTAATCTAGAGGAATAAATAATGCAGAAACAAGCCAGCAATTAAGTGAAAGAAAAAGAAAAGGCAAAGAAAAATCATAAAGATTCCAGCATGATACCAAATAAAAGTGTTCGGGGTCAGGTCTTTCCCAGTATGGGAGTTTAAGTCATTGATCTGTTTTACTCTGTGAGGCACTTTGGTGTTGTCTCTGGTTGGCCTTAATGAAGGAGTCGAATTGTGTGAACAAGTGCAAGATCAATTCATAAACAGAAACCCAATGTATTTATTTTTCTTTAGTTTGACTGTAAACTAGATGAATTTTTTACCTTGCATTGCAGAGTAATTAATAAAATTAAACCAGCGAAATATTTTTCTTTTTTTAGTTAACTCATTCATTTTTCAAATAAATGAGGCCAAGAAATAGGTCAAGGTATATTTAACTGTAAGTAATTCTGAGGACAAACCAGGAATCCAGATGTACCACTTGTCATTGATATTAGGGTCCTGACACAAATCACAGACACTCTAGGATCCTAAGTGGAGAGAAATGTTATCCACACTTCATTTGGGGTGAAGTTAAATCTCTTGTTCTTTTGTTTTCTCTCCTCCAACTTTCTCCTTCTGTATCCTTCTTCCTTTTTTCCTTCTTTTCCTTATTTGTTTCTCTCTGCAATTTTTTCTTAAAAGGAAAAACTTCATCTTAAAATGTTATCGTTAATGAAAAAAAACCTGCATCCAAACTTCTTGCTTTTCTCCTCATTTTAAGCTGTATGACAGTTTAACCAAATTATGTCTTTTTCTATCAGTCTGCATAGGTTAATATAGACTAATGCATAAATAGTCTAAAATATTGAATGTTATAATTTGAAGACAAAAAAAGTTTGAAAAGAAAATTTAAAAATAATTTTAGAACAAGAATTCCTTGATGGTTACCTGTGAAAATGCCCAAGGAAAAAAGTACCCTCAGTTTTCTGTCTTTTTAAATAATTTGTGGATGTCCTCTTTCAGAGTATCTTAGAATGTGTTAACTTTGGTGTACTGAGAAAAATTACTTAAAACCTGCCATCCTCAGAAAATTAAATCTGGTGTATGTGGTACATGAGAGCATTCAGCTAAAATTTTGTTCCATTTAGTATAGTGTTATTTTCCCATTTATATGTCATCATTGGTCAATAAAACAGGGAAATTTTCTTCAGATCCGTTTTCATATCTCATATCTACTTCTCCTGTAGTAGAAGCGTCTGGCTTCCTCAGAAATTACTTAGGTTTATAGGCATACAACTTTAAGCTGAATTTTCATTGAAATTACTATTGCTTCCACAAACTTTCTTTGATTTTTTTTTTAATATCACTTATGATAAGTCTTTCATTAGCTAGAGAGAAAGACAGTCTATGTTATGTTGCTATTATATATTTCCATTGAACACATATTTCAGTATAATTCAGTGATACATCAGTTACAGGTCTATCATTTGGAGTGGTTATAACAATGCAAATCAAATATGTCCTCCAGCATCTGTGTTTATTGTTGTGACATTGAATTCTTAAACACTTAGTTTCCACTAAGAAATGTTTCTATACCTGTTTTTTAGCTGCAATCATTTTCCCTAATGAAAGTATTAATGGAGTTCAGGAAAACTGCCAAGAATTACCTCTAAGTTTCAAAGTCACCTTTTCTGCATGGAGTAACTGGAATGGCTGAGAACCTATGGGACACTACAAACAATTTTGCTGGTATTCTAGGCTGTTTACCAAAATATAACATTTCTTTTGTATATGAAGAACTTTCCTTATAAAAAATTATTTTCAGCCATGACTTTTCATCAACACCACAGAGAGAAATTAAATTGAATATGTCTATGGCCATACATATCAGCTCTTGAAGTATAATTGCCTCAAGGCATGTACTTATTGAGCAGTATGAAAATTATTGTGACTAGTGGACTAGATTCCCCTGTTGTTCATTGATTACTCAGCATACTGTCCTCTAAGCTGTGACCTCATCAGCAATCATATTTGTTTGCAGACTTCAAGCCTTTGCTAGACAAATAGATGGGTGAGAGGGACAGAGAAACATGAAGATCTAAAACTATCTTTTTCAAGGCCTTGGGTTTGTATACAGTTCTAATGTGCAGAACAAAATAGGCTGCTTCTTTAAAGTCTCACTGGATCTGCTCAAAAGCATTCCTCTCATGCATGACATGGTCTGGGACACAGTTCTGCATGAACAGCACCCTGTCTACACACATCTGAGGTCACTTGCTATCAACCTCAACAATGAGTATGCCACATGTAACACAAACATGTAATTCTCTCTGCTTCTGTTTTTTCCACAAAATGACAATGATCTCATGACAGCTGGCCTAAAGGAGATGTTATTACTTCATACTTTGAAGTGGTTTGTAAGCTGGGGAGGCAGAACTTCCTTTCTCCCTTCCTCGCAGATACATACACACACATATACACAACATTAGTATTTGCTAATTTAAGCTTCTAAACAGAATTTAAACTGAACCTAAAATTTAGGTCCACTCTCTCAAATTTCAGAAAAACAATGAGTAACTGAAGAATGCAGTGTTTCAGCGCTAGTACCAAGGTGACTTTTTTAAGTCCTGTGGAAGTATGCTCTAACTGCCTAATTTAAGCACTTAAGTGAATTAGATTTTCTTGTAAATACTTGAAATACATCTAATGATGTAGCATTTAAGGAACTGCTACTAGACACCTACAATTCGAGTTTAAGGTGGATACCTGTCTTAGATTGGATCACACCATGTCTTTTTTTTTTCCAAGGTGAGGTCAGTGGAAATCAGGAAACAGGTCAACAGCAAGGTTTGTAATGCATGCATCTAAAGAGTTGGTTGTTTACATGAAATAAATGTTCAAAAAAAGAATATCATAATCAATCTCCTTCATCTTGGAGGACAATCCAAGAGATCCAACTGTTGACTTTTTTGCCAGGAAGTTGGTGCCTTTTTTTTTTTCTCAAGACTACAGAATAAAATGTGGTTGTGATAAAGGATTTATCGTTAACACAGATATTTAGACAGAGTACTGAGAATGAAAAGCTTCTATAGCAGATCGTCTGATATCTTGTCATTCTGTCGCCTGAGAATGACATCCTGATAGGTTGTAGCAAAAGGCAAGGAGATTTCACTCTGAAAAACATCAGCAGCCCTCGTACATCTGTTAATTAAAGCAATCTGCCAGTGTTCCTCTTAGACATTCAATGAATCAATGTTAAGCAAACGTGACAGATTTTCACTGCTTCTGTAATAGAATTGGAGGTAACACATTTGTTTATCTGGTGGCACCGATCTACACTTCCCTGTCTGAGAAGGAGGTTTGATTCTCACACCATCACTGTCTGGTCTAGGTGTGACGCACTGAAGATTTTCAATCTGTTTCAGTGAAGTTATAAAACAGCATGTGGACCAAGGTTCTCCTGGAACACTGAAGCACTGTTTGTGCCTTGGATTTGGTTATCAGTATTTTTGCTTCTTATTGTAACAGAACTGCAGAATTGGAGAACAATGGTTGCAGACAGTAGATCTTCAATAGAAAGATTTCTTTACTCCAGTTACAATGCAGGGTTTCATACAAATTTCTATTTCAGCTCTAAAGTAGGGCTCATGATTCTGACATTTTACTTTATTTTCAGCAATAATAGCTGGTTTTAAAAAAGTACTACCTTTCTATGACTGATGATAAGAATCTAACTCAAGAGACTTCTGTTCAGTGCCTTTAATCCTGATTGCTAATCCTCAGAGAGGTCTGAAACAAGAAAAATTCAAGTTCAGTCTGTTTCCCAAAAAAATGCAAAGCATCAATTTAAGGAAAATATTACTGGAAAATATTAATATAGATTGCAGCATATTAACAAAAAGTAAAGTGATATATACATTACATAAAAGAAACACATAAAGATGACAATAGTTACTCAACTCAATAAACTGAACAGAATGAAGATGGAAGTTCTAAGATACTGAGAAACGTTTTATCAAACCCCTCAGTGCACCAACCAGGTCTGTAATTTCTTCCCTCACCAAGGGGTTTGACTGCCAAGATCATAACTGGAATGGAATAGCAGTATAATCTGGGATCAGACTATTGTGAAAATTAGCAAGGTTGTGGTAAAGAGCTGTAAGAATTTTTGTGAAGTCCCAGCCTACTGGCTTAGGAGATGTACTTATTCGCAAGCCCTTGCCTGTGCCTGAGCTATATATTTGAATCTCTATTACCTTGCTGATTCTGACCTTGATTTGCTGAGGCTGGACCTCAAACTTCTATTGGGTTTGTCTGGCAGTCAGTAGGCAATTATTTGTCTGTTGTTACAGTCCCCAAAGCTGCCTTGTTTCACTTATGTGGTCTATGGGGTGACTGCCTGCCCTGCTGTCACCTTGGGCTTCCAACTCTTCCTCCTTTGCTGAGTAACTTTTCCTTGCTGCTATCTAGCGTGCTAAGAGGTTTCCAGCCTGCTATGAATGATGCTCACAGACGTTTCACACACAGAACTCTGTAGGAGCAAGTAAGTTCCACCAGCAGGTGGAAACCCCCCCTTGTACATGACACGAGTGTCAGCAGAGTGCTGTCGCAGGCCAAAGCTGGTGTTAGTCTGCAAATGCTAATGTAGAAGAGCAATAACAGTGATAGACAAGCAGCTGCCTCTGACTTCATTATCTAATCTGCAAGAAGACAAGATGAAACTTCAGTGTCAGTTTTATCCTGAGGATAGTCTAACACCAAAGGAAAATGACAAATGGTGCTTCTGCCATTTCTCACTTATCACCTTTTTACATTGTTATTCTTTCAATCTCTCTTCTTGACCTATTAGGCTAAAATATTTCAACTATTCAGTGTAGCTTCTAAAATATTCAATTGACAATTTCTATAAGGCATTCTAATATTCACTGAAAAGTCTAGGAATGTCTGTGAGCCACCAAGTCTGTGTTAGTACAGGCCTTTGTCTGAAGCTGAAGATCTAAGAAGAGACTTTGTTCTGTATTTGTACAGCACCTGCATCTCTTGACCAAGTCAATTATAGGGGGCTCCTAGATGACACTTAGGCCAACATTGCATGATTAATGGAGAGAAACAGGCTCCACTGAACTATTAACCCTTTGTAAACATGGAGCAGGAGTGTGCCAGTACTGCTCTGCAGTAAGTTTTGGCAATCAATTTTCAGAGTCTGCAGAAAGAAAGAAAAGAGTCTAGTCACTAATGTCACATTTCATTGCTATACCTCTTACAGATAAATAAACAAAGAAACAAACAAAAATTCTACAGTTTAAAATAGGTTGCTTTTCTTTACTGTCTGGTCTGATATTTTGTGCCTATTGCAAAGCATAAATCTGAAGCAGTGAAATTTTTTAGGTAGTCAGCATGTCGGTGTACTTTGAAACAGCCACTCTTGACTTCAAATAGATCGGGTCCATCAATGTATCTTAGGTTGTTGCTTTTAAAGGAATGCAGATGCTGTCTGAAATTAAGTGATATAAAAACTCATGTGAGTAGGTCTTCTCCAAGATGTTGTCAGAAACCTTTAGAAAAATAACACCCTTAAAAAGTAAAACTAATATTTTTAAGAGATTTTACCTTTTATAAACTTCAAACATCATTTGCTTTCTATTGTTAACAGAACTGTCAGCACAGCTTTGTTATTCTTATACTTAGATAAATACTCTATAATTACTATAGATTGTTGTGCAGACGCAGCAAAGGATATCACTGTTCTGAACAAAAATATGATGTGGCTTTTCCTCAAGATGAATTTTTAAAAATAGCATAAATGCTGACAGTACAAGGGACAAAAAAAAGAAGTCAGGTCCCAGCACATCTTTGTAAAATGACCTCATATGATGTAATCTTGGAAGCTCATAGACAGTGAATCACAGATAGTATTTTTCATGTGATACTGAGAGATAAAGAGGAAAATAATCATTACAAGAATGAAATCTCACCATGAAATATGAAAATGCCCATGTGAAAATCCTGTGAAAGCTTCAATTTAAAGCAAGAGCCAGATAACTCAAAATTAAAGATGGAACATAACTGATTTGATGGTGTTGGTGGTAGCAACATTACAGGATAAATACCCTTATCATAGTGGATTAATTAATCTTAGTAATAGAGCACAGATGTCCAACAACTCATTCTGGGTATTCAAGTGAGCATGTTGTGTGTAAAATACTAACTTGTCAATTTAAATCCCTGGTTTGTAAATATGTGATTTACTACCCTAGAGTCTAATGAGATGACTCTATTCTTTCCTCATGATAACAGTCAAAATTTAAACCATGGCAGTAAAGAAATTAGAAGTCTCAGAGTGATAATATCTTATTGCTGAACACTTCATGTGCATTTGCAAGCATTTTTAGCATTTCACTTGCACTCAGAAAGGCTGCTCAAACCAACAGTTTTTCTAAAAGACTCATTTATGCCATTTAATGAGAACTCTTTCTATGTGCCCCTCTCTCGAATCTTAATTGGTGTTAGGTAAACCACAGAGATACACTAAAATCTTGATAAAGAAAAAGATCAGAGTGTCAAATTTTGAGTTCTTCATTTCCTCTTTTTGGAAATTTCTGAAAATTAACCATATTATTTATTTATATGGGAAATATGAAGCATTTGCATTAAACCATAATTTTTTTAGAAGGATGTGTCCTTACACAGAGTTCCTTTTGAATGGGAAATCTGATGTAAAATTGGATGAAATACCTGAACAGTCACAATTAGTGAGGCAAGAATGGAGCAAGATAAGTATAAAGTCTTGGATCTATGATATAGTTGTTGAATTAGTTTCCTAATTTGGAAAATCACTGCAATGTACACTGAATCTTAAACCAGAGAAAAAGTAAATTTCAGTAATTATTTAGAATTTCAGCAATTATTTCCAGATCAAAAATTCTAGATTATTTCCAGATACGTATTTCTAATGTTCTGTGCAATGTAGTTATAAATAAATCTTGTAGCAAGTTTATCAGATATTTTTTTAGAAAACCAGAATACATCCTGCCAAAATGCTTAGACTGTATTTTACATGTAACATTATTCACTTACCAAATAAGTCAGTATATGTATGATTGTTTATATGGTGACTCTAAATTTTCATAATTTATTTAGATTCTCAATGCAGTTAAACATCTAATGTCCATCAATGAAATAAAAAATAAACTATTTCCATTAAGATACCTGATAGTTTTAGATAGTGTAACATTAGATTTAAGTAGAGATCAGATCGTTAATATTGTTATATTACTAACACAAAGGTGATAGAAGAAAAAAATATCTTCTGTGTTCAAAATTCAGAATTTTAAAATTTAAAATTTCTGAGGTTTGTTTGTGAATTAATTTGTTTTGTACAAGTTAGGAAATAATTTCTTTTTCTGTGGTTCTATGTTTTTTTGCGAGTCTCAAGTAAATGTTCACCAGCATCCACAGAATTACTGGCCAGTCTCACAAAAACTGAGATAAATCACTCTTATGAGTGGTCCTCATCCAGTAAAGATGGTGAAATAAAAATATTTTGACTATTCATTTTTTTTTAGAGTTCAGAACAATAATTTGCTAACATTTCCTAGCTTAGATGTCCTATTTTAAAGAAATTTGGCTTCCTCCTCAATCACCATTTGTTTAGAAGAAATATCCAGACACTAAGGGAGGTGATTGAAAAAAATGACAGTATCCAATAATGATATATCTAAGTTTGAGCAGGTATCACCAACTCAATATCTGAATCTGATAAAATGAATCCTAAAATTAATTTATTATATAATTCACAATAATAGCTTCAGATATTTTCTCATTTTAATTATAAAGGACTGAAATAAAAAGGAAAAATTTATATTCTAACTTTTAAGTGTTTGAAGATAAGTGAGACAAATCATATACAAGATGCAATGAAGCTTGTAGAAGTAAATGTTGCCAATTTAAAAGTAAAAATCTATACAGGAGTAAATTCATTGGTCATTATAACTCTAGGAAACTAACATCATATAATAAATTTAAAGGAAACCTAATCACCTGAGCTATCAGAATTCGTAAGTAAAGGAGGTTGATATATCTAGCACTGAATAATCTCCTTCTATCTTTCTGCTGTGTGAACTGAACTTTGAAAGATAGTGACCAATCTCATAGATGACAAACCTTGTTTTATGGTGTGTGATGTTTTGTTGACCTACTGACCTATATTATTTTCTCCAAAATACTATTTCCTGTGCTGAAATGGAAATAGAAGGGGTATTGTTCTAACCTTACACCTATGTTACTTATCTAAGTGGCTGGCAATGACTTAATAGTTCCTGATCCTTTGGGGATCTTAGCACTTCATTCTCTCTGGGCTGTCTGTAGCTATATTCACACAACTAGCGTTACAAGAATGCAATATTTTTTTCCCCTTTCTTTTTCTACACAAATTACCATTAACTCTACAAAGAAGAGTGCTCTCCTGAAGACTTTTTGGAAGACAAATCCCTCCCTCATTCTTCCAGTTGTTTAATGACACAGTGAGAACCTCACACCTATCTTCTGTTGTGTTACAAACTATGAAGGATTCAACAAATAGAATCAAGAAGAATTGACTCATGACCTAGCCACAGTCACAAACGGATCTGCTGAAAGAAGTCAGGTCCAGGGCCGTGGGAACCAAAATTAGTTCATTTCCCATCACCATCCTGTGACTCAGGGCTTTCAGTCAGACTGCTTGAGAGCCGAAAGATATGCTGAAGAATATCAGGGATAAGTCAAGTCTTAAAGACACAGATTCTTTCAAAAGCTTGGACGTTCCCAGCCATTTCTTCACTGTGTATATGGATATAGTTATGTCTGAGGACTCTGACTTCATATTCATACCATACCAGCACTCTTGGAAGCTCATTAAAATGAGACATGTAAATAGCTGAAAATGAGATTACATCCTTTGGGCTCTAATTTAGTCCACTGGGGAATCTTTTGCTTCGCTTTTAGTTCATTATTCCTGTTGCTTACTTGGAATATTGCTACAGTAAGTCTGTTATTTTCATTATGTTTACTTTCTTTTTCTTTCAGCAGGAACATTCCTTGTCCTAACTGAAATACTCAAAATTAAAAAGAAAATATTCCTTGATATATGTGCCCCTTCTGTAAATATCAATACCAGCAACAGCATTTCATATTTTTCTTTCCTAATGAGTTCACACCATCCTGGGTCTGATCCAAATGGTGAAAGGCTGGAAATGCTACATTTCTGTATCTTATTTAAGTAGAATCTTTCTGCCTTTTTTGAAAAAGCTTAAAAAAAAAAAAAGTAATAATAAGTTAACATTTTAAAGGCAGCAACTCTAACAGCATTGACCTAAAATGTTCATGCTGACTCACAAAATGTCAGGTCTTTGAGAATGAAAAGTAAAAGCCAAAACGTGGTATTGTTGTCCTGTGGGCTTAAAAAGATTTGGGAATTTAACTTCCATAGAAAAAAATTGTCAAAATATGCATTTCAGGTTTTGATAAAAAGAAGAAAATATAATAACAAATGAGATATGGGATGCATCATAATAGCATTTAATTATTATCAGAAGTATTGAGCAGACCATTTTCAGAACAGAGCGACTTATTGGTGTAATACAACTCACTATCTTCTTCTCTATCAACTCTCATCTTCATATTCAGTAATATTTCCTTTAATATTATCACACTAAATAATGTTTATTTTTATAACATACAAGAAAGAGAAAGATCCTGGAGTACCAACCACCTACAGAGGCAAAGCAATTAGGTGATATGTTTTACCTTCTAGTCTGTATTTGAAAAAAAATTATTTGAGAAGGCAGCAAAGTGGTTTTAATTTTGCGGCAGTGAAGTGCCATGCAAAACTGTACTGCTGTATAGGAACATCTTCATGATTATGAGTATTATGCCTGCATAAAACCATAAAAGAAAAAAACATGAAGCAAGCAGTTTGTTATTAATATACTGAGAGAAGTGTGCTTTCATGCTTGTATCTTCAATTCCATAGTTGTCAGATGGGTAATTTCACTAGCAAAATGTTGAAGGTCATTTTCTTCCTCTTCCTTTTCACTTCAGTTTAGAATGTTATCTTTATTGGTTTCTTTTAATTTTTTTTAGTCAGGCTAATTGACCTCATTTCACATTTGCTGAATCAGGTTACTGAGTAAATGACATCATGCAGGACAAAAGTTAACAATTGCAATATCCCATCAAAGAGCTGATATTTGCATTTAAGGTCTTTTGAAACACAAATTTGTATTATAAACTATAAGTCAGCAGACTTAAAACCAGTCTGAATTCCTGCTTTAATTACCTGGAGAAATGTTTTTGAGTCTTTTCAAGATATGAACATTCGTTTTCAAATCAAAGAGATTTTTTCTTAGGCCTCAGGCAATCCAGCCTTTTGAAGTCCGTAGCCTTAAAATCAAGAGTAACAGTTAATTGCAACAGCATGTTATCAATACTACAGAAAATACCAGATACTAAAAGGTTATTATAGCTACCTATCCATGAGATACAAACTTAAACCCAGTCTTAAAAACTATCAAAATTCTATTTCATCATAATTTGACTAAGAATTTATGGTGATTATTCAGATTTTTCTTATTTCACAGCATCCAAGGGAAAGTAAAAGAACCATTCAAATCTTAGTGAAAAGCATTCAATGAATTTAAGAAGGACAACCTTGTTACTATTTTTTTTGGTGAAAGCAAGTACAAACACTTCTCAGTGCGTACCAATTAAGTTAAGCTATTACTACTGTTAAATATGACTCAATATAAAAAGCTCACTTGATAATTAAAAGTTCTGAGTAACTTATGAAAACACAATTTTATCTTATATTATTTGAAAAAATATTTTTATATAACTTCTCAACAGGACTTCAGGATGTGAATTTAATGACTATTTTTTAGAACTGTGAACTCTTTGCTTAAGAACAAGTTATACCAAACCAAAGATTGCCATCTTACTGTGAGTCAATTATCTTACAAGTCAGAAAAGGGCACGGTGTGTGTACATTATGAAGATTTTTGCATTGGTAATGCAGCCTTTCCTTTCCCTATATGTGAAGGATGTCAACACAGTGTCTGTCAATTAATTAGGACTAGTTACTGCTTGTTGTACACTCCTTGCCCTTCTCTACATGCCCTTGTAAAAAACCTCTCTCCAGCTTTCTTGTAGGCCCTCTTTAGTCTTTCACTATATTAGGAGATTTTAATGAAATTATTTTAATGAAATTTCGTTTAAATGCAAATTCTAATGAAATCTAACACATTGTTTCTTGAGTACTAAACAGTGCTTCTCTGTAGAAATCACCTTTTTTTTACATGTAAAAAGGTTTTCAATTCACAGAAGCTGGTAACTGAAGCTTGCACATTCGACAATATTATATAAATGTTTCAGTCATTTAAACAAAGCTGTGGAAAATTAATTCCATTCATTTTTTTTATTCTGAAGATAATTTAATCACTCTTCTACAAAGTTTATAATTAATATGATAAGGTAAACACATCCCATCCCACCACCAGATGTTATTTCCTGTTCATGTAGGCATAGATGAACAGTAGTGGCCCAGTCGTCTACTTTATGATCTTATGATACCAGAGAGAATAAAGCAGCACATTTCACAATGAAAGCAATTGGATAATTTTAAAAGATATTTTGCTTTTCCTGGAAACAACCCTATATAAGAATAAACACTTCTGCCTGCAAGGTCTCTGAAAAAGAAGCTGTTTTGGCAACTACAAGTAAGACTGTGATCCTATTTTCAAATTCACTTGAAAATAAATTTGCTATTTTTCAGGCTGGAGAACCTACCCTTTGAGGAAAGACTGAAGAAGTTAGGTCTCTTCTCCTTAGAGAAGAGAAAGTTCAGGGGTAACCTCATCACAGTATTCCAATACTTGAAAAGAGCTCCCTGTTCCTATCTTTCCTTGGCCCTCCTTTTGTTGTTGATGTATTCATAAAAACACTTTTTATTATCTTTCACAACAGTGGAAATAAGTGATTTGGTATACTTACTCAATATTATTAGTATTTTTCAGAATGTTTTTTGTTATTATTTTTCAGTTGAAGCATTTTAGAAACTGATTAAACATGCCAAATATTCTTTATAGTCAAAAGCTAGTTGGAATTATATACTTACAAGAAGTGATGGTCTTTTGCCAATGGCTAGAGAAGTAGTCCAGACAACTAACTAATTTTTTAACTTCTCTTTGCAGATTTCTTCATGAATATATTTGGATTTGTTTGTGCTTCCCCCCGTTGATACATCTGCCTTACTGCTTTTTGTCAGCTGTTGACTTCTTTAATACAAGCCATTTCTTTGTAGTGCTACAAAAGTGACTTGTTAAATTATGAAGTCTTGTAAAAATTTGCATCAGATCAAAAGGGGGAGCAGTCTTTAGATCAGTGAAATATGATCCAACAGCTGACAAGATGTAAATAGGAACTTTCAAAAGCTATGTTGTATTCTCAAGTCTGTACAGAACTTAAAACCCTATTGTCAGTATATTTAGGCCAAAGGCTATATATATATTTTTAATCTTCATTCTGAATGATCTGTATTTTTCCATTGTTTTGTACTTTTGAAAAGAACAGTCATGATGATTAATTACCTGGCAGAACCCATGCTTGCCCAACAAATACTAGCTTCCAAGATATGTCCTGCTCAGTGCAAATGTTGGGTCTTTTAATGACAAACACAGTATGTGGAGCTGTCTTAAATTTTATCAGATTGCCATTAACAACAATATATCATTCTCCAACTCTGCTGAGAGTTTTAAAGAAGCAAAAAGATCAGTTGTGTTTCAAATTTGGTTTTAAAATTACCTCATTTTATGGGCTGAACTGTTGCAGTGTAAGTTTTGCCTGCATGAGTTAAAAGATTTTGGTGCCCAACTTTTTACTGCTAATTGTCTAAGCTCTTTAAAAATAGTTCACCAGAAGATATTTACCCAGCATCTGTTTTCTTTTGGGATTTACTTTCATACTGGAGATATTTCGAGCATCTTTTTTCAGTTTTTATTGTGAGGGTTATAATATCCATGGATTGCTATGGATACACACAGTTGGATCAGTCTATTAACCTCCAAAATACTTAAGAAGCCATGTAAGGTTCAGATCAGGAGAGGGGAAAAAGAGAAAAATTAAACATATACAGAACAGCTGCTAGTCTTTCTCTCTACACTATAATTAACTACGTCAACAAAGAAGTGAAAATTATTTGCATATTTACTCAGATCTTCAAAGCTTGGAAAGCTAGTAAGCTTGTTCTATCATTGAATAGTTGCAGATAGAGCTACTGGCACTTGATTGTCCTTCTGGCAGCCAAAAGAGAATATAAAAATATTTATGGAGTCCAAGAACAAGCAAATCTAACTTCCTATTTTGGAATATATGTATATGTATGTAGTCATTTAGGTAAGAGTGGACAAATCATCCCATGTAGAGCTCATGTCCTAATCTCTGATATGCACAACACTATCATGTAATATACAAAATCCCCAGAAGTTCATGTTTTTGCTTACTCTCAGTAATGCATTATCCTTGAATAACATACAAATGTTATCTAGACTTTAACCAAATAATGGTTATTCCTCTGTTCAAAATGGCTCAAAGTGCACTTATGTTAATTATATTTTTGGTTTTATGATACTATCTATATACAATCTTTTAAACATGAATAAAAATATCCATATATAAATAACTGTAGGTACCTGTTCAAAAATACAATTTCTGGCACCCCAATCTTTTCTTCAGACTAGAAATGGGACACAGAAAAAAAAGTGTATTCTGTTATAAGTTGTGTTCCCTAATATATACAGATTAATCAGTGTAAATGTAAAAATATCAGGTCTCTCTCACACTATGGTCTGTGCACTTTGAAAAGTACTACTTACCAGGAAACAGATATAGGATGTTGTACAGACTACAGCTAAAAACAGATTAGATTTTTATTTCTTTGTGCATATAGTTTCTAGCTCTAGTAAAGGATTGTCTTTTGATACCATTCAGACTTAGCAGGAAGATATATTCATTAGGTAAGAACAGAGATTGAGTGAAATATTAAAAATGTAGAAGTAGCATTCCAATTCTGATAGCACATCATGTAATCCTTAATTCCCAGCACCTTGGTTTCTACTGGAGAAAGCATTAATATTCTGTAGGACAAAGCTGGAGCTACATGGCTCAAGGTGTCTTCATCAGACAAGGTTCTTCAGCCTGACCCCTGGAGGCAAATAATTTCTTCTCATGAGGGTTACCTATGAAGCAAAAAAAAAAAGGATGCACCTTCATATCTTTATATTCCTGAGTGTGAAGGCCCTGTACTATTAAAAAATCCAAAGAAGGAAACAGTTTTATAATGCCACAGGAGAACATAAACTGCATAATCAGCACGAGAATGATTGGTAGGAAGGGATAGACTAGATAATGATAGTCACTAGTGGAGATGACTGTGGAAGGGAAAAGCATCCTGTAAATAACAGAAAAAATTTCTTGTGAGTGGTGTATGCTCAGGACAACAGCAGAGAATGCATTGGAGAGATGAACTTGTTACAGACTTACATCCAGTACTATGAATCTAGAATATTTAGTGTCTTAAGACCAGATTTTCCCTAGGAATAATGTAATTAAGGTCCATAAATCACCACCAAAATGGAAGGACCTGACAGCAGAAAATACAAGGTGTATATGCCGAGTAGCAGTTTAGAAAGAAATGGAGAAAAGCCCTAAAGAAATTTGAATGAAAATGACTGTGAGTACCAGCATTAAATCAGCAAAGAAAAAATTAGAGATTAAATTGTTCAAGAACAGGAACAGAGAAAGTAATAGAAAAAAATTAACGTTTGCTCAATCAACAAAACTGAAGGAAATACCCTATACTCTGAAACACAGAAAAACTGAATGGAGCTTTATATCCAAATATTAAACTCAAGAGTACAAATAAAGCAAGAAAAAACTTATAGAGTCCAGCATGGTATCCCTCCTGTGAACAAGTACAGTCCTTTTGTGGAGTAACAAAACACTCTGCATGCTCCAAGGGCTGCTGTGTGCCTTAAAAACTCCCATAGAACCACAGGAGGACAGGAAGGAAAGGAAACAGGTAGGGAAGAGAAGAGAAAGAGATGGAAGAAAGGAAGAATGGAAGAGGATGAAAAGAAAGGAAGGAAGGAAGGAAGGAAGGAAGGAAGGAAGGAAGGAAGGAAGGAAGGATACACTAAACACAATCTTTTAAGATCCCCTAGGACTTAGGCCTGAAGGATCTCATGTGTTTGCCAAGATCTCATTCTTCACGTTTATCTTTGTGACTATTTCTAGGTCCAAGGTGTTTCACTGTGCATCACATTGCAGACTGCAAAGTATAATATTAATGGTCCATTTGAAATTATTTAAAAAATAATAAAAATCTCAGAAGACCTGGACCCATTGACAAATACTAAATCAACAGTTGCAGAAATATGTATCATGTCATAAATATGAAGAATTCCAAAAGAAAAGATGAAGAAAAAAAACCCCAAATTATACTTTGCCTTTTTACATAGGGAGTAAATGTCTTCAATCTAGACAGATAAAACCAAGAGATAACAAGAAATAATTTTACTCTTTTTCAGTACGTCATTCTGTTCAAAGTTAATCTATCTGCAACTGTTGTAAGCCTACTAAAACTTTCTTTGCATGTTATGAATTCTGTGAATAGTAGTAGTTGGCATCAGATGACAGTTCAAGAATAAGAAATTTCTATACTTTCATAACATTGTGAAATGTATAACTTTGTTTCTGAATTTTGTTAATGTTTTTAAATTAAGAGGTTTTCTTGAAATTCATTCTTATCTAGAAGCAGATGACAAACTATCCCAACCCAAGTAAAGCAGTATCATTGCATCAGCAAAAATATTAGAATAATACTGCAAGATTTAATTGAATATTTTCAAACTTGACTAATATTTCATATTTTTTTAAGTAAAGGTATGTTAGCTCTTCATGTATGCTCCTTCACTTTTTCTAAACATATTACATTCTGCGTATTGAAGGATTTTCTAGTCTGAAGTGACTGTTAAAATTAACTCTGTCAGTTTAATAGCCAAATTATACAAATCTATGACCATATTTTTCATTAAACCACGACCACATTTTTCAGAATCAGACCTTAACCCTGTCATCAAAATATGTGTTTTCTTGCAGTTCTGGCTTTGACGTCATCAGATGCCAACTTCCCATCCTTTTATTCTGCATTAAATGAGATTTCCAATACATACTGACATATTTTTTATAATACAAAACAAAGCTAAATGAACTAGATAAATAATGTGTTCCTATGCTATGCTTGTCATGCTTAATCTATTTAAATATTAAAATTTAAACTAATTTTCTGATTTTTCATTTCTGTCTGTTAGTTCACTCATTCATTTTTGCACCTTTCACTGCTGTGATATTTGAGCACCTGGCATAAATTGCAAAGAAAATTGATGCAAACCAGTTTTGAGGTGCACCTAATGTTAGCAGATATGACTTCCTGAGTTCTTAAGGTTACACCTTTTTAGTAGGATTATAAATGGTTCTCTGGGATTCTCACTTTCAACATAATTTTGTACAATGACACCATGCAGGCAGTTACATATTTATAGGAGAAGGTTCAGTTCTATTTAAAAAGATACACTTGCCTTCTTGGATTTGTTTATCTTAATTTTTTTTCAAATTGTGAATAATCTGGTATTTAAAAATTACAAGACTTTTTACAGATTTAGAAAGACTAAATGAAGAACATTTAGCAAATATATGCAATAGTCAACATAGCTGCTGAAAAAATGTAGATAATTTTTGCTGTTGAAACTGTCTTGCCACTCAGCCTTTTGTATTTAGAACTTCTTGCTAGACTTGAAATTATTAATTATTAAATGTAATCTGGAAGAATATATCTGTCAACCATACAAGTGACAAACCTGGGATGCTGAAACATGAAGATAGGTCATAATTAACGTCAAAGTTGCCTCTGTTCTCCCTTTTCTCTCTGTTTGTAATTTTATACCTCTTCTCCCAATGACTCATTAATTATAGGTTACTGGCTTCCCCCCTTTCCATTTCTTTCTTTTTAAGACATCTGTATTCTGGCACTGATTACACAAAAATGCAATCTAACTGTACAGAGAGTACTGTTCAACAGAGCCCAAGAAAAACAAAATAAGAAAAAGTGAAAAAATTCTACATAAACACCCCAGGAAAGCTGGTAAGGGAAAGTTGCTACCTGAAAGTCTTAAGTGGAGCCAGATCAGGGGTAGATCTAAGGTAAAAAGCTGAAGCAGTCCAAAAACATTTGTATTGTCAAAGTGCTAATTAACAATGGCATCATTAGTGTTAATCAGAAGCTGTACTTTGTCATTATTGCTATTAGGAGTGCACATCTGGAAGCTAGAGGAGAACAACAGACTATTAAAAAATGAAAGCTAAGCTTAGGCTGTTATTTAGGTCCAATGTGTGAGAAAAGCTGCTGAGAGTTTGCAATATAGAAAGATTTTTTCAGAAAAATTGCTTTCCTTTTTCTCCTCCTTGCTTCACACTAGACTGTGTCATCCATTAACTAGGGATCCCTATGGCAGGACAGCATTCACTGTCAGAGGGAGACATGCCTGTCTCTCCTTACTTTCTCTGAGAAGAGGATAACTGATTGTTTTGTACTTCGCACACAGCTCCACAGCTCACACGTGTACTGGCAGAGGTCTTGTTCCTTATTACTGTTCCCTCTGTTTCTTTGTTCTCCCAGTAACAGTTTCACCCTTAAGTAACAGCTAAAGAAGTAATTTAGCAATCAGTCATATTGCTGATGTAATTTTGGGAAATTTTACATTTTAAGGTATTTTTGAATGATACTTTTTCACTTATGGAACAGAATTAGACTCAGTTACTACTGAATACTTTCCTATTACTGCTTCTCGCTTTATAGGCTTTTATTATTGTTTCATATGGACCACATGGGACTAAATTCTAAAATTTATGGATGCCATATTTATAGTATGTGTCAGTGAACAAGCGTCAGGAAACATCAGTTTTATAGGGGAATTAAGTGCAGTTGTTATAGCAAAATTTATTGTTTAGTCCGTGAAAGCTCCATAGACTTCAAAGGTTAGGCCACAAAGTAATAAAGATAGAACATCACAGTCATAATCTCAATAAGCAGTATAACATGGCTATAAAATAAAATGGACAGAAAATGACAGAAATATATAGGTATCCCTAATATAATTTCCAGTTCTATTCATTTTGTCTATGAATCTCAGATGTGATTACTGAATTACGGGCTGTCAGAAGCAGATTTTAAAGTTTCCTTCCTTTCTTCCCCATCCATTTCCTGAGACCTACTTTGAAAACACTCTTAATCCATATTGTCTTTGCAAAACTGAAGAGGTGGATCCTGTATACCATAGAAACAAGAGCCACTCTGGCCAAACAAGAAGAAAATACAGCCTCACAGCTTGCCGGCAAAATTTATTGAGCTACCAAATATCTCGTCTATTTTTCTTTATTCACCTCTCTAACAGAATGTAAATAGTCGTAAAAGAGTGACCAGGTTAGAAGGGCAATTAGCAGCAAGGAAACACAATATGACATTAAATACTAGTATATAAAATCATGTCCTGGATTTTTAAAAGTAGTCACCTGATGAGCCAGCATACTCCAGTGGTGTATAATGTTGACTGCATTAAGGATATGCAGTGTGTTAAGTAGTTAAATCATAAATAAAGATAACGGTGTGCTCAGAGGACAAACTCCAGTTGTCCATGGTTGCATTTACAATGAATTGTTGATTCACCCTGAGCACATGGAAAATCCACATTTCCCAGCCACAAATATTGTGTAGCTGTTGAGCACCCAGTGGAGCAGCAGTACCCCGGATGGCACAGAAAGGCTTGCTGTCTTCAAGGCATCAAACCTCACACGCAGCACGGACAGTCCATGCTCCTGGACACCACCAACTCCAACACCTTCAGCCTGCCCCAGTACCTGCCAAGCAGCACAGCTGCTGCTGTATCACTGCACCAGGCTGAGTGCCCAGGATGCCTGAGTGATGCCCCTCCACCTGGTAGTTCCATGAGGGGTGTGGAATGGACACAACAGCCAGGAATCTCCTGCCAGAGGCATCACATGGCCCGCTGAGGACAGACATCACACTCTTTTCCATGCAGAAATGGTATGTTGCAAGAAATTAATCCAGGTGTAAGATCTCTGTGGTGCCAACGCAGAGTCAACACCTGGCCATACCCCAGTACTTTCTGACAGTACACCTCAGAAATAATTCTCATGTTATAGTTCTGCTAATAATAAACTAAAATTAATAGATAATTTCATAACACAATTGGTTTTAAATGCAAATATACACAACCACAACATATATCATGGGAAGTAAAAAAATTTTAAAATTGCCAGCTCTACTATTTTGGTCAATTACCTCTTACACATTTAACATGGCTTTAACCTGCACATGCTACATTTCAACCCTTCTACTTTTGGAAGTAGATCTTCAAAATTTTCAGGTAACTTTGTATGAGTCTGAGTTTTCTGATTAACCAACTGCTTCCCCAGCCTGTATCAGATATCACAGCAATGAGCACGTTGGTGATAGAGAGACCTGAACTGCCAAAGGCTGATAACCCCTTTTCAGTAACACACCCAAGGCTGCCCAGCTCTGAGGCGCATCAAGCCTTGGTGACAGTCTGCCAGAACTACAACTTTGTTGTGTTCCTCTCAAAATATTCATGAACCATAGAGAAATATATTAAAATATTTCTTACAGAGGTATTCAACATATGCCACCTTTATGTTCCAAAAACCATCAAGACTTGTGTTGTGTCTCAAAGTGCATATTATTGAAACTGCTTTTTGTGTTGAATAAATATCAATATTTACATCTACAGAACTGAGTATCTTCACAGTACAGATAGAAGACTGAAATTATTCAGAGCATCCTGCATCCTGCAAAATTCAGGAAGGCTACAATGAAAAATAATCTAATACAATAAAATAACAGGTCTCTAAATTCCAAGGAGTGTTAGTGATCCCAATATTACAAACATAAATCATTTAAGTCATTGCTAGGACTGTATCTTTTATCTGTAATGAAAAACTGTATTTCCTTTCTGTTTTATTATCATCATGATTGTCACTCCTGTAAGCTATGAGATAATATGGTAACTAATTAGAAAAGCTATAGGTTTTATAAAATTTCCTATATAGCTTCGGTCTGAGAAGGATATGAGATGTATGTGATGCTAGTAAAGTTCTGTTGAAGTAGTTTAAACGTTGTTAGAGGAGGAAAATTTAGAAACACGATTTAATTTTTGCACATGAGAAAAACAACTATTTGCCTCTTTCACCTTCTCTCAGGACTGCACAGCAGGGAAAATTTCTCTGTTATCAGCTCAGGAACTGCTGCAGGAGCAAGTGCACCCTCAGGCCATGTGGCATGCCTGAGGAGCCATGAGAAGCTTTCATTTCAAAATCTCTTTAGCTATGTTTATTCACAGCACCTACCAACACACTGCATCACCTTATCAGCACTGAACTGTCTACCACGGGCTACTGGGAAAAGAAAAAACCTCTGGATTCTAGGTAAAACCAGCACAGCGTAAGTGTGTATATCTAGTATTTTCTGCTTCTAGATTTATTCCAGCATGTTAGCTGCTGACAGGTGAAGCTTTTAGTCTGTGCAGAGATTATGAGGTAGATGCTATTTGCAGTTAGAAAACCTGCAAAAATGTACTTGTTTTGCCTTTATGCATTGCTGTTAGAAAATACCAGAAGGCAGTCTGTCATACACCACAGTAACAATTAGTTGTGCGAAAAACTATCTTTTTACAGATAAATACCAAAGAGCTGCTTTATAATTAAAAATTGAAAACTGTTTCAATTTTTTGCTAAATTTCATACTTTTGTAAAGTAAAATTGAAAATAAATAAGATTTATAGAAAATATTTATAGCATATGCTGATAATTTGTGAACTCATGAGTTTAACATGTCAAGTTAAAGAGATGTTCAACTTCAGACTCTGTTTCCTCAAAACAAAAGCAAGAAGACATTTAATCGTCATCTCCAAGGGACAAATAAGCCTCACATCTGTCATCATAATAAAAATCAGACAAATTTATTCTAATATAATCATGTCTTTTCATGCTGCTCTTCAACCAATGCTAGAGATAAGCTCAGAGGAAAAAGATGAATGGGACGAGGAGAACAGAAATGGAGAAAAATCAAATTACAGAAAACAGGAAAGAAATTACTTCAAAATACCAGAAACAGAGAGATAGAGTAAATCCCTCACAGTATCAGCAGAACTGGTTGAAAATTGCATCATAACTATTTAAATGCACATGCACACAAACCTTTCTGAATTGAAATGAACAAAAGCGATCACTGTTTAATGTCCTGGATTGAAGGATTTTGTTAAAATGGAAAGCGTAAGGCACTTCTACAAATTATTGGAAATTGGTTTGCTAAATCCTCCAACCTATGTCAAGATGTGATTTGTTTTCCTTCTATTCATTAACATAAATTTTTTTAATAGAAATAAAATTTGCTCTTCATATATTTTTTACAAAAATTATTTTAATGAGACATATTTGATTGTGGCCAACATTTTATTTTAACAGAACATGGGCACAAAGCATTGTAGAATCAATATTGGGCAAGAGAGAGGCAGCAAACCATATACAGCAGTATGATGTTCTCTCCTGGCTTGTGACACAGACTATGATTCATGATGCAAATGTTGCTGATGAAAAAGGTTTGCTAGTTTGCTTAAATTTACTGGCTTAGTTTGCTGCTTTAAATCATTTTAAAGTTCTATTTTCCCCAGGAGGTAAATACAAAGCTCACCAGGAAATCTCTTTCTCCTGCACTCTTCCCCCTGAGTTGTTATCCTTGCAGGACCTTTCTAGACACAAAAGGGAAATAGATCCTTTAATTGATTAAATTACTTGTTATATATCATTAGTTGGTGATCTTTGCAACTCTTGTGCATAGGATGAAGGAGGTTTTCATGCAACAGTACAAGAGAAAATTGTGTCTAAAAATAGCTTATTGGAAATCACTAATTCAAAACCAAACTGAAATAGTTGAAGCTTAGCTAAACTCTAAAACTGCGATCTCTGGGGCAGATTCACTCATACATGCTTTGCCTTCAGATGCTCCAGATTCACAGAAGGGCCAGCACATAGCACATACCTTCTCCATGAAAATCATCCAGTGTAGAGAGCAGTCACAATCTTGGTATATCCACTCCCACGTAGTTCACCACTTAGGGGTAAGCATATTATGCCAAAAGCATGGACGTGTATTTCACTCTCAGCTCCTCCCAGATGCTGTAGCTTTCAAGCTGTTGTAAATAAAGCCAAAGCAAACTCAGATCTGCTCACAGAAACACGAAGCCATCCTGTACTAGGGACTATGCCTAATCTGACAGACACTATCTACCCCAAACCTGAATTTAGTTTTTGGAGTCACAGCTTGTAAGAAAAGTGGAAAGGAGAATCCATGATCAGTTAGGCCTGAGAAGGAAGGCCACATGAACTCTTAGACCCTAGGCAAAAACACATTGGCTCAAAAGTGTAAATTACCTCTTAATATCCACGTCTGTATTGGTAGAAGAAGGTATCTGGCAAAACCTGAAGTATGACATGATAGTGCAGAAGGACTAGGGTAGAGGAGATAGCTTTTTTACCTACAAGTCTCACTTGTAAATCACTACTGCTGAAGAGGGAGGGAGGGAAGTGTGCACTCTGAAAGGACAGAAATTACCCCTTCAGGAAGAGACCCCTTACTTACTCAAAATACCCCTTACTCCCTCCCTTACGTACTCTATGTAATTTTAATTGATGAATATATGAAGTTTTATACAGCTAAAGGGTTATCATTGTTCTTTGGGTTGAATTTAGACAGATCACTCTCTGTGTTTGCAGGTGTGCAACCTGCATTACAATTTTTTTCTGTTTTTAGGGAAATGATTATACCTTTTTCTCAAAATAATTGTCTCAGAAAAAAGTTACTCATATCAGAAGAGAGCCACTGACCAGTACAAGCTGGTCAGAAGCTGACATATTGTCTTTTCACAGGAAAAAACCCACTGACTCAGGACAATTCCACAGAGTAGCACTTTTCTGCCTTCTGTAGCTGAAGGACACACTCTCTTTGACAACTGAATACGGTAAAATCAACAGATAGACCATGAAATAAGAAGAATAAAATATCCAGCCCTGCCTTTTCTCAAGATTATACCCAATAACCATTACAGAAGAACATATGATCTCTGTTCTGCATGTCAGCAATATTATTTTTTTAACTACATAAAACCATTAGTTAGAAGCATTGATTTCTTTTTACAATTGTTTTGAGGGCCAGAATACTATATGTCTGTCCAGAGTGGTGTACTTGACCAATTGTTTTCTGTCTTATCACTTAAGCATGGTTGTTTCAGATAACCAGCACTTAGGGCAAAAGAATTAAAACCCAGAAATTGTTCATTGAATTTAAATGTAAGCTCATCTCTCAGATGCACAAGTTACAATCTCATTTCAACATCCAAAACTATCGCAACTGTCAGCAGCAGGTGATGACAAATGGTTTTTGTCTCTTCCCCTCTCTGTGTGTGGAGAGTTCAGGTCAGCTATTCTGCCATGGGATGGAGGTGGGTGGAGGAGAAATCTATAATATTCATGGATAGCCTAGGGACAGGCATACAAAGAAACTCCTCAAAAGTTACTGAAGCTAGTTCAGTCTTCTAAAAGGGAAACATAAAATTGCACCACACTATGAAAATCTAATCATCATCTAAGCAAAGTTTTAAATCAGCAAAGAGAAATTACTGCCTAGTCCAACACAAGTAACCATTTCTTTTTCCCATCTTTTTGTCATCTCAGTCTCTCTACTGTCTGGGTGCCTCTGTGTTTGCACCTCATTCATTTCCATAAGTTACTCTCTGCCTTTTATTTAGGACTGTTTCTGGACATCTGATCTGCTGTCAGACAGAAAGTCAACAGAACCTGGAAACACTCATTATTGAAAAACAAGATCCATGCAAGAAGAAAGAGCATTCAAGCTGGCCAAAGGAAACAAAACATTGGGATACGGCATGGTGGATGAAAGCAGTGATACATTCACTTGTGCCAGTTGTTGAAAGGTTTGTGCATTAACTACAGGGATATGAGATGGAGGATTGAATTTGGCAGTATTGCTGGGTGTACTTTCATCCAGTGCATATTGTAATGGACATTTGTAATGTTTAATTGCATTGACAAGGCAAGCACAGAAGGGACAAGTACACGAGCAGACAGATAGCACTGAAATGGAAAATCTAATCATTAAAGCAGAAAACATTCTTTTGAAACAGCTCATGGACAGAGCAGGATGAGGCTGTTACAAACCTCAAAAACATACCACCCTAGCTAAGAGACAGAAACCACAGCTGGAAAGGCTAGATGGAGAAAGAAAACATGGGGTTTTTTTCTGTTTCATGTTAGACAGCATTTGTTCAGGATTAATCATTCAGTCATATTTGTTCAGAATATGTGAAACATAGTATGTCCTTCATTTTGAACTTCCAGACTGGATGTCCCATCTTATGGAAATTAAATTATCATAACAAAAGCTGCCTGAAAGTGAGCTATTTCTTTCCCTCAGTAATTCCAATAAGGTTTTATTCTTTTGTTTCACTACGTTTTATTTTCCTCAAATAAGTACTGGAAATGGCAGCCTGTCTGTAAAAATATCTGTGGGACTGGGACATAACGGGGGAGTAATAGGGAAGGAGATGACTTAGATGAGTCTGAAGAAGGAATGAAAGATGCTCAGTGAACTGTGACAGCCCTTGATCACTTGCCCACATATCAATCGTTATAGCTGACACACTTAAAAAGTTCATTCTCCTTCTAGAGATAGAATGTGCAAAAAGCTGTGTGCTAAGTATTCCAAAGAAACAAATGCCAGCTCAGAATCTTAGGGCTGGTTTGGCCTATTACATAAAATTTTATATCAGACTGGCAAAAGACTGAGATGACAAAAACATGAAGAATAGATTGCTGAGATTGAACATCTTGCAATAAAGGCACCTTCAGGCTCCTTGTCAGAACACCATACAGTACGGGAAGAAATTGCCATATCTCTGGAAGGCATGTTTATGGTAATTTTTCCAAAAAGTGTTTGATTTATTGATGTTTATGAGAGTGGAATGTTACTGTTTAGGCAGTGTTAATTGGGGAATCACCAAAGGAGTGTTCAAGTGTCAATTTCATTTTTACTTTTTCCAGACCACCACTTCCTTTTAGGTTTGGGCATATCTGTATTTGAGCTTTGCTCTCCATATTATATCAGGCATCCTGAGCGAACTAAGTTAGCAAAATAAAACATTTGATGAGATTTAGCTAATTTTTACATAATGTCACCTGTTAAAACTGGGTTCCCATTATTACCCTTCCTTTCTGATTTTTTTCTTTCTTCATCTTGTTTCTCCACATTTCTATCAATCTAATTTTTTCTTCTGGCTTACAAATTCTGGTTTAGCCTACCTTGTTGCAACACTATTAAGAAACTACAAGCACTCTGATCTTGTCACACTTTTAGCAGATCTCAGAGTAGTTGACAGGACCATCCACAAGACTCTAATGACATAATAATGAAACAAATCACAGTGGCTGGTCACAGTTTTCAATATAAATGACTAATCCAAGAATGACAGCCAAATGATCAAGCTTTCTGCCAAGGTATCACCTATAATGCCATCTGACTCCGTAAAGCTCTCACATTCGCAGGCTCAATGTCTTGGCAGAACATCTGTGTTTCCTACTTGGACAGTTTCTCCTATCCTTCACAGGCTGCTGAGCCAGTAAATGGTCATATTGCCCTTTTCCTCAGGCTGATTAGACCTTTCTGGGCTTTCTGAGCTTTCACAAAGACCACCTTTTTGCACACCCAGCATCCCATCTGTCCTTCTCACAAGCCAAAATAAAAATTGAAAGATACTACAGGAAACAGAACAATAATTTAGTTGGTGGACCCAGTTAATAGGGAGACAGATGACTGCTTCTTGAAATAAGAAGGCAAAGGCCATGAAAATATTTTGAATGGCTGTCATTCCTTGCCCACTATTACACTTGGTTTTGTATACTTGAATTTTCTGCTGAGATTGATATTTTGTTTCCCAGCTTGGTAATACTGCATTTGTACCCAGATCATCCACAGAGATAACTATATATGTA